>NC_085016.1:18707693-18787693 GCF_963854185.1 Sardina pilchardus
GTTTAGTTACAGTGCCTAGTGTGGTTAGTGTGGAGTGTGATCCTCGATGAGCAGTATTACAGTAAAGCAGTATTAAAGAACATGTCTTTTTCTGTAGAATGAAGCATAAAAATGTAGCTGTTAAGAATAGCCATTATGTGATGAGGCTTAATTCTAGGGACCTTCTACCTCTGCCAGGTGATCAGTTGGAGTTCGACACAGCACAGCTCAGTCGTTCGCTTTAGAAATGATCTGTCTGTCTCCATCTTATAGTTGTACACAGACAACGGCATCATCAAAGTATTAATGACTATAGGGATTTTGTGTGTGTTTGTGAGGATTTGAGTGTGTATTTTCCAATGCCGTGACACTGCATGTGCGTGTGTGTGTGTGTGTGTGTGCGTGCGTGCTTGCTTGCGTGCTTGCTTGCGTGCATGCATGGATGTGTGTGCGTGTGTATATATGGGTAGAGGAAAGTGGGTATAGTTGAGACAGATGCTTGGTGTTTAGAGGGTGCACTCAAAGACTGAAATGACTGTTGGGTGATCCACACAAATCCCCATGTTTATGCACCCTCCCTCCTCCATCTGCAAGTTGCCGCTCCCCGCTCTCTCCGCTCTCCTCCCGGGGTCAACTTCAGGTCACTCTCTGGTGTGCAGCTAGGCCTGCATTTAAAGGGCTTGCATCACAGTGCCGTGACCTATTTGGTCTGACCTTCCATAGGGCCTTAAATCTTTTGCGAGTGGTTGATTCTGGGTTGTGCTGTGTTTTTTTCTTTTTCTTTTTTTCTTTCTCTCTTTTTCTCTTTTTCGCTGAGACAGGCTGAATTCAGAAAGGGTAACGACTCTCTCATGAATTACCTTGCGTTTGTTTAATCAGTCGTGTGCTCTCGCTCGCTCTCGCTAGCGCACATTTGCACATCGCACATTCGCACGGGCAGCTGCACAATCCTGCCCTCGCCGAGCGCACCGCGCATCCCTCGGCCTCCCAGCGCAGGCAGCGAGCGCTTTGAGAATTTGCAAAAAAGCTGCTCGCAATCTTTTACACCCTCACACAAGGATCGCAGTGCAGTAGCACATTAAAATGGATGTCGTTTCTCATCGGGTGGCTGTTTTAGACAGATGCGAGTGCTGCTGTACATTAATTGAATCCATTTGAAATGTGTCTTCTTCCACTTCCACACTGTGCTGTCCAAAGCTGTGACCACATTTTCTGTTAGGATGTCGTCTGTTTGTTAATGAGCCCTATCCACGCGATTCACACCTTCAACTCTAGTCTAGAGTGTTGCATAATACAGAACAGAGAGAGAAGGCCAAAGCAATAAACGCCTCAACCGTGTTTTTGTCTCTTTGCCTCTGCCCTGTGCGATGATGTCGCCCGCAGCTACTCTGACATCATCATCGAGCGCGAGGTGCTCATGCAGAAGTACATCCACCTGGTGCAGATCATGGAGACGGAGAAGGTGGCGGCCAATCAGCTGAGGACGCAGCTGGAGGACCAGGACACCGAGATCGAGCGCCTGAAGGCGGAGGTCCGCGCCGTCTCTGCTCTCAGCAAAATAACACGCTTTGATTCACTCATTCATTTTACATTGAGCATTGAGCAAAAGAGAATAAGTCTAACATCATATTATGTAATATAATATCTGTGTAGAGCATGTACCACTGACACTGACATTATTACATAAGTGACATCTTGATTGTGTCCTATTTGTTATGTAGAATTTACAGTGTAATGATTGGGAAAATGGGACAAGATGAAGAAGATAAAAATGGATGGTAAATGTTGTTTTTTCCCCTTTGTCAAAATCTTGCCATTTGCCTGTCCTGTGTCTCCTTTAGATTTTGGTTCTAAATAAAGCCAAGGAAATGATGCTGCCCTTTCAATCAAGTCAGGAGGAGGAAGACCCCGATATCAAAAAAATCAAGAAGGTACTTATCACAGCAGCAAAATCATTCTTAGACAGACAGAATTATCCTTTGGGTTACAGTATTGTGGTTGATATAGTGATTGCTTGTTTAGCATCCATTTAAAACAGAGAGATGAAAGAATGAAGGGCTACCGATGAGATAACAGAGCAAAGCTGCCTCTGCTTCTGGTCAGAGATCACCATGATCTCAGCTAAGAGTTGTGTACCTCGCCACCCTGCATCACTCACTGCAGTGTCATCAAAGCCTATCTGTGCACATACTGTATGTGTCTTCGTGTGTGTGCGTCTGTGCGTGCGTATGTTGATTGTGTATAATACTGTGTGTGTACAGTATGTGTGAATGTACACATACAGATATGTGTGTGGGTGTGTGTCTGATTGTCTGTCTTTGTCTTAATGTGTGTGTGTGTGTGTGTGTGTGTGTGATTGAGTGTACATTGGTGCATAATATCTACTGATACATATGTGTGTGTGTGTACGTGAGAGTGTACATTGGTGTGTAATATCTACTGATTATATGCATGTGTGTGTGTGTGCGTGTGTGCGTACATTGGTGCGTAATCTCTACTGATATGAGTGTGTGTCTGTGTGTGTGTATGTGTGTGTACATTGGTGCGTAATATCTACTAATATGCATGTGTGTGTGTGTGTACATTGGTGCGTAATATCTACTAATATGCATGTGTGTGTGTGTGTACATTGGTGCGTAATATCTACTAATATGCATGTGTGTGTGTGTGTACATTGGTGCGTAATATCTACTAATATGCATGTGTGTGTGTGTCTGTTCCAGGTGCAGAGCTTCATGCGTGGCTGGCTGTGTCGGCGGAAGTGGAAGATCATCGTGCAGGACTACATCGCCTCGCCGCACGCCGAGAGCATGCGCAAGCGCAACCAGATCGTCTTCAACATGGTGGAGGCCGAGACCGAGTACGTGCTGCAGCTCTCCATCCTGGTCAACTGCTTCCTGCGCCCACTGCGCATGGCCGCCAGCTCCAAGAAACCGCCCATCAGCCACGACGATGTCAGCAGCATCTTCCTCAACAGGTCTCTATGTCTATCTCTCTCTCTCTCTCTCTCCTGTCCTGTATGAGTGTGTATACTTGGGTTGTGTTTGTGTGTGTGCAGGCGTACGTGTGTGTGTATTTGTCTATATACAGTATATACACTGTATGTGTGTGTGTGTGTGTGTGTGTGTGTGTGTGTGTGTGTGTGTGTGTGTGTGCGTGTGTGTGTGCATGCATGCGTGTGTGCGTGCATGCGTGCTTGTGCGTGTGTGTGTGGGCAATAAAGAATATGTGGTTTCACACCTGGGTCCTGAGCATCTTTCATCATGATGACCCTTGAAAGCTGTGACGTGACGTGACGTGATGTGTGACGTGTTACCTGGGATCTCTCTTGCAGTGAAACCATCATGTTCCTGCATGAGATATTCCACCAAGGCCTCAAGGCACGCATTGCCAACTGGCCAACGCTGGTGTTGGGTAAGTGGAACTCCAGCATTTGTGAATTAAAAGAGTCAGAAGTTAAATACGCACAAGACAGTTTCTATTCCTGTTTGAAGCAGACAATGTAGTATATTTGAAAATGTGGTTGAATGTTGGTCGGAAAGACATATATCCGACATATAAGATATTAAACCAGCTCTGAACTTTACGTCCATAGTCAAACAGTCCATATACTGAGAGAATAGACTTGCATTTGAGACTGAGACATAAAAGATCAGATGGATCTGAAAAATGGATCGTGTCCAGTCTAGAATTCCACAGTGTTTAATTACTAATTTGTTGAAAATTTTTCAAAAGATCATATCTTACTGTATATCCACTAGCGAAGCGTAACTCTGGGCCCCTCTTGTCCTCAGCTGACCTGTTTGACATCCTGCTGCCCATGCTGAACATCTACCAGGAGTTTGTGCGTAACCACCAGTACAGCCTACAGGTGCTGGCCAACTGCAAGCAGAACCGCGACTTCGACAAGCTGCTCAAACAGTACGAGGCCAACGCCGCGTGCGAGGGCCGCATGCTGGAGACCTTCCTCACCTACCCCATGTTCCAGGTAAACACCTCTGACTCCTGAACCCTGAACCCTGAACCCTGACCCCTGAACCCTGACTATTTATTCTGGTGATTGTGGCGTGTGACACATGCCAAGGGTCAGTTCCAGTCCAGCTGGATTTGTTCTGTTGGATTTGGTCTGTTGTACGTGTTTGTGAGGAAGGAAAGTTTTTTTTGGACCTTCACTTGAAGGCTACTTAAACTGAAACCACTTCTGAATGTAGATGCTGGATGCAATGGCAGCTACTGGGCAAATGTTCAGTCCCATTTGACATTCTCCAGCTCTCCAGCCCAAATGTCATTGGGATGACTCAGCCGGATGGCATTTAAATGGTTACAAGTTAGATGAGGAACAGTTTATCTTTAGTTGTGAGTTGTGACCACAATGGGCTAATAAAAACCACTAATCCAAACTTCCCCATATCCTCCTTTCTTCCTCTTCTTTTCATCTCATTTTGGTCCTTCTCTTTCTTTCTTTCTCTCTCTCTTTCTCTCTTTCTCTCTCTCTCTCTTTCTCTCTCTCTCACAGATCCCTCGCTATATTATCACTCTGCATGAGTTGCTGGCCCATACGCCCCATGAGCATGTGGAGAGGAAGAGTCTGGAGTTTGCCAAGTCCAAGCTGGAGGAACTTTCCAAGTGAGTCTGCCCTGTGATGCACAGCCAAGCCGAGTGCTGGACATTCCCGCCGTACGGGACCTAGGCAGTACAGTAGTCGGCGAAATTAGCATTTCCCACAGACTCCAAATGTGATGGTAGATTAACAAGCTTGGATTGGACTGGGGAGGTTGTTTTTGGGAGGCCGCTGGGTACCCATGCATTATTTAGTTACCAAGAGCTTTATTCAGTTCACTTTTTGATGAACAAGTAGGGCACTGAGACCTGTTTTGTACATGTTAAAAGCCTTAAAGTTAAAACTATCCTTAGCTTCGCAGAGGGAACCGCAGATGCAGTTCCCATTTTTTCATCGCCCCAATCTTGAGACACTTTAAAGTGTATGTCTTGGGGATACATGTTATTGACACAAAGAAGCACAGTTGTGTTATTGACACAAAGTAGCACAGTTGTCTAAAACAAATAAATGTTATTCCAATGGATCCATAGACACATTTCCATGCAGATGTTGATAAACCTGGTCTGTACACCTAAATGAGGTCCATGTGTAGGAAAACCTGGTATTTACATACTGTATACATAAATGTATCACAATTAATTCACAAGTGTCTTGAGCTCATTGAGACTTCCATAGGTCTCATGTATACCATCCTAAGTCATAATCTATACAAAACATGAAGACCTTTACCCCTCAAATATGTCCTTTGAGAGATGGACGATGACGTTGTGGCCCCCTGTCCCTGTCCTCTCAGGATGATGCACGACGAGGTGAGCGAGACGGAGAACATCCGTAAGAACCTGGCCATCGAGAGGATGATCGTGGAGGGCTGCGACATCCTGCTGGACACCAGCCAGACGTTCGTACGCCAAGGTGAGCTCAGCCAGACCTCACACTGAACCACTCACTGTGCATTCAGACCAAGAGCGACCAAAGCTGCAAAGTCGCTTTTGAAGCTGGTAAAATGCAGCTGCTAAAAAAATTCTGTCGCTCATGGCGTGAGAGATTCGAACGTTCGATTTCATTTATGACATCCACACAAGCGAAGCACGCCAGCATTCCGATTGGTTGTCAGTGTTATGCAGCCGAAACGAGTCATAGCTAATTTGCATAAAGTTAAACTGTTTTGAACTTGTTTTGGTCGCTCTGGTCGCCTAAGTTTTGACGCTGGTCGCTGTGGTCGTTTTGGTCGCTGTAGTCGCTCGTCCCCATTCAAAGTCAATTACTTCCGGCGATTTTGCAGCTTTGGTCGCTCTTGGTCTGAACGCAGTCAGACTGAACTGAAAGAAAAGGAATTAGATTTTACATGAGTGAACTGGTTATGTCTTACATTATTGACTATATACTTTGACAGAGTCTGTGTAACCTAGTCTGTGCAATAATCATAATGATAATAATATATTTTTTATAGTGTTCTTCTAGACACTCAAAGATGCTTTACCGTTTTATACATAGGTACATAGACAGTGTTACATACAGTAAACAGAATAGAAAATACAGATGCAAGGACAAAGCAGAGGAGATTCTTTGTCCTCCCTCCATGAGCCTGTCTTCTATCCTCTCTCTCTCTCTCTCTTTCTCTCTCTCTCTCTCTCTCTCTCTCTCTCGCTCTCCTTGTGATGTTTGCCCCTGATACATCTGCCCTCCACTCGTTCCAGGTTCTCTGATCCAGCTCCCGTCTGCAGAGAAGGGGAAGCTGGGCAAGGCGTGGCTGGGCTCTCTCTCCCTGCGCAAGGAGGGCGAGCGCCAGTGCTTCCTGTTCACCAAGCACTTCCTCATCTGCACGCGCACCTCCGGCGGCAAGCTGCACTTGCTCAAGGTGAGTCCAAATCAGTGGGCAGACAGAGAGCAGACACTCACACCTGAGCCGGCTCACAGTGTTGCAGCAATAAAGCATTGTGTATCAGTAAAACAGAGCTTTTCCCTCAGCTGCGCTTACTGGAAGTACAACGGATTATAACTCCAGGAATGGGGGGGTCATGAGCTTTTATCACACATAACTGTAAGGAGCCACATTACTAATGGACTGCATTAATATATCACGTTTCTGCCCCTCAGAGCACTCAAAGTGCTTTACAATTTCATTCCTCACATTCACCCATTCACACACACACACACACACACACACACACACACACACTCATAGACCTGCTCCCGTGAGAGAACTCACATTTAATGAGTATTAATTGCATTTACATTGATAAAGTGGCTTGTGTGCTAAACATGGACCCAACTTAGACCAACTAGACAAGTTAGAGAGAAATCAGTTTACTGTAGGTAGGGCCCCAATATTTTGTCCTCAAAAGCTCAACACTTATGGGGGAATATTGATTCTGCCTGAATAGGAGTAGTTGTATTGTGTATTGTGTAAAGGGCAATCTCCTCACCATTCTTACCTTAGTGGGGTCTAATGTTATCCTAGAGGATAAACCGTAAGAAAGCTCCAACTTACCCATGTTCTCCTCTCCTGTCACAGCAAGGAGGAGCCTTGTCCCTCATCGAGTGCACCCTCATGGAAGAGCTGGATGCCAATGATGAGGATTGTAAGTGGATGACTCATTGTGCTTACACAAGTTCATGTGACAAAAAGATCATTTTCCATCTGGAAAGGGTTGTCAAAGAGTATTTAATACAAGGATACAAGGATACAAGGAGGTTTATTTGTCATATTTATATTTATTTGTAATACAGTGAATGTTGTGAATGTTCATCTTTGTGATTGCCGACTGATTGCCTGAATTGAACGAGACATTTTTACTCTCAACGGAAATTCTACCCAACAACCCCCCTGGTTGTTCTCAGCGACATGGTTGAGCTGTTTGGTTACTGGAACATTTAGGTATTTATGGTTTAACACCGTAACGTCACCGAGTCTCGTGATTCATATCATTGAGGAGACTATGCAAAGCCGGGCTGCGCTGGCTGTATTCGTGCGAGGTGAGGCGTGGCGCGAGCTTCAGTGTGTTTCCTGTGCTCCGCAGATAACAGCGCCGGTCAGGGCCTCAACCACCTGCAGTTCAAGGTCGTGGTGGAGCCGCAGGACGGACCGTCCTTCTCCGTGGTGCTCCTCGCCCCCTCGCGCCAGGAGAAGGCCGCTTGGACCAGCGACATCAGCCAGGTGAGGCCAACCGCATGGACACACGACCGTATGAGCTGATGACTGACCATTAGTGAGCTGATGACTGACCATTAGTTCTTTTAGATTTCAGGTTTTATTATTTCGGACACATTTAGAACACATTAGATTAGACATATGCAGGTAAGCTATGCAGTGTAAGGAGGGGCAGAAAGCCCAACAGGCTTATTTGCGGCTGGCCATCACCGACAATAACAAATATTACACAACATTGTAAAACATTATGCAGAGTTTTAACTTTGAGAAGGAGGACTATCATAATGCAGTCTAATGTACATGTAATAGACTGATGCAATGCATACAAAGAACTTTGCCCCTTAACATGTTAGCCTAAAGAAGCCTAAAGTTTCAGGTCACAAGCATATTTGTATTGGGGAGTTTAATCCCCATGAGTCGGCTGAGTACCCACCTGTGTGAGTTGAAATATGTTATGAAATATGAATGGAGACATTCCCAGGGCTGGACTGGGCTTTTTGTCTGTGTGAAAAAAAGCACTGCAGAGTAGTTTGCATTTCTAAAAGGGGAAGGAAGGCATCTTTACTTTTCCTTTCCATTCATTCACCTGGACAGAAATGTCACGCCTGACTTCGATTTCATGCTCTGATAGACAGCCACACCCCATAATAAACCAGCAACGCACCTTTATGCACGCACACATGCACACACACACCCACACACACCCACACACACACACACACACCCACACCCACACACACACAAACACATGATCTCAGCAGCCTGTGCATCACAACAACAGCCAACCGTGTCTTGCCTCTCCCCCCCTGTCCTCCCAGCGCTGAGGCTTCAGGGTTGGCCTTGACCCCAAGAGACTTGAGGCTTGTTTTGCTTCTCACAGGAGGGAGGTGTTTTCCAGTCCCTCCCCTCCGTGCCAGCGCTGTCCCCCAGTCCCCTCTCACCACTTAACCCAGCGGGGATTTTCAGCGCAGTCGGCTTTTTATAGCCACACACCACTTCTCTCAGGTCATGTCAGCCCACACAAGCTGTCGGGGCCCTGTGGTGAAAACAGTAAATAAAACAAGAGTTTATTATCTCTCTGGTGGATGCTATCGTAGTGTTTGGTTTAAATGATGTTGACCAGGTTAGCGTCTTTCGTTTACAACACTGATGGCTCAAGGTTTGGCTGATGGCTGAGATTTGAATTGCACACTTAAGGATTACTGTAGGTTCCGGTCAAAGCAGCTGGTTCCCAGTTGATTCAGCTGGCTGTGCATTTTTATAAGTCCAGTTAGTTAAATGACCACATAAGTAACTGTGATAGCCTGAATGATGTGCCAGCCAAGCCCCGAGTCCCATAATATCCAATCCTCCATAGGCTCAAAGACCACACAGTCAGTCAGAGCATGAGCATTGTGGCCACTCACTATGCAGTGAATTCCAATGGGCATATACATCCTTACGTTTTTATGGAGAAGTGGAGCAGGCCTGTGGCTGTCAGTGTAAACACACACACACACACACTCACACACATGCACACACACACACAAACAAACACACACACACACCACCCACACTCTGTAGTAAGGTTTTTGGAGCATCATAATCAGAGGCTTTTATTACTAGCTCCAGACAATGCCGTGGCTCTTGTGTGGCAGAGGGCGAGTGTCTGTTTGAAAAGAAGCCGAGGCTTCCTCCCGGGGGAGCGAGGCGTGTCAGTAGGCTAGCAGACTTGGCTCGAGGCTCTCGCTCTGCCTCGCTCCTCTTCTGGCCTTATATTGCATTGTGTCATATGTGTGCAGTCAAAGGTCTCTGCAATATTTGTACAGCGCTCTTTGTCAACGTTCTCAACACTTCTGAAGGGAAAAGTAGCCAGGGCATGAAGCTCTCAGGCACTCTCTTTCATGTTTGAAAATAGATAAATAAATATATGTCGGCTTCAAAAATGTCAGATAACTTAAGGCACAGACATTTTTCCAAGCCCTCAGTAGTGCAAATAAACAACTGCTGTGAAAAAAAATTGTACTGTTGAAATGTATGAATGAAGAATGACAGCAAAGCATTGATATAGTCATTTTATTTTTTATATATATGTTTTATATCATGTTATTATGCTGAATTGTTTTTGTTTATTTAATTTTCTCTCTTTCTCCTGTAGTGCATTGACAATATTCGCTGCAACGGCTTCATTACCAGCGTGTTCGAGGAGAACTCGAAAGTCACTGTGCCTCACATGATCAAGTAAGAGCGAGAGGGAGAATGTTCATGTCTCAGACTGGTCTAAAACGATTCAAATTCATCCATAAGCTTTAACACAGCACACAATCTAGCCATTACTAGCCATGGCAACACTTAGGGCACCAAAACACTATGATAGATTGTTAATCATAAAACTTGCTTACAGATGCCAGTGGAAAAAGAATAACAACAACAGTTAAAATTCTTCACAAATGAGCAACAGACCATACAACCAGCTGATTCTGTTTGGTCCCCTCTTGATGCTCTCCTGCAGGTCCGACGCACGGCTGCACAAGGACGATGTGGACATCTGCTTCAGCAAGACGCTCAACTCGTGCAAGGTGCCGCAGATCCGCTACGCCAGCGTGGAGCGGCTGCTGGAGAGGCTGACCGACCTGCGCTTCCTCTCCATCGACTTCCTCAACACCTTCCTGCACACCTACCGCCTCTTCACCACCGCCGCCGTCGTCATGGACAAGCTGGCCGACATCTACAAGAAGCCCTTCACCTCCATCCCCGTCAGGTCGGACTCAGGGCGCAGGGCCAGCAGGAATGCTGAGATACAAAACACCTGGAATAGGAAAAATACAGGCTAGCAGGAGGGCTGGGATTAAAATCTGGGATACAGGAAAAGCACAGGCTAGCAAGATTGGTGGGATAAAAAATCTGGGATACAGGAAGAGCACAGGCTAGTGGGAATGCTGGGATTAAAATCTGGGATACAGGAAGAGCACAGGCTAGCAGGAATGCTGAGATGCAAAACACCTGGAATAGAAAAGCACATGCTAGCAGGAATGCTGGGATAAAAAAGTGGGATACAGGAAGAGCACAGACTAGCAGGAATGTTGAGATATAAAACACTACAAAAGACAGAGGATATAGTCAGTTTTTGCAGATGTGTCTTACACATCTGCTTCACAGCTTTCTTAGGTCAGCACTCACTAAACTCAGTGAGGAGGTTTTCTATGTACTGACTGCCTTACTGTGTTTAGTCACTATTTTTGATTATAAATCAACACAGTTCTTGGATCAGGACATATAGCTATGCCTGCAGTTATCACCATGTAAACACTGTTCTCTAGTGGTATTCATTTTAAGTTGGTTGAATTCACCACCCCATTCACTCAGTCACATATGATTTTGCATGAATATTCTTCTCACTTGGCATGGCCTTTTTCTGTGTTGTTGACAGTCTTAACTGTCTCACTCAGTCTCTTCAGTCTTGAAAGACACACAAGCACACACACACACTGGTCAGAACTGACATGCCAACTGAGGATGCCCACTCATACCCAGAACTAACCTGCATCATGTGACCTATCATGACCTCCCGTTAACGTCTAACAAACTCCCCCCAACCCTCACCTCCCCCCCCCCCCACACCCCCCACCACCACCTCTCCTCCATGTCTGCCCCATCCTCCCACTCACACAGGGTCCAGTACCACTCATCCGACCGTCTGTCCATCACGTCCCTCTGTCCAGACTACAGCCTGAAGATCACAAGGCTTGCCATGGACCAGTCCAAGTAATGCTCCTTCCAGTCTCTCGCCTGGTCTCCTCCCCTCTCTCTCTCTCTCTCTCTCTCTCTCTCTCTCTCTCTCTCTCTCTCTCTCTCTATTCACACCCTACTGTTCCTCTCCTTCATTTTCCATTCTCTTCTCTCACTCCTGTGCTGTGAGGACCAAGGGATTCATAAGCAGGGAATCTCGGGCCGTTGAGTCAATTAAACAGGAAGCGTGTTTGGAAAGAAACGTAGAGAAATGGATGATGACATGCTGCTTTTTCTCCCTTACCTCTTCTTACTTTCTTTTTCTCTTTTCTCTCTCTCTCTCTCTCTCTCTCTCTCTCTTTCTCTCTCTCACTCACGTTCCTATTGTCTCTCGCCCATATCCAGGTCCCTTGAGCTGTTCTTTGCCAACAACCAGGGCCCCTGGAGTGGCGACCACCACAACAGCAAGTCGCCGCGGCTGTCGCGCAAGTTCTCCTCCCCGCCGCCGCTCTCCATCCCGTCGCGCACCTCCTCGCCGGTCCACTCGCGCAAGCTCTCCCTCAGCTCGCCCGTGGGCATCAAGGGCGGCGCGCTGGACCTCACCATCACCACCTCGTCCCCCACCGGCAGCCCCACGTCCCCCCACAACCCCCTGGTGTCGTCGCCGCCCCCCACCAGCACCAAGGCCCCCCTGGACCTCAGCCGCGGGCCCAGCTCCCCCGAGCTGAGCCCCAGTACCCCGGAGGAGCCCACCGGGGACCTGCCTCGGATCGACGCCTTCTGTGGGAAGCTGAGGAGGAGCATCCGTCGAGGTGAGCGCCACAGTGTAGCACCACCTACTGTCAATGACGGTGTACTGCGTGTGATGGCTTAGAAGATGGGTTCAATGTTATGAAAAAAATATGCAGCAGAAGATTATAGTGGCTGACTCCTCCAGGAGAAATGTATGTGTAAAAACTGCAGTTCAGTTGTTTATGAGTATGCTGTGTTGTTTGTGTCATTCACAGGAAATGTAATGAAAATGTGTTTTGAATATAAATCATCTGTGAAGTCGTCACGCCACCTGCAAAGGTTTAAATTGTAAATCAGGCACTCATTATTCAGCCGTGGCAGACATGACATCGGGATGTTGGGGAAATGTGTGAAACTATGCCACCTGGTGTTGAGACTCAACATGGCACAACATTGAGAAGTGTGGAACTAGTCTAAGGTCATCATTTGATTATTGAATACAAAAGTGACTGCATGGAAGAGGATTTCTCTTATTAAAAAGTGCTGTGCTGACCTGTTCAACATGGCGATTTTGACCACTATGAGGAGAATGGCAGTATACCATCCAGCAGGCACTGACATAGTTTGTGTGGCTTGACCTAGAGGACCATAGCAGTGAGTGCTTCATCATACAGTACACACAACTACTCCATCACTGATGAGTAGAACCCTGCTGCCTGATGCTGTTGTTTGCTCCTGCTTCCTCCATCTGAATCCTCAAATCACCCAATGTTGCCGTGGAGACCACAGAGCCTCCTGTGACCTCTCCCCCCTCTCCCCCCGTAAAGCGTAATTGGATGGTAACACCTCTTTTGGATGGAGGAGGTGTAGGATCCGGTGTAGGATCCGATGTCGGACGTTTGCAGCAATGCAAAGAGAGCGAATGAGAGAGAGACGTTTGTCGATTCCAACCGCAGCCAGGAAGCTAATCTCACCCTCATCTAATTTCATCTCGTGTCCCCTCATCTCTCTCCGCACACGCCCGGCGTGCCCTCTTCGCCGAGAGGCTCTTCGGGAAGGGGCCGCTCACGTCCGCCCGAGAGGAAAATCACCCTCAATTACGAGTGGAGAGTCCTCCTCGTGCCGCGCGGGGGCCTTCAGATCTGGCTTTGAAGCGTCGTCCTCGGTACTCCCCTGGGAAAGGTCTGAAGAGACACACGTGTGCATGTTTCACCTCGGTCTCTCGCTCTTAATTGTCGCCAATGCGAGGGGATGTGAGGACACGGTAGAGGGTTTCAAGATGGCGGACTGGCACATGTATGGAAGCAGAGAGAGATTCTCTGAGCGTGAAACAGTGTATTTTGTAGCGCTTGTTGTTGTGGTGTTAAACCTGCGGTGACTCAGTCGAGTCTGTTTTGATTGGCCCGGCCTGAGTTTGGCTGTCATTGTTTTGAAGAGCATAATTGACATGCATAATTTATTACGCGTGCTTCAGTTTAATGAAATTCCAAGTGGAGAATAAACTACTCTTAGGATCATCACGAAAACCCCTCGGGTTATGGTTGTACACCAGACAAGTCACTGAGGACAGTAAACATTGTTGATGTTTAAGAGCAAGTTTTCTCCATAGTATGTAAGATTGGACTGAAACGCTGAAGTAAACAGAAATGTTACTGTTGGCTTTGTGTTAGTCAGGAGCAGTAATTCTTATTGTCATGTTGCCACAAACAGTTGTCTTCAAACAGTCTGGGTAAACAATTTAAGCAATTGAGTGATATTGATGATTTTGTCTTCTTGTAGCATTTTCAATATGCATGTTTCTAAAGATAGACTTCCCTCTCTTAGACATTGTTGTGTGGGATACTGTGTCTGACTCTGTGTGTGTGTGTGTGTGTGTGTGTGTGTGTGTGTGTGTGCGTGTGTGTGCGTGTGTGCGTGTGTGCGTGTGTGTGTGTGTGCGCGCGTGCGTGCGTGTGTGTTTGTTTGTTTGTGTGTGTCCTCTCCTCAGCTGTGCTGGAGTCAGTGTCGCTGGATAAGTTCATCCCCGAGGCGGCCCCCGCCCCCAGTGAGTCTGGTGATCTGTCTCCGTGCCGGTCGCCCTCCACCACCCCCAGACACATGCGCTACCGACAGCCCGGAGGTGTGTGTGCTCAGCGCTCTCACTCACATAAACAAACATACAAAGAAACAGACACACTAACAAAGCTTTACTAGCCAGTGGTAGAGATGCTCAAAGTGTGAACTTATCGAAGCCCCGTTGTTGTTGAATAGCCCAATGCTGAAGTAAAGTAAAGTAAAGTATCTACAGTATCTATCTATCTAAATAGAAATGTTACACAATGTTACTGTTGGCTTTATGTTTGTCAGGAGCAGTAATTCTTATTGCCATGTTGCCACTGTTGTTGTTGAATAACCCATTCACGATTGTGTCTGCTTTGAGTATTGTGTGATGTAGTTGTGTCTGAAAAGTAAAAGTAAAAGTAGCTATCTTTGTAAAAGCAGATGCGATATCAGGGCTGATTGGTCCATGGCTATTTACACACAATCAATCAATATGATCAATTTGCATTATGTGGTTACTGAACTGACCTGATCACCACCCATTTTTCTCTGCAGGTCAGTCCAATGACAACTCCCGCTGCACAATGTCACCAGCTTCTGCCTTTGCCATCGCCACGGCAGCCGCTGGACATAGCAGCCCTCAAGGTCAGAACTCAGAAGTGAAGGTCACAGAAGTGATTCTATGAATCCCTTCGTAAAACTCTCATGAAATTTACTTTAGCAATAGAATACAGATGTTATTTTTTGTGTATTCTTTATATTGTAAAGTAAGTAAGGTAATATGTTTTTGACCTTCTAAATTAGTAAACAATACAGTATATCCTGACATCCTGACACCCACCTTCCATATCATCCACAGCTTTCAACACGCCAGAGAAGTCCTATGATAAAGAGTTCCTCATCCGCCGGGCAGCTACCAACCGAGTGCTCAACGTCTTACGTCACTGGGTCTCCAAACATTCCCAGGTATACTTGCCCCCCCCCCAAAAAGCGATATTTCATAATTAATTTATTAAATTATCTGAGGTGGATATTGATGGCTTTACTTGACATTAGCAGTAGTGGAGTTTGTGGTAATGGGGACGGTTTGCTGACCCCTTCCACTTGAGTGGCTGTGACAGCCCTGTCCTATTCAGGCTGATCATCATGGACAGAGCCGACAGGCTCTGAAATGTCACAAGGCATCCCCGGGGTGTGTGCTTTTAGCTGCTGCTGGCAGAGCTGCTCACCAGCGGTGTGGGTTATGATAGGATTGGGTAGAAGGGCACAACGGGGTCAGCTAACTGGGAAAAAAGAATAAGATTCTGTGTTGAGGAAGACTTCCTTCAAGGCCTGTCGAGGTTCTTCAAGAGGCACTAACTGTGTCATGGTTATGGTTTAGTATGCGAAACTAAACACTGGTAAAAAGTAAAAACGATTGATGGGCGATTGATGGATACAACAGTGTGTTAGGGAATCAAACCTCAGTTGTCAGGTGGCAACGCCATCGTTCCTCCCCAATGCTCGTTGGTCTTTAGAAATAGTGTCTTTAGCAAACATAGCCAAATATTGTAAAAATGTAGGACTTTCTCTATGATCTGTTTCCTTCCATGTTAAGTTAGTACTTCTTATTTGTGTCTTGAGATGTGAGAGAAGACTGTACAACTAGCTTTAGTGTTGAATTGGGCCAGACTTTCCCCTTTTTTAGTAAACATGCACAAATACATGCCCCACTGTATTACTGTAAATGACTTAGATTAGATAGTTCAGGAGGATATCACTGTATAATCCATTTAGTGTGATATTACAGTGTGTAATGTTTGGCTTTGGAAGGACTTTGAGATGAATGGAGAGCTGAAGTCAGGAGTGATCTGTCTACTGGAGGAGGTTCTGAGAGATCCGGACCTTCTGCCTCAAGAGAGGAAAGCCACCGCCAACATCCTAAGGTAGAGCTGACCCCAGCCAAAGAAGCCTGGCTCACTGCACACAAACTTAATGGAATACGCCAACTTTTTGGAAAATAACCTTATTTCCGCTCCACCCTAGTCTATAGATCCTTCTCTTATCTGACTGAGCATGTAATAGCCCTGTCTGACACCATTAGCCTAGCTTAGCATAGTTCAATGGAAGTTAGCCTACACATATTGGGCCTCTTTCTTTCGTCTTTTTATCTATCCTCCCTTCCTTCCTCGGTCCTCGTTCCCACTGATCAAGATAAAGAATGATGGGCGGCAACTATGGGATAGTCTATCCAGTGTTAGTTATAGATCAGTGGGAATGCACCTGGAGGACCGAGCATCGAGGATCGAGGAGAGAGGTTGAAAAGGGGCCATGGTGTCAGGCATGAAGCCTAAGACCAGGTTGTAGGGTATGCAATTGAAATATGTAGCAAACAAATGGACTATTAATTGCATTACAATCTATATGGTCTCTTTATCTTTCATTGTACTCAATGAATCAAAACTACATAATGTGCGTGTGTTTATGTGTGTGTTTTTTAATTGTTTTCTCTAGTGCCCTTTCCCAAGATGACCAGGACGATTCACAGCTGAAGATTGAGGACATTCTCCAAATGGTATGTCTTCATCTCTTTCATCATGAACAGATCCCATCTCAACCTAGTCCGTCTCTGCAATGTAATGGACTTGTGTCGGTGTATTTTATAGAGCAAAAGCATTAATTAGCAAATATCTGTCTGTCCTTCAACTGTGAAGCAGAAAAGCTGTCCCCTGCTTCACTTCATCCTGGTAAGACCTATCCTCCGGTAAACAGCCTTGTGTGGTGGCCATGGTAACAGACCTCAGGCTCCGTGCTGTTGCTGAATAGCTCTGTGATTGTGTGTGTGTGTGTGTGTGTGTGATAGTTTAGTTAGGCTTGCTCAATATGAGGTGGATTCGTCTGTACAATGCTGTCGTGGCACTGTCAGCCTACTGATGTCATGTAGTTTGTAGTTTGAGTAGTGTGCATGTCCGTCAGTTCGGTTCAGTGTCTAAAGTCGAATAAAGATTGAGTATGTCTTCGTGTTTGCATATCATTTATTGGTGAATTGTGTGATCAGTTTAGTAACCACGTCAAATGTCATGTCGTAGCTCATAAAGACAACCAAAGCGGCACACACTTGATAAACACACGTTTCCTTTGTGTGTGTGTTTCCTTTCAGACGGAGTGTCCAAAGGCTGAATGCTTTGAGTCGTTATCAGCCATGGAGCTGGCCGAACAGATCACCCTACTGGACCACATCGTGTTCAGGAGCATCCCTTACGAGTACGTACCTCGCACCAGCCGTGCAAAGACAGGTGTGCAGCGAAAGCCTACCTTACACTGACAAGATTTGGGAAAGATTCTTGAAAGATTGTAGTCTTTTAACTAATGCCCCTCATTCAAGCTTCACCCAAAAAGACTACAATCTTTCAAGAATCTTTATCAAATCTTGTAAGTGTAAGGTAGGTTTTCAGCTGTGCACGTGCACACACATACTGTGGCTCATAGCTCATGGGAGGACTCTGTGGTATGAGTATAGCATTAACACTCCCAAGTGTGCCTTGAAGGAAAGGAAGCTCCCAGAAAAGGCACCTGTTAGCTTTTTGCTGTTTTGCTCAGTCGTGACCAGCATGCACTGGGAGTCAGGAGGGAGATATTTCATTGGCCTGTGTACAGAACGTATGATGATGCAATTTGTCAGACGTCAGGGATCATTGTGGAGTCAAACGGAGCAGCGGAAATGAACCGGGCTTTTGCGTCATGATGAGCCACAAACATTTTAATTAAGCTATGGCCAGCATTCTTGTGAAGGACATTTATATTGATTTGATAGTGTTTGTTCTGATGCTTAATAGGGAAAATAACAGTACACGAGAACTATCACTGCATTTTAAAACGTCCAACGTGCTGTTTTATCTGTTTGACGTCAAGAGACTATTGTAATTAAATGAGGCACCACAGATCAACAGTTTTGCAAAAACAAATTATATGAGTCATTCTCGGCACATTTTGTGTTTTCACAGAGAGTTCCTTGGCCAGGGATGGATGAAGGTGGACAAAAACGAACGGACTCCGTACATCATGAAGACCAGCCAGCACTTCAATGATGTATGTTTCACCTCTAGCTCATGTCTTCTTCACACACAGTTTTTGTACGTAGGTTTTATACATGTACACAGTTGGTGCTTGCCACTTTGTTTTTTTCGCTGAGAAGACGTACAAAATTTGATCTTCTAAAACACAAAATAGTAGTTTGCATTTATATTCTGATCCTGACTTTTTTAAGTTACAGTACAAGAAATATCCACCATTATTTTTTTTTAAACATGCTAGATGATGATGATTGTACTTAGTGTTAGTGTTTAGTGACACTGTGTCATTGAATTAAACATATATCTTCCTGTTTCTTTGTATTATTCCTGTCCTCCACTAGATGAGTAACCTGGTGGCATCTCAGATCATGACCCACACGGACGTGGGCTCCAGGGCCAGTGCCATAGAGAAGTGGCTGGCTGTGGCTGATATCTGCCGCTGCCTCAACAACTACAACGGCGTCCTGGAGATCACCTCCGCCCTGAACCGCAGCGCCCTCTACAGGCTGAAGAAGACATGGACCAAAGTCTGCAAACAGGTGGATGACTGTGGGCTTGTTTATGTTTCTTGTGCGTGTTTGTGTGTGTGAATACCCTATAATTATTCATTTACCTCAAGCTGAACATGATGAAAAAGATTATTTGTTTTTTGTGTATTTTGGTTGAGTATGTTTTGGAAAATGTATGAATATAGATGTTTCCTCAATAAAAAAGATTTGAAATAAAAAGATTATTTGAACTAGACTGGATGTTTTATGTTTAGGTTTTACTTAACTTGTGTGTAACCATTTGTCTCACAGACCAAGGCACTGATGGACAGGCTACAAAAGACCGTGTCATCTGAGGGCAGGTTTAAGAATCTCAGGGAGACCCTGAAAAAGTAAGTTCAAGCCACAGGCACCACCACACAAGACACAGCGTTGACATTGGCATCTTCCTCTGGTTCCTGACCGTCTGACCCATGTGCCCCCCCTCTCCCCCCTCCCTCAGCTGCAACCCTCCCTGTGTGCCCTACCTGGGCATGTACCTCACAGACCTGGCGTTCATCGAGGAGGGCACGCCCAACTTCACAGAGGAGGGCCTGGTCAACTTCTCCAAAATGAGAATGGTAATGAAACGTTTGTATAAAGTGTTTGTAAGATTATGTAGATGCTGTGTTTCTCCGTGTCCCTGTCCTTGTGAGAAATATGAACTCTAGCATCCCATTCTGTCCTTTTTCGCCTCCTTGTGCACTTTTAGTATACTGGGGACTGTCTGTTCAGTCTCTTGAATGTATTTCAATGCCAATAACCAGTTACAAATCTGGGCTGATGTAGACCTTGATTTTAGATCAAAGTGAACATGGTGTCATTACTTGTGATCATTATCAGTCCTTTACACAACTGCAGTCATGTCATACATAGTGCCTAATAATGTCGGTTTGGCATGTGTAGTTTCCGGAATAAGATTCCAAATTTCTGTCATTATCATTTAAAGAATGAAGAATTTCTCTTGAACACACAGGGTGTATTAAATATGAATATATCATTTTCTAATTCAGATGTTTAATTTGCTATTTGCATGCAATCCAGAAAGGTTGGCAATGAAGCCATTTCACATTGAGCACAGACCCTACTGCTGTTTCTGCACATGGTGGTGTGCTGCAAAAACAGATGGTAGGGTAGTGCCTACAGCAACGCAATCATTTCACATAGCAGTTTTCGGCACAACAACACACATTTTCTGTCTGCTACTGTAGGTTTTAAACAAACATACCAAACATTATACTACAGACTTCCTGTGACATAGAATGTCTATTGTCCGCCTCCTGTCGCTTGTCCCCCATATTGACTACTACTAATATGTAGTTTCTTTATCTTTATTATTGCCTCGGTTTAGCAAACAGCACTTAGAGCTGCAGAACCAAATTAAATCGGCAGAACATAACTACTCCTCAGTTTAGTTCTGTTTTATGCCTTCATAAGCCCTATTCGCACGGGATTAGTATTACCTGAGGACCTCTGGTCATTTTCAAATGACCGCCCCACCTCTGTGTTACTTGCAGCGCATTCGCAGGGGGATAAGCAAAGTCTGTAAATTACTCTATTTTCACTGACATTACAGCCGGATATGTCGTTTCAAGGCGCGCAAGATATTGACAGAAAACAACGAAGAAAGTAGAAAAGATAGAAAAGGCGGGCAATTGCAATAACAATCCCTGAGATGCAGATTCGCATGGGATTAGTATTATCACCGGACGTCTGTGTTTGGTGAAATACATTAGGTAATTTGCGGCGGAATTTTTGCTTTACAAATGACAGAAATGGCACATTCCCACGGGACTAAGATCTCAGGCATCCTCCGTAATTATCACAAATCACCAAAGGTCCACAGGTAATACTAATCCCGTGCAAATAGGGCTACAGACGCGCACACACACGGAGGAGGTCTACGCTCTCTGAGTGCTTTTCTGGTATTTGTATTGTATTCTTGGTATGATGCCACAGAATGCTATCGTTGGCCAGCCAACGGTGATGACATTTAACAAAGATTATCATAGGCTTACTATACTTAGAGATGATCCCATGCTCGTTTGCTAGGTCAAGCAATCAGGTGGTCAAGGCCCCATTCAGCTGAGAAAAGGTAACTGGAGCCAGGGCCAACTGTGACGACAACAACAACAACAACAACAACACAAGTCAAATAGGGAGGAACATAGGGGCAATTGGTCTGTCACTAGTTTGGAGTTTAACACAGTTTTAAACTTGAGTTTGAGTTGGGAGTTGGAGTTTAAAACTCCAAACTAGCGACAGACCAATTGCCCCATATTGTCTTATTTTCTCAATATCAACATCAGTTTGAGAATTGAGAATATAGATAATAACTAAAAGAATAACTAAAAGCTTTTACTTACAATATGATGGGCATGTTGCTGCAAAGCACAGGACCATCTTTCTTGGTCATCTCCTGTCACATCTGGCCATAGGCCATGACCCAGCCATGACCCAGCCATGACCCAGCCTGTTAGAAAAATTAAGAAGGTTAACTGTCGACATGAATAAGCAGTTTATGGTCTATCTATGCTATTCCCTGTCTATGCTAAATGGTGGGCCTATGTTTGTAGTTTGAGGTCTACGCTATTTGCATTCTTATTTGCTGGTTCAGCAGGCTGAAGATCCTCAGTTAGAGTGTCCTCCATATTCACCTTCTTACTGGCTGGTTTGTTAGACTGAATATCCTCTTCAGCCTGAATGCTCTCCTTGTTTAGGTCCTCAGGGTCATCACAGCATGTTTGAAGGGCAGGCTTGTAGTCTGATGATCTGGAAACCTCACTTCAAGCAGTGTGTATTCTTGTTGGTAAAATGGTAGTAGAAACTTTGTACATACTTCCTCTTTGCCTCTTTGATCCCACAGGACTGATCAGATTTAGATTTAGATTTGAATTCTTACATGATCTGTTATTGATCCCACAGATATCCCACATCATACGAGAGATCCGGCAGTTTCAGCAGACACCTTACAGGATAGAGCACCAACCAAAGGTAATATGGAAATAACATTCATTTATTTGTTTGTTTGTAGATGGATTGATGGATGGATGTTTGTTTTTGTGCTGTGAAATGGACCGGAAGGATATCCCATGTGTCTAATATCTTAATCGTAATTGTCAGTCAGTTTGACCGCTTGTGGTCTCTGTCTTAGGTCACTCAGTTCCTGCTTGACAAGACCCTGGTGATGGATGAGGACACCCTCTATGAACTTTCCCTGAAGATTGAACCCAGGATACCGCCTGCGTGAAATCACACAACAGATGCCACCTTGTTTACAAGAAACAAACAAACAAACAAACAAAGCAACACATGTAAAATAGAAGATATTTGGCTCTTCTGGAAATGGAGGACAAAATCAATGGAAGGGAACAGTCTGTCCATCTTGAAGATGGACTCTCTTGTAAAGCCACACACAGATATCCTCAGTTTTTTTTAGCAGTTGTTCACCAACATTTGGATCAATTCTATCCAAGTCTAAAAGGATTTGACCAAATCAAATTATTGCCATTGAATGGTGAAGAACTCAGGTCAGTAAGTGCCTTCTGTAAATATTGTATGTACAGTCTGAGAAATCTTGTAGATAATAATTGGAAGGTAGATTTTGTACAATATTGGACATTCAAAAAGACATGAGAAATGAATTCAGTGTAAAATGTACGTTTTTAACGCTGTGCTTTGCCATCAAAACCAGCATGTGCGGGTTTATGCTTATGCTATAGGGGACATTGGCTTACTATGAGCTTCCTTTGGGTCCAACGGTGCTTACAGTCCTTAGAGGACTGAGTCTGTTTAAACGATCAGTGAAAAAACAAGTCTGAATGGCAAAGACTCGTATCCAAAAGCATGTAAGGTACAATAAGTGCTGGTGTTTCAAAAGTATTTCTCAGTTTGTCCCCTACATGTGAGGACTGTTGCTCTACGTGTCCTTGACATGTCTGACCATAGAGGATGGAAAGACTTTTTCACTTTTGTAAGAAACATTCTCTATTGAATCAACAGAAAGGCTTTTTGATGTTACGTCTGGGCATAAATATGAGTTTTTCCCCTTTGAGAGATCGGATATCTGATGGTTAACTCACTAATTGCCTGTTGACTGTAACAAGGAAGAACAACACTTCCCACTTTGTTTGGATAGATAATGCTCACTTAAACAATGTTAGTTTAACCAGATAGAAGTTGGGTTTTTCCCATTATTCCCACAATGCCCTATTCCATATTAAAGTCTGTGTCTGTGCGTGTGTCTGGACCTGAATGACATTGCCACAGGCTTTTGATGACACCTGTTTCATTCATCTACTGATCCTTAGCAGTAGCGCATGTTAAGCACCTGTTGTTTGAATTCTCATTTATTTATGTGAACGTGTTAGCTGCACGGACTGTAAAGACATTGTAAATATAGATGATGTATACTTCTTACAAGGCCCTCTTAAACAGACTAAATGCTGCTAATGGGTGAAAACAAAAGAATTTAAGTAATTTTTTATTAATGTTTCGAAGAATATCTGTTACAATCTCTGGATCAATTGTCTGTCTTTGTTAATGACTTTGGTTCACTGGGAATGTGTGAAGCAGTCAGTCTGTGCGCAGCTCTGATACAGCCAAAACCTTTGAGCTAAGTGGGACATTGTTGAAGACTAATATCGCATGGTTGATGGGAGTGGCCACATGTTTGTTAAAAGTATTGTTATCGTCTGTAGTTTTATTTCTGTGCGTATTTATAACATGGTTTGGTTTGGCATTTTTTCCATCGTATTGAGTATTTAATGAATAAGTTATAGATTTGTTTGACTATTTTGCATTGATACAGTAGGATATTATATTCATTACCTTGTTTATGTATTCATGTTCATGTGGACTGCTGCCAGTTTTATGTTGATGGTACTTCATGGACATTGGCTACAGAAAGCCAGTCTTGCACTGTTTCTCTTCTTCCTCCGTCACACAGACATAGCCTGCATGCAGAGACTCGTGCTACATCCTCAATCTCAATGGGAGTCTGCTTTTGTACATTCTTCTATTCAACAGTAGTCGTAATGG
Organism: Sardina pilchardus; assembly: GCF_963854185.1. Classification (NCBI taxonomy): domain Eukaryota; kingdom Metazoa; phylum Chordata; class Actinopteri; order Clupeiformes; family Clupeidae; genus Sardina; species Sardina pilchardus. The sequence goes on from NC_085016.1 coordinate 18,731,484, forward strand.
AATGGCACCTTGAAGGGATTAACATTTATTTTCAATGTGAAATAAAAGTATTTGTCTTCTATGTTTTCTGTTTCCTTGTGCTTTTTATCCCGTTAATGCCATGTACTGTATATGCTGTCCACCATACTGTAAGCAATTGGGAAGATCTGTTTCAGCAACAACATGCACAGTCACACTAGCGCTGTTGTATAATTTTACAAGTTGCTGAGAAATAATTTGCAAGAATTTCCAAAAGCAATTCATGTGTATACCTGGGATTCCTGTCTCAAATTACTTACTCTACATCTTTGCTCCTCACCCATGCCAGTTTAGGGAGCGGGACCGTGCTGTGCTGAGCCTTGGGAGTAAGAGGTGTGGCTAACGGAGCCCCCTGGTCACCTGAGGTTCTGGATCATATGGAGGAGGGGGCAGCGGAAGCCTAGCATGAGGGGGGCGGGATGGGGGCAGATGGCCAGGCTGCCGTTAGATAGGGGGGCTCAAGGACACCTTGGACAATCAGAGGGGGGTCACAACCCCTTGAGTTGAGGCTTTAGACGCAGCTGATTGGCCAGTGCGGTGCAGTCTAATCTGATGGAGGGGGCGGGATTTCAAGGCTCCTCAAGCCAAGTGCAGGTTTTGAGAGTGGGTCACAGCAGGGAGAGACAGCATCGTCTTGACAGGTAAGAGTCACTCTCTCTCACTCACTCAGTCTCAGCTGGGGACTCACTAACCCCTAGACCCTTTTAACTTGGACTTAAACTGACAACTACATGCTTAACTCAGAACTGGTTTTGTCCTTGTAAACCCCCCACCTCATTTCTAATTTTTGTGAACTGTTGTGATTTCACTGTATAATCTATAATGGTCATTGCTTTTAGCACCTGCAAAGATGTGCATGATTTTAAATCTCAGAATGACATTTAGTGTTAAATAACTGTTGTACATCCAAGGCTTTGCATATGGCACCTAAATTGTTAATTTATCAAGTCACAAAATGTACAATAGGAATTTGTCCTTGCTGTCAATCTCTAATAATCTAAACAAAGCTGAAATCCATTATTCTTACTCCTCCTTCACATCTGATGTTATAGCCTAATCTTTTAGAGCGAGACCCAGTAATCCATAGAAGGCAAAGCCATAGATATGAAATCATTGCAAAGCACAAGACGACCCACCTGTTCCCTCATGTCACCCCGCCGGGTTTCGAGGCACAGTTTAATTTCCACTGAATTTGCAAGCGGTCAGACTGTCAGCTGGACTCTACGCTTGACTCGCTCACGTAGGCTACTCCCCACCCTGCGTTTTGGCTGGAGGTTCTGCACATGTGACCGGTTCAGAATGTCACGGCAGGGCAGTAGAACTAATGGTGGGGAGGGCAGTTTAGGGGGGGGGGGGGTGCTTATATGCCAAAAGAGACTTGTGTCCACGCTCTTAAATTAGTAGACTGGGTCTAGTTACAGAGAGAGATTCAAAGTGTTCTGGCATTCAGTCATCAGCACATAATCACGCAACTGCACTTCAAAAGGGGAGAGGGCAAAGGAAGAGTCAAGTGGAATGGAAAGAGCTCATTTTTGTCATCAGACGTACGTAGTTAGGATAACTCGCACATGGGGTTCATTATTTGACGTACTGCTTTTTATACGATCTTAACCTTGTCATGAAAGACACGACCAAATGTGACTGACTGCGGAAAATCTTGCGGTAGAGGTCAAATAGGACAGGGGGCTTAACTGAGAGCTTACCATTCAGTGAGACTCAAACGTTTCACATGTATCATCAGCTTACATGAAAACAGTATCACTTAAAGATCAAACAGGCATCCCTCTGGCTGACATGAGGGAAGTGCATAGCATAGTTTACCCATCAATGGGTTATTGCCCTTAGACATCAGTTATGGAGCAGTAGATTTGTAAAGAGCTCAGGTGAGGTCTTCAGATGACACATGTGACAGCATTACAGCAAAGCTGACCTATAGTGACGTGTGCAGAAACGAAAGACAGACATCTGACTGGAGTTCTCTTTTAGGAAACGAGAGCATTCAGGTAGAGTGCCCTGCCTGTGACCCCTAGAGCAAGATGAGAAATGCAGAATATGGCCTCGGTCTATTGACAGCTCATTCAAGGCTGCTACGTGATTTTAGCGAGAAAATTGGATGGAGAATTACAGTCCTTTCATGCTATCACTCTTAGCAAGTTGCTAACAACACAAAGATCATGGGTTCACTTCTAAGAACTCACTCATTCATCTTGTATTGTATATGCCTTGTATGTATAATATTGTTTTTTTTTCATGAACATACTCTCTCTTTGGTATTTCCAGTTGAACCCCCTGTGACTTAACCATGGCGTCCACTTTCACCAAGATGTTGAGTGGTCGCAACACAGCTGTGTTGCTGGCCAGCCTCGGCGTTGGCACCGCTGCAACTGGCTACATGCTGAGTGACAATGCAGCCGTGTCTGCCAGAGACCGGTCAAAGCTATACCCACCAAGGTGACAGACACACACACACACACACACACACACCTATGGCATAACTACTCAGCTAAGTATACACACCCATAAAGCCACATTTACATGGATGACATAAACACTCTCATATAATCGTGTAATCTCACTTCCCTGTATTCTCAGATTCCCTGTACACAATGGACAATTGCATGTAGTGTACTTTCATCGAAGAGTACGGACAGGCAATCCATTTGGGTTCCCATTAACTTGGACTGAGTGTAGGAGTAATAGAAAACAGAGACAGACAGAGAGAGAGAGAGAGCGAGAGAGAGAGCGAGAGAGAGAGAAGCAGAGGGAAAGAGAGGGTGCCAGATTAATTTGATACTCTGAAGTTTCACTGGTCATCAGGCCCAACGCGAACTTGGCTGTCGCTGCAGCATAACTGAGTCAAAGGTGACGCGAGGTGGGAAGAGGAAATCTAAGGAGCTTAGACTACAGGGGGCCAGTGGCCTCCCGCAACCTCCTCTATAGACTCCCACAGCCACTAGACAAAAGATCAGCAAAGATAAGATCAGATCAGCAACACCTATAAGCCTCTAGCTCGAGTGGAGAGAGAGAGAGAGAGAGAGAGAGAGAGAGAGAGAGAGAGAGAGAGAGAGACATGATGGTACTCCACTCCTGATCTACACGAATGGAAATAGATCTAATAACCCCTCTTCTCATTTTAAACTGATCACTGAAAGGCACTGCCCCCAAGGTCAGAGAAACATTAGCTTCTTGCATAGATATAGTACATACAGTTGTGCATCCGGTATCTTAGAAGGCATTTATTTATTGATGATACATTATTATTATTCATTCACAAAGAAAATTGGTGTTCTTAAAGGTTGGATGTCTTCCTCTTTTCTCATTTTATTGATTAAGACATTAAGATCAATTTCCAAAAGATGATTTTTTTTTATTTTAGTTTCTCTTTTTAGTCATCTTCAGGACATATTCTTATGAGCACATACACTGGTCAAGTGAATTCAAAGGATTTAAGGATTCAAATGATTCAGATAATGAAAATGGTCATAGATTTGCGGCTCAAAGAGGGTTGGGTTAGAGATCCAAGAAAACAAAGGCAATTACAGTAGATATGTCTATTTGTCCATGTTTTATATCTATATTGCAGTGGGTATGAAAATGTTTTTCTAGTTTTGTTTTTTGGCCAAAACAGCTCTAAAGCTCTAAAGAAGTTGTGAGGAATTTTTTAAATGTACAAACGCTCCACAGATATTGCAACCATATTTAACTTTCCTTGCTTTGAGTTATGTTGTTGGTTAATACATTACATAACATACTGTGATATTACTACCACAACGTATAGACTTAATCTTGGACAGCCAATTCACACAGCTCATAACAATAAAGCTTTTGAATGATTTGTTCCCCCCCCCAACAGCGCTGACTTCCCAGATCTCCGTAAGCATAATAACTGCATGGCAACTGCCCTTACCCCAGCCATCTATGCCAAGCTGAGGGACAAGAAGACCCCTGGCAACTGGACCCTGGACCAGTGCATCCAGACAGGAGTGGACAACCCTGGGCATCCCTTCATCAAGACCGTTGGCATGGTGGCAGGAGATGAGGAAAGCTATGAGGTAGGCTACAGAGGACAACATGATAAGAACATTTCAACACTGGCAAATTAAAGCACAATGCATAGTAATATCAACTAGCCAATAACAGAGCTACGACTCGTCATGATGACTAGCGTCCTGGTTTCACTGCTATTTGTCCTGTACCCATCCCTCATATATGTTTTTCTGTGCGTATTTACCCAGGTGTTTGCTGATATTTTTAACCCAATCATTTTGGACAGACACAACGGCTACGACCCTACGAAAATGACACACCACACGGATCTGGATTCCTCCAAGGTTGCTGTTCTATCTCTCCATCTCCATTCCATCACAGTTTTACATTTACACTTACATGTATTCACTTAGCAAATGCTTTTATCCAAAGAGACTTACGAAAATGTGGAATAACATTCCAGCCACAATGTAGAGGAGACCTTACGAACCAATTGATACTGCATCAATCAATACTATTAGATGATGAAAGTGTAGATGTGATAAGTACACTGTTAAAAAATGAATGTGTTGTCCCTGTCTGGACATAGAGATGTATATATATATATATATATATATATATATATATATATATATATATATATATATATATAAACACCATAAGTTGTGTTGTTGCAAGTTGAGTTATTTTCAACACAACACTGTGTAACAAATTACAAAAGGAAACAGCACAAACTGTGTTGACTCTATCTGGACGTGTTAAAAACAAAGTTGTGTTGTTTTCAACACATTTGTTTAAGAGTGTATTAGTCCAAGTGTAAAAGGAGGCAGTAATAGAAGAAGAAGAGAAAGAGGGAGGAAAAGGACACAAAACATCAATGTTCTCACACTTTCTCCTCCTTCCTCATGTCATTTCATCATTGATATGTTCTTTCTCTGTCGTCTCCTTCCTCGTCCCCCCCCCCCCCCTCCCCCCCACCCACCCACCTCCAACAGCTCACCAACGGCGTGTTTGATGACCGCTACGTGCTCTCCTCTCGTGTGCGCACCGGGCGCAGCATCCGCGGCCTCAGCCTCCCCCCCGCGTGTACGCGTGCCGAGCGGCGGGAGGTAGAGCGTGTGGTGGTCACTGCCCTGGCTGGCCTCAAGGGGGACCTTGCCGGTCGCTACTACAGCCTGGGCGACATGACGGAGCAAGAGCAGCAGAGACTAATTGACGTGAGTTCACTGGCAGCTCATTGCACACAGAGGTCAAACCTACACTTAAGAGAGAGAGTGACTTTTATGCTGAGCCGATATGCATTTCGGTCAAGGCTGGCGTTATTTCTAAGAGAGAGAGAGTAAGGAAGAGCCACAGTTATAGGCCTACCACTGATTAAATTCTCTAGCAAACATGATGCACATTGTAAAGGATCTAATGTATGATTTCCCTTCCTAAACATCTTCAGTGTATAACCTATCCCATCCCCCTGGTGTGTTTCTCAAGCAGTGTTTAAAAAAAAAACGTTTCAGCCATGTATATTACGAAATGTGCAAAGTTATTACTACAATAGGACATGCTTGCAGTCATGGTTTAGAAAGGAGGGGGGTGACTGACTTGTGAAGATCTTCACATCACATCGCATCACGTCAGATCAGATCACATCACATCACACATATCATGCCTTCACTCTATTGCTTGACTGCCCAATCACATGCTGCCGTGGCACAGGAGCACTTCCTGTTTGATAAGCCCGTCTCTCCGCTGCTGTTGTCCGCTGGGATGGCCAGGGACTGGCCTGATGCCCGTGGAATCTGGTAAGAGAAGAGTCGGATAGACCCCATAGGAGATAGGGGCCAGGAACCTGAGGTAGACTCTAGTTTAGTTTCCACACTATGCCCAACCCCCTCCATATCCATCAGTGTGTCTCCCCCCCCCCCTTCCTGGCATATTCTAGTTCTCCAGACCTACAGAGGTTCTGTTTGTTAGTTAACCAACTGCTCAATAGTCTGCTGATTCTTTCTCTGATGAAGTTCTCGGTTCTCTAAAGAATCTAAAGCACTGTATTGGTCAAAACTACTTGAGACAAATGAATGATTTCCCCATTTTCAACTATGTGCTATCTAACATACTAAGCCTTTCATATCCCATAATAACACCACAACATGGTTTGTATTCCCTTCAATATACCATACTCCTTTGAACATGCTAAATGAACATTTGAGCTACTAGAACTTTCCTGAAACTACATCAACTCCTCCTACATCAACTATGTCTTCCTCCCCTACTTCCTCTCCTCCTCCTCCTCATACTTGACCATGTAGGACCACTTCCTCTTCGACAAACCTGTGTCCCCACTGCTGACATGCGCAGGAATGGCCCGTGACTGGCCTGATGCCAGGGGTATCTGGTAGGGACACTAGACCACTGCATCAACCAATGGGCATTTTGCCCAATCTGCATGTGCCCTGTGTGTACTGCTTCCTAACACAGCACTGCATGGCTCTCTGTAAGATAAGAGCAGAGAGCACAAAACCACTCGGAGATTGGACAGAAACATTTAAGGCTCTAATTTCATTAAGCCAGATTACATAGCTTACTGTTGTACGGATAAACATCTGACAGGACTAATTACAAGTATCATCTTAATGAGATGCTTTTACTCACACAAATGACCCTTGGCAAGCTGTGCACATTGCTTGCAGTGATGGGCAAAATGTAGTGAGCAAAGCTAAAAGCTAGTCTATAAGCTACTTTTAAAGGAGAACTTTTCATATAAATGTCCGATTCTTGAGGCCACGAGTACTGTCAGTACGAAAACTATTAGTAGTTGCTGCAGCTAATGGTGAGAGCTTCCATGCAGCTACAGTGCTACAGTACATGCCCCCAGAATGTAACACTGTAGCTGCCTGCCTGCTTTTTTTTTTTTTTTTTTTTTTTTCCCCGTACTGACAGCAGTTGGTGACCTGAGATCTACACTACAGTATATGAAAAATTGCTGGATTTCTCCTCTTAAGCTATATTTAAGCTACATTTTCTAAGTAGCATACCCATCACTGATTGCTTATGTGATTCTGCAGCGTGAATTCAGGACAGGCACACAGGAAATAGAACTAGATTAGATGATAGGCCTACAGCATTTGAATTTGTACCACCCGTAGCTTAATTACTTGGAACATACAGTGCTCGTCAACACCCATGCTAAATGCTAAAAAGAGGAATAAGAAATCATCTTTTGGAAAGTGATCTTAATGTTTAAATTAAGTAAATGAGAAAAAATCCAACCTTTGAGGACACCAATTTTCTTTGTGAATTAATAATGCCTCGTAGATAAATATAAAATACAGGGAGCGTAAGTTAGTACACGCCAGTAGGCCTACACCCCGAGGGAACTTCATCAGGATGTATATGATACTGGATCCGTGAAATAACTTGCCTTTAAAAAACAAATCTGCCTGCTTTTATGGGAATTTAACATAGGGGTGTACTCACTTATGCCCCCTATATTTTAAGGAAGAACATTTATTTATTTACGAGACTTTATTCATTCACAAAGTAAATTGGTGTCTTTAAAGATTGGGATTTTTCTCATTTAAGATCACTTTACAAACAATGATTTTTTATTCCTCTTTTTAGTCAACTTTAGCACGTTTGTATTCACTTATGTCGAGCACTGTACAGTATAAGGGGTGCCCCCTTTTATGTGTAAGATGCCACCACTATAAGAAAATATATTGCACTGCACTGTATTGCACTTCTCTTTCTTATACATTCTTTTTTATGTCAGTGCAAGGCACCTTGCGTTACCTTTGTGTTTGAAACTATGCCATAGAAAAGAAAAACCTGCCTTGCCATGAGTATTATGACATATGAAGAGTTCAGATGCAAAACAGTTGAGTCCATCTTCACAAATGTGGAAAATGTGCATGTTGTTTTTATCGTCAATTCCAGGTTATTTCTATCAAACTGCCATTTGGTTGTTTTGAATTAAGTAAAATAAATCAAATCAACACAACCCAACAACAGTCTGACTGATGGGTAAACATTTCTTAAAAAGTTCTATAAATTCATAAAAAATGGATTTAACCGTTTAAGTGTCTGAACGCTTCACATATTCCCTTCCTCTTTCTCACCATCACTGTCCGATCCATCTGACCTCCAGGCACAACAACTCAAAGACTTTCCTCATCTGGATCAATGAGGAGGACCACACCCGTGTCATCTCCATGGAGAAGGGAGGCAACATGAAGAGAGTGTTTGACAGGTTCTGCAATGGACTCAAACAGGTGACATTTGACAACCATTTTATTAAGACAACTGACAATTTAAGTCATCTGAAGGTCCATCTGAAAACCCAGTGACCAGCTGTTTCCAGAGGAAGGAGAGGGGATTTTCCTCTCTATCTCCCAGATGTTAGTACTCAGCTGTCACCTGTTCATCCAATTTCCATTATGCGTCTGCAGTTATCAACAAGCAAAAACAAGAGAGACCTTTTTACAGCACACATAAACATGTTTCTATTAACCTTTGGTTTGGCTTTGGGGCTGCCAGTATAACTACCAACCAGCATATATTAGTAATCAATGGACAGATATGACCTGAAGTATATGAAAGAGTGATTGTTTTTAGACAGAAGAAATAACTCAGCTCATACTGTCCTCTATCATTGAGAGTGAGCTTTGAATTCTTGTCACTGCAGATAAGTGAACTATTGCAAGGAAGAGAGTGAATCGTTCATTTGTTGTGAAACTGCATCTTAGGTGATCAGATCACAAGTCGTCAGTTTTAAATACAAGTGTAAACAACCACCACAAACTGGCTTATAACGTGTGTATGTTCATTTATTCTGTGCATGGTGGTTATGGTGGTGTAGGTGGAGCATCTTATCCAGGAGCGTGGCTGGGAGTTCATGTGGAACAAGCGTCTGGGCTACGTCCTCACCTGCCCCTCCAACCTGGGCACCGGCCTGAGGGCAGGTGTGCACGTCAAACTTCCCAAACTCAGCCAGGTGAGTACAGGCAAAGATCCTTAAGGCGGAGCAAGATACGTCGTTGTAGTTCATGTCTATGGGCGCAAAACGGGGATCACTTCCTCTGCATAAAGGGGGTGTGTCATGCGTGTCATGTCCATAGACTTCAAATGGAACAGCTCTGCATAAATGGGGATTTTGCCCCCCTCCCTCTTGCGATTCGGGTTCCAGGAAGTGGCTTCTCATGAAGTATCTTGCTCCTCCCTTAATGATCTTTGGTACAGGCCACGCCTGACCCACCCACCTACCAGTCAACAGAGGGACATGTTCCAAAATGTCATATAGCTGATGTTCAGCAGACTGAAAGGTTTCTAAAAAACAAAGGCCACGCAAAAGTGTAGGGATTTTATACAAAAGTTTATTTCTGTACAGTTTACAGTATACGTGTCCAATTTCTTTTCATAGGTTTAAATTAGAATAATAAAGATGGTCACACCTCAAAATCACTCTTATGGTCTTTTACCATTCTTTATTAAAACACTGAGCAAGGCGGCAACACAGAGCACACTGAGGAAGACGCTGAGCCAAAACACGTCTGCAGTAAAACATGTTTTATATGCAAAGTGCAGCCTTTTTTCTTTTCTGAGTTCACTTATAAGTTTGGCCAAGCACTCTGAAAAGAAACACAAGAGACTGAGTAAAGCCTGCTCCTACCGTACAATATATCTTTTAATGTTCTTTCTCAGTAGCAGGAGACAGGAGTTATAAACGTCATGACCATTAGACCACCTTCATCAGTGTATGTCCGTGAGTGTAAAGATGATGTGAAGTGATGGGTTGTGCGTTAATATTGTGGGTGTGTTTGTGTGCTCCACTAGGACCCCCGCTTTAACAAGATCCTGGACAACCTGCGCCTGCAGAAGCGTGGCACCGGGGGCGTGGACACAGCTGCTGTGGGTGACACCTTTGACATCTCAAACGCCGACCGCCTTGGCAGGTCTGAGGTGAGAGCCTGGCCTAGTGTCCACACAAGCGCACACACACACACACGCGCGCGCGCACACACACGCGCACACACACACACACGCGCACACGCACACTCAAACACACACACACACACACACACACACACACACACACACACACACACACACACACACACACACACACACACACACACACACACACACGTACACACGCACACACGCACACACACACACACACACCCCACTTGAATGTATTGGTGACCACAACTTCATCCTCACCGCCAACACCTTCTGAGGTCATGTGAGCAATTCAGATAAATATCATGATTGCTGACCTTTAACGAGAGCACAGAGTTGCTCAGAGTTGGGTTCAGACTCACAGAAATGTTAAGTCCACTGTATATCCACTACTATTGTATTTGCTTTGGGCAGCTCGAGTTGGTTCAAGCAGTCGTCGATGGCGTCAACTACCTGATCGAATGTGAAAAGCGCCTGGAAAAAGGTCAGAACATCACAGTTCCGGCTCCCGTCTCTCATTTCAAGAAGTGAGGTTACATTCCCTGATCCTGAGAGAAAGTGTGGACTCAGCACCGCCGGGAGACCAAAGCTCTCCTTCTACCACCACTGCACAGAAGGTCTTACATGTACAAAAAATAAACATTTAAAAAAAATCACCAAATGTTATCCTTCTCTTGAATTAATTATGGTTCAACAAATGGCAGCAAGCTCAGCAGCTAATCATGACCATGCCTTACAACAATGGGGATTCCTACTGTATACAGTATGTAATGTTTGAAAAGCAAAAAGATAACATAAGACAGTATATTATTAAAACGAATGTGTTGAAAACAACACACCTTGTGTTGTTTTTAACACCAACTCTAGATAGGGACAACACAGTTTGTGTAGTTTCCAATATATGATAGATAGATAGATAGATAGATAGATAGATAGATAGATAGATAGATAGATAGATAGAGTGTGTAGCTTTTGTTGGTGGGCACTGTGATGAAACAAGCTACAGTGCACATACTGTACCACATTCAGGCCCTAGCGCCCACAGAGACCCTGGTTCCAGTGTGACCCGGGTCATCTCCCGATCCCACGTCCTGAAATGAGATGTGGTCTGGCAACAAAACGTTCATTTTCTCGTATTTGAAAAAAATGCCTAGATCCGTTCATTGGACGCCAAGGATGTCTATCAAATGCGAGATCGTCTTGCTTTCCCCCCTGTGATTCTGTGATTGTCCCCTATTTCAGGAAAAAATGAGGGCGGTAGTTTCCAGACTGCCTTAGCAGCGTGAATGAAATCGTGCGCAAGGCAGCATGGGAACACCCAGGCTAACGTGTCACCCAAAAGTGTCTAGTCAGGTGGTAAGCATAGTTGCAGATAGTGCTATACGAGGAATAAAACACATATCACTACAATAGAACCCATGACATCAGGAATGTTTTTCCAGCAGCATGGCTGTCACAACAAGGAAAGCCAGTGCCAGCTTCTTAGTGCCACTCAAGCCTAGTCAGCCGTCATCAAGCCACGGCTCAGTCCCTCCATAGCCCAGATTGGGCCCCACAGCCTATAATGGGCTTAATGCGGGCAACAGTTATCATCAAAGCCCTGAGAGAAAGAGACTGAATGAGCAGGACCATGGGGCAGGCCCACTTCTACACAAGCAAACTTGCTGACCCTGAAATAACAGTGCGTGAATTGATGTGTTGAATTCTGTGCGGTTCCCGTTGGGAGTTCCATCCCCCTCACTTCTAGACGAAAGCACAATGACAACTGTGACAAATGTCTTAGGCAGTGTCCAGCATCATTTCCTTTCAAATAGTGTACTGATATTTGTGACGTTAGCTATGTTGCTTAGTTTGTTTTCATTAGAGGGTGGTTTTGTATTTGTTTTCATTAGGAGAAGGCAGTCACTTCCTTTTGTTTTCATTAGGAGAAGATAGTCATTTCCTTTTATTGTAGTTAGCTATGGTCATATCCCTTCTGAAACGACACACAAAACAAAACTACATTTGAGGAACAAAGACTTCTTGCATACTGACTCTCCTGTAGAGATTTGTTGTAGCCCTGCTCTAGTACTTCCTTTATCAAATGTCATTATAGAAAAATAAAAGATATGGATATTAGGTTAAGACTAACTTCTAAAGGTGAAACTGTTTTCCACTGGCTGTGATTAGGAAACAGCTTAGTGTTTGTTTGGCTAATATAACTCTCTCAAAGCTTATTTGTGACGTGTGTCTTACCATGCTAACTGAAGTAGAGATGGTTGGAGAGATTGTGTTTATCTAAAGCAACCTGGAGCAGGGTGGGGCAGACACAGTGGCAGATATATTGGTGGTGTGCGTGAGTGCACACGTGTTTGAGGTTTGCGCATCGATCACCTGAAACCAAAACCGGGTAGAGTATTTTTAGAGCTTCGGCCCACTGGCATGAGAGAACCATCTGATTGTAAAGTATAGCATGGAAGCACCCTGTCCTTTTCACCTCTACATAGAATCATATAGTTAACACTCCATATATCAAGGCAACAGCATTATACATGGTTTCACCATGTTTGAAGTATAGGTGGTGGGCAGTAGATAGATAGATAGATAGGTAGATAGATAGATAGATAGATAGATAGATAGATAGATAGATAGATAGATAGATAGATACTTTATTGATCCCCAAGGGGAAATTCAAGGAAAAGTTGTAGTGTAGTGGTTGAGGAACTTGCATGCAGCAGTCTGAAAGTTGTGAGTTACTGTGGTGCCCTTGAATTGCCCTTGGCAGTTAACCCTGAGTTGATCCAGAGAGACTGTTCCTGTAATTAACATCTGTAAGTTGCTTTGGATAAGTATGTATAGGTCTTTCTCATCATCCATCCGTAAATGGAGTATTTTACTAATGCTCACCCATTCAAGTTTTACTCAAAAGACTACAACCTTTCAGGTATTTTTCCTCAAATCTTTTTCAACATTTTTTTTGGTGTAATAACACCATAAGCAGCAAAACCCCTTCCTCACGCCCCTCTACCATCCAGGACACGGGCTCTGTGCCAGGACAGTGAACACTGCCATCTTGTGGTAGTCAAGAGCAACTGCACCTTCCAGGCAGCACAGCCTAAAGGCACTACCTCTACCCTATTTCTAACCTCAACCCTCATCCTACCCCTAAACTGAGGGGAGTAGTGCCTTGAAGGCAGCGCTGCCTGGAAGGCACCATTGAGGGCAAATAATACCAAAGACCTCTTATTGCTTTTATGAATTGAAACATGGTCTATATGTAAATCCCATAAAGGGAAGGTCTTACAAATTTCTGTTGAAAAACAAAACTTCATGATTAAAATTGGCACTATCAGTGCAAAGAAAGGCCCTCAGGTTCTTGCAGGAAATGTGAAGAAACCATCGCCATAAACTCACAACTTCATTTAATCATGCCAATGCATAGCCAATGCCATAACATCATGATGATCAGACCTATATAATCCAAAATATTCCTTACTTTGTTGTTTTAGTTGAATTTAAGTACATGAAAGAATGCATTCCCCAAAAAATATGCATTAAAATGACAGACTTGAACTAAAGCTGTTTATGATGCCCCGGCTAGTTTACTAGTTTCAGCTGTTTCTTTCAGTGGTTGCTTAGACAGTCAGTAATGACACCAGATGGGATAGGATACCAGGAACCATCATAGGCAAGCCAAGTGATATGTTATTGCTACCTGTTTAGGTCACGGTCTCAGTGCGTGGTGTACACTGTAGCAAATCATATTCATGACTTTTGTCTCTGTGTTCAAAACAACCTTTTCCCCAAAACAAGCTCCGACCAGTCAACCAGCTGGTACTAGTTCTGTTCTCCACAAAACAGGATTTACCGACTGAATGTGTCAGTGTTAAAATATGCATGGATTGCTTGGTATGTTCTTCAGAAAAACATTCTGTATGGGTTCTTTACCACACTATCACATTGGGATAAAACTTTAAGTTCATCAAACCACTGGTATTCAGTTACACTGAAGGCTTTGTTGTAGAGATGAACCAGCTATTGTAGCAAAAAACTACTGTTAAAAGATGTTGTTGCTTTGCTGCAGTACAGTAAATAACACTCTTCATCTGGAACATAACCTTACAGTGTGCTGCCAAAGTATAGGCAATAAGGAGATCTCAGCAGTGCAAGATGGCACAGACAAACTCAACGACTCACGTCTGGTATGAGTAATTTTATTATTTGACCATATTGTCCTCTGGGCGTTTTGATCTTTCCCTTTTGCTGACGTCCATGGTCACACGCAATGCACATATCTAGAGGAGGCAGCTTTTGGTCGGTGCTGACCAGCAGATTGAGGTAATATTGGTGTTTGAATCTTTGAGTGGACCACACAGCATTTCTACAGACAGCTTGCGACTGAGGGAGACCTCTTAAGGTTGTTTGAGGCCAAACACTACGTCTCAATCCCTCTCAGTACAACATGTATGTACAGCACGTGTGTGTGTGTGTTTGTGTGCGTGTCATTTCCACAATTGCCTCGTCCCAATTCTTGATTCGGTCAAACTAAATGTATATTTCCTCCCTTTCATAAGTATGGATTGTTAATTCAGTGCTCATGCATTGGTCTTGGTTACTGGGTTAGTTTGATAAATATTGCTGTTAAATGAAGTCATCTCTTGTGACAGCAAACAAATAATTTCTTACTGTTGGCTTGTCTGAGAGTCATGTCAAAATATTAGTATTCTATAAGACTGCGTCCTAATGTCCTTTTGTAGTATGTTGAACACTGACCTGAAACTGCAACTAAGCTTACCAAAAATTATCTCTGGTCACAAACATCTCAGTGTTTTCCTGACTTCTCCCAATGAATTGACTGTGTTCATATTCACACAATTGTATCTATGTATTTGCCCCAAGGGAACAGTACTCTCATATTCAATAACTAATGTTAAAAAAAACTCGTATGCATCAGACACGACCTGCTATGAAGTTCAAATTAGTTTTATGAAATGCCTCGGCAGTGTTTGATGACTGAACGTTGAAAGGTACCTGTACATTGTATGTGACTAACACTAAAGATAAACAGGAACTGCCACAGTAAGACTATTGATTCAGCAGTATAGGTAAGCCTCGGTCCCTTTTCCTCCATTAGATTTTTTTTTTTATCGGGAAATAATTCACGTATCTGGCACTCTAAACTGCCTAAACGGAGAGGAAAGGCAAGCATGATGTTAGACACTCCAACTACAGTAACAATAAATACAACAGGGTAGGCACATAGGGGAAATCCTACAATGTCTTGTGTTATATATAATCACACTCACAAATGCATTTTCGTCTTTCTTTCTTATTTTTTTTTTATCTTAAACATTGTATCAGTAACAGTGATTACACTGTATTTTTGAATAATCATTGCTTTACAAACTGAAGTTATGGAGAACATAACACACAGTTCCACACAGTACAGTGCAACCTAGGCCAAAACATAAATGAAAAGAAATCTGAAAATAAAAAGAAATATAAAAGAAACCTTTACGACACCCGTTAACAACTCTTTGCCGGGACAGTGGGCGCCTGCAACGTAATTACTGGATTTCAGTTTTCACAAAAGATTGGTGGGTCCAGACAGAGTGAGAGAAAGAAAAGAAAGGAACTTTTTTTTTTTTTTAACATTACCTCACCACGGGATTCCTGCTCGAAAAACAGTCAAAGCTCTCTGCCCAGTGCATGTATGTGTGTGTGAGAGAGAGACAGAAAGAGGGAGAGGGGGAGCGAGAGAGAGAGAGAGAGAGAGAAAGAAAGATAGACAGAGAGCAAGAAGTACACTATTCTGAGCAAACGAACTATTTAAAGTGGAACACCACTGCCCCCACTTTTTTTTTCCTTTTAACATTTCCTCTCAAGACCTCAGCCTTCTACAGCGGCCCGCACAGCTTACAACGAGATATTTTTTCCTCTTTATTTCATTTAAGAAATCAGTATAAAGTCGGAAACGGCGAACAAGCTAACGCTGAGAAGTGAATCCTGCTAAGATCGGCAGACACCTGTTGGAATAGAGGGGCCTTTAACAGGAAGTGGAAAGGTGATGGGCAGGGCTCCAGGTGCTGCTGCTGCTTAACAGCCGAGTATTCTGAGTGAGAGGACAGAACGGGTGGTGTTGTGGGGTGGATGAGGGGTTGTTTTGGGGCGTGGGGGTTCAGGGAGTGAGTGTGGTGGTGGTGGGAGAAGGGGGTGTTATACAGTGGGGAGTGAAACTGCTGCATTGTTAGTCCATAGGCCTCTTCTCGCCGTGTTTCTTTGTAAACTCCTCGGCATTCTTAAAGAATTTTTTCCGGTCCTTTGAGTACTCCTCTGCAAGGTCCGCTCTGAGGGGATGTTCTGGCTGGGGATCATTGACCAGTGCGATCAGAGACTGGATCACTATGGAGGACAAGAGAAAATGAAATCAGAGGCAAGTTCCGGTTATTTACCACAACTGGATCTTGTTGGTGCACCCAAGAATCACTTGGATGCCTGGAACAAATGACACATGGAAGAGTGAAATTTACACATATTAATTGCTCATATAACACCTGAGCTCACCAACCAATTTAAAATCTTGCTGCTCACATAATATATACAGGCCCTACATAATCACGCTGGAAAATGACACCCCGGTCACTGCGACCATCCTCTGCAGGTCAACTCAAAATACCAAACATGAACCCCAACACTGTGGGAGAAAGACCACTCACATGGCCATTAAGCGCTGACATTCACTTCCCTATAACATAAGGCACTGTGAATCCATTGAAGACTTGACTAAAATGTATTATTACTATTATCCATATTAAATCTAGACATCTTATGCCACATATATTTCAACTTCAGGGATGTGTATATAGGACAGGGGTAGCATAGTGGTTAAGGAGCTGGGCTAGCATGCAGCAGCCGTAAAAGTTCAATTCCCAGCTTCCATCATTGTGTCCTCAAGCAAAGCACCATGTCCTAACAGGATCCGAACGAGTGACTGTCTTTTATGTCTGGCTACACTGAATCTGTTAAATATACCTCTCAGCCAAAATAGCAGAGCAATTCCAGCGACAGACAGGCATTGCTCTGCCAGCGACAGACAGCCTTGCATCACGCTACTCGCATCGCTTGCATTCAGGACACTCAATTGAATTTTTTTCCCAAATCAAAGAAATATTTCGTAACCCAGTGATCTCACAGGGAACTGAAAACCATGACATCAGTTACACTTCTCGTAAGGTATGTAATCTTCAAAAATAAAATTCTAGTTGTATCTAACTGCCATAAACTTTTCTTTTAATATGCAACATTAACATTATAGGATAATATATCATGGAGCATTATATAAGTGCAAAGAATAATAATGGCAGTACCTTGGTCAGTTTTGGTGGCTGGTTTCCAGTTTTCAGGGCTTATTACTGGCAGGCACACCTGTCCCTTCTCATCGATGTTGGGGTGGTAAATCTTTGTTTTGAATGTGATTTTCGGCGGTTTAAAGGGATATTCTGCAGGGAATATGATCTCGATCCGGAATGCTCCCTTGTCATATGGGGGGTTGTCCTTCAACAAAAGAATATACATCATGTTATATTGTCAAATACAAAAAGGCTAGATCAAAAGATTAACTGTACCAATTGTGTCCAATATTAAGCTACAGCTAGTAAACATGTTTAAAAGTGCACTTACTGGAACAATGAGACCTTGCCAAGTCAAAATGTTTGATTCATCAACTTGGATGTTGCGGAAGTTTTTCATTCCAGACTTGCGAATCTCGTCAAGTTCCTGTTAAACGAGTGAGCAAGATGATTATTTACAACATACAACATTGGTGTAAATATACTTCACAACTTCTACAGTATATGGCTACCAAATTAGCGTATTACACCATGTTCATGTGTTCAAGTCAATAAACTCAAAGCATTTAAGTAGAAGAGCCATTCTCAAGTGTAACATTAAATTACAAAGCAAAGCAAATCCAAACAAAGTTCATTCAAAATATGAATTACCCAGCTTTTTCAAACTAGCTCGCCAAGGAGAGTCGGGAAGAAATGTTAGGAAGATTTAAAAAAAAAAATGCTTTTGACTATAGGCCTACCTTTGAATACACTTACAAACTGTGTCCCTTAACTAAACTATCATTAACTCTCGATCATCAACGATCATGCAACTAATTATTAAAGGCGCAACTGTTCGTGGGTAGGCCTACATCAAGAAACATCGTTTCTTGTCCAGTCCATTCAACAACTTCGGATTTCAGCTACATTAATTGCCTTAATGGCTGCCGTTTACATTACAACAGAGTTGGCTAAGAAACTGATCATCCTCGTAGACATTACGTTAGCCAGATACCCGGAGGACAACAAAACAAACTGATATCCATCGAAAAGGTCATGAACATGACGCGGCAAAACATGTAACTGGGTGTGACGTATAAAACGTTTATCGAGATTTCACATTCACTTAGATGAGCTTCAAATGGTTTCGTTTTGACAACTTTGTAGCTAGCTTGGCAAGCTAACGATGGTTAAGGGATACAGGAACGGTCCATAACATTAAGCTGGAATGTGAGCGCCACAAAATCAACTTTGTCTTACGTTTCCATTACGCATAGAGCTCTGATAACGACATAAGGGGTTGAACTACAATCAAGGTTTCTCGCAAACCGACACCTCCTTTAGCATGTCCGGCAACAGGACCAACCATTGCTTAAGTTGATGCTAGCGAACTAGCTAACAACACCGCTAAACTGCTAAACCGCAGGGCGATGTCTGACAAACAAAGCTTGTCATTTCATGGATTGTGAAGAATGTAGCTAGAGACACATCATTTCAGAGTGAAAGGGCAAAGTGCAAATAATACAATTTCTCCATAAAGAAACGTCACACCTCATACAAATTTCCTGTTTCCTCATACTGGCCTTGTGATATACCGGTTACCGGCTACAGAAACAAGCCCTGGCAAACAGTCAGCTAACCAAACGTTAGCCTTCTTGCTAGCTAGCTAGTTAGGAAGTTGCGTTAGCAAATGTTAGCTAACTAGCTTGATTGTTTCATCATAAACGTTCTCACTAAATTTACTACGGTTAGACGTTGATTGTCTACAACTTTAGAGGATTGAACTTTAACAAACATTGTTGTTTCACTGTTATCGTCGGTGTTCGTGTCTGAACGTAACACGCGTTTATATTATCCATAACTGGTCAAGAGATTTACCTTGTGCAGCCTTCTGCTTGCCGCCATCTTGGATTTACTGCGTACTCCCACAATACACAGCGAAATCCATCAGGCCAGCTAGTAGCCTTTTGCCTCCTTACCTTATTCATTCAAACTCATTAGTCCATGATTGTCATAAGAAATCTGTCTGTAATTACAGATGTATACAGTTGTAGAATTGACTACACAGATCTGGCCATCTTTATGCAGCTTATTCACCATAGTTAGGCTACCTGTAAGATGTGACCCTGCATTTGTGGAAGATTGTCTCATTCGAGCAAATTCAATCTCTTCCATTCATTCTTTCAGCATTGAATTTAACATGTTGGCCTACTACTGATTGTCTAGTGTTTGAATAGGCTATCACAGTGCGTAGAGACTGTCTTGTCATAGATGATTTAACTGGGTTGTAATGAAAACATAACGTTCAACGTACTCCACCTTGCCATTTTAGCCCACTTTTAATTGAGCAAGATGTAGGCTCCGTCCAAACACATATTGGAAAGTTGGACAAGAAGTTCTGTACAGTTTTCAGACGGCCATAGGCTATTGATATTCAGGGATGCTCAATAGGATTCAAGCATCCCTAGCTCCATCAGGCAGGGTAGTAAACCCTTGTAAAACGCCCTGACGTGCCATTTGATATGATAAAAGTCGAACTTTTTTCAAGCCTACCAAAACGCTAGGCGCAGCAGGCGCACGTGAGTAGTTGCCAAACCTACAAACAGAAGACGCTGCAACAACAGCGCCAGTGTAATCGCGCCCTGACACCTTGCAACCACCAAGGGGCGTTATAGTTTACGTTTCGGGTATTCTAATCATGGTACCACTTTTGGAGCACTAGCACTTTCAAACTCATCTTCAAGGTCGATAGTGCATGCATCTGGATGACGTAGGCAGAAAGGCAAAAGAAAATGAAGGACAATTAAAATAAAGTAATGATTTTTTTGTTCTTTTAGGGCTATAGGCTAATATGGCTATGATGGTTAAGTTTACAAAAAATGAAGACAACAGACCTATGCGTATACTAGTCTGCTTATACTAATCTCAATGAAGTGTGTCGAAGAAAAGTATTTATTATTATTATTTTGTTTTAAATGAGAGGCGATCTTGCACATATTTCATTTACATTTTAATTCG
The DNA here is from genome assembly GCF_963854185.1 of Sardina pilchardus. Lineage (NCBI taxonomy): Eukaryota > Metazoa > Chordata > Actinopteri > Clupeiformes > Clupeidae > Sardina > Sardina pilchardus. The sequence continues at coordinate 18,751,766 of NC_085016.1, forward strand.
GCATAATCCTCACATAATTGCCACAAATTAACATAGGCGTACTTCCTGGTCTGCCTGGACAAATTAAGTGGAATAAGCAAAAAATAAGAATTACGGTGCTGCCGTATTAGGTCTAATTATGAAAGTAGCCTTGGTTTGGGTTAGACATGCAACTGGGCAAACCTGTATTGAGTTACCTGCATACCATCAATGGTTTGTGAAATGTATTGAAGTGGCTATGTTAGGCTAGTATCGGCCTACGGTTTCACTTAAAAGATGTAGGCCTATACGTTGTAACGCAAAGTATAGCCTACTGTCAGTTTGCTGGTGATTGTTAAGCTAGTGGGTGGCTAGATTAACACCTGCATTTGGCAACACTTGGGGCAAAACGCCATTTGCAAATTTTGCAAAACCTGGCCTCCGACGCTTAATCAAATCAGTGACTGAGCTGGCAGAGGTATTTCTCCTATCGCCCCCTCTCTTCTGGCTTTTATTCAAATTTGGGTCAGGGGTGAGGGTTTCAACGTCACAAGCTTGCAAGATGGCGCTGGGAAGGCTGTGAGATGAGAAAACAGGATGGCTATTTGAAGACCTTCTTTCGATGTATTAAGGTATCTATTTCATTGCCATTCTTGCAATTTTGTGTTTTAAAAAGAAAATCAAAATGGTTGACAAGTTTGCTCTTGTGTTTGATTTCAATCTGCGCTGAAAGCGAGTCGAGATTCCTCAAACGTTTGCCTCTTATCGCGTGCCCACAGGGTCTTCTCTTGTTCAAAGCTTGGAGCTCGAGTGCAGCGCCAGCGCTACCAGCCTGCCAGTGGCTGTGCAATATTCGCCATACGTTCTGCCTGGCTTTAGTCGTCGTGCTGTCGAGAGAAATATGATCGTCGACGTGTCCGGTTTTGTTTTTTCCCCCCTGTGTAAATAACTTCGTTGGAGTTTAATTCGGCATTGACCCTTAATATTGTAATCAATCAATTTTATCTAGCAACATTCTCTAAACGTGAAGCAACCAGCTAATGGGCTCAGATAAGCCTTGATCCGCGTCATCACAGCTCATACGGTGTGTCTTGTTTTTGAGAAGAGAAGAAAAACAATTACTTACAGATATTTCATGCTCTGTGCTGCTATTTCATTATCAGTTTTCTGCAAGCTGGTTTATTTTATATGCGTAACATGACTGTTCAGTTGGTGACTGTTTTTTTAAACGATAATGTTAGGCTATCTAACTTTGGTTACATCGCTAGCGAGCTAATTAAATTTGATTTCTTGTTGGGGTATGGCAATGTTCTCAGGTTTATTTTATTTTTGTTGACACTTGTCATACACTAGATTGAGCAGTCAGGCTACGTATGACACGCTTTTAGTGTTTACCACAGCTGATTGCAAATTAATCCAGAACGCGTGCTGTCACATTTTGTATCACATCGGCTACAATGTTTACGCATAGTTGAAACAAATCGATCTCCATATGAAAACAGATTTTTTTTTTCACTGAGCGGTGCACCGAGTTGTCTTTGCATGTGGGAGACATTTCCTATTTCGTGATGTTTTGTCACATTTTTGTAGTTACCGCAATCTTAGCCTATGCTGTGTTTGGTTGGATGCGTAATTTAGTTAATTATGCAGCGGTTAATTCATTTAAACTGTTTTGTACGCACACGAGGTACACACCTGACCGTTCTTGAACAAAAAGATTGGGTGGTTTTCCCAAACGAATCCAATTTTAATCTCATCCATTTTAATGAAGGGGGAGGGGTGCTGGTGTATTACAGTGTTTTTGTTTGCGTTGAGATCAAATGCCAATCTTCTCATGGATTTTGTCGGTATATATAGAAGAAATCAGTGGATTCCTTCTTGTTCTGATTGAAATGACAGTGTGTTGTCTCAGTTAGGGGATATTTATTGGTGGTGCCGTAATCTAAATGAATATATCGGTCTCTGGATATGTCAAGTTTTAGTTTCAAACGGAGGAGATATGATTCATCATTTCAATTCAACAGTGAATTAAATGCACCCGTCAGCCTGTTTACAGCTTAAATGTTTGTATTCTCATCGTTCACTTCAGTTTACGTGCATGATGACTTTGCTTGGAGTTAAGGAAGTTCTTGTTTTTTTAATAGTGCAGTCCAGTCAACCATATCATTCTTTTTTGCAACATCTGAGCAATCCAACCAGTTGGATTTCTACCATCTTTTAGATGATGATGATGTTGGTGTTGGACTGTGGTTGGGAGGTGAGGGGTCTAGGCTGGTGCAGAGATGGTCCCTTCACTTCCATGTACAGGGAGGTAGTTTCAGAGAGGGAAAACTGTTTGCAGAACTCTGATTATTTTTATATCAGCTTGATGCTAGTAGAACCTTATGAGGCGGCAGTAGTCTGCTCCCAGGGAAAATCTAGCCTGTAACCTGTCTTGTCACGCATACTTTGCATGTTTGTTGTGAAATACTGCAGTTAAAGAAAGCTGTCAAAACGAGAGTGCAACCTTTGCATGTGATGGTTACTGAGTTGAGAGGGAAGTGCCTTTTTGTCCTGTATCTAACATGTAAAGTAGGTAGTTACAGGTTTAAAAGGGATAATTCAGGTAGTAACATCTGACTTGTTTTAAATGTATAGTTGTACATTAATGTTTTAATTGGCTAGTGATCCGGTATGGATTACTGGTTCATTCATTGCACCAGTTGCAGGTATGCCAGTTTTTGTGTCCCTCCCTCTAAATGCTCTTGGCAGTTATGCCTAACGTGTGTGTGTGTGTGTGTGTGTGTGTGTGTGTGTGTGTGTGTGTGTGTGTGTGTGTGTGTGTGAAAACAGACAATGAGCAGAAGAAACCATAATGTTTGTATTAATTTGAAGTTTAAAGAAAGACCACTGAAACTGGAGTTGTTTACTTTTTGGTGTGGTATGGTATTTCTGAGGGCTCCCTATCTTAACCTTATAGTGAGTGCTTCTGAACTTTAGACCCGTATATTGCTTCAGGGAAGGACTTCGTCTGATTCCCTTTGGGCTAAAGAGCAGTGTAGAGGGAAGATGAGGGTCTTTGCTTAAGGGTGGGTGAGGATGTATTGATAACTGATTCTGTCTTATCTGGACCTCAGGCTGTTACAGCAACACATTTTCGATCAGGCTTTGGGTCCGAAACATGTGTGCAAGATTAAACATTTGTTTTGTATGCAGACGTAAGATGTGTGGAATCGCTATTGATGTTTGGTGACAAGCATTTTGTTGTCCGTCACTTTTCCACTTGGACCGTTCAGCTTTCATTGAAATCCATACTGAAGTACTTGCACTGTCATTCCCCCACAGTTGCACAACTCCTAGTTGTGGGTAGTTTGCATTTAAACAGTAAAAGCAGGCCCCCAGAGGGTATGCGGCACAGGATAAGCTTGTTTACGAGGATAATCATGCTCCTTACCAGGGTGCTTCTGCTTACCCTGTGCTTTGCTGCCTCCAGACGTCACCTCAATGATTATTAGGACTGTTTCATTTCTGAGATGGACCTGTCTGCCTTTTTTCAAAAGGTAGCTTTTTTTTTTTGGTTGGGGTGGAGGTTAAGAAATGTCTGTAAGCCAATAAAAGACCCAGCAGTGCCTTATCAACCCGTTGCATGCAAGTCTCAGATAATTTTACATCTCAAACGTCTCCCGGGTCTGCGTTTGGTAGGGAGTGGGGCTTTCTTGAGATATCAACATTTAGCAAACAGATGTGGGCCACTATCTCACCAATCCTTATACGATACTATTGTGGACCAAAGCTAAAAATACTTAACCCAGTGATATTATCACGCCCACCAGCCTAGCGGCGTTGAATGTATCAGTGAATAGAAATTCATAGGTGAAGGGGGCAAGTGAATGTTTGTGTGAGTGTGTGAGACGACACTGAGGAGTATTCTGAAGCTATTATTCCGGTGGGCACAGGTATGGTGTGTGTGTGTGTGTGTGTGTGTGTGTGTGTGTAGCATGACTGCCATCACATATTGATAGGAAGGTAATACCACTGAATGGTCTTGGGTAATATGATATGTGGGTTACAGGCTACGTGTTGTGTTGACCCCATTGGTTGTGAAGGTATATCACTAGTCTAACTAGTGCTTCTATGTCGTGGCCAGTATGGCACTAGATACAATAATCGTGTTAGTTTTTGGGTATCAAGTTCTGGGTTGCTCACTGCACGTGTGAACAAATTGCAGCGCGTCTTGTGGCACATGAAAGGTTGCTTGCACATGTGAATGACTGCTTTTTCTCACTCTCTGATTAGAGAATAGTCGGTTTGCTCTCAAGGCCATCTGAATCCTGCCATTTCACAATGGCTCAGGATGTGTCTGTGCTGTCAAAAGAAAAGACTGTGGTGCTTTTGTTTATGATTTCTGCAATGCAGTGAATTACTGTGAACGTTTAGAAAGGCGTCATGACTAGGCATGAGTGGACTAAACAGAAGAATTATTGATTTGTTTCAGTATTTCTAGTCAGCATTATAGATCTTTTTTTCTCCACAGATTTCTGAATGAGTATAATCTAACTGAAATGTCAAAAGCAAGATTTAATTTTTTTCTTGTTAAACAGTTACTAGGCCAGAATAGAAGAGCTGGTTTCAAATTGGATCTCATTTCTAATCTTGTCTCATCCCTATTAAATAAAAGGTTTAGAAATGCTGGAAGACTGTGTGTGTGGTTAGGTTAGAATTTATTTATCAAGCTCTGTATTTCAGTTGGATTTGGTTGGCTAGAGGAAAAGAAATCCAATAATGTTTCATTTTGTAATCCTTTCAAGAATATGTATTAATGTTTGCATCCACAGTCATATTGAGCTATTTATAGTTCCTCTCATCTGCCCAGCCCTTACTGTTGAAGCTGATAGGAGGCTAATTTAGCGGGCGAGATATTAGAATGAAGCTGCTGGCTCTGTGATAGCAAATGGGTGTCTACTGTTGCTTTTTTTCTCCCTTTGTCCTTTTTTTTGCTGCTAGGATTTCTTGAGTGCCTTTGAGTTCGGCCACTTGGTTTACGCAGGGCAGCACTGAAGCATTTCTGGGTTTTTAGTCCGTTTTGTGTCAACTGTTGTGAGCTTGATACTGAATGGGGTCAACATAACGCTAAATAATCCCTTAGGTTAGTAGTAGAGAAATCAACGGAGGAATTGGTTAAATAGCACATTCTAGATTATATCCAGCAGAGCCTCTTTGCTTGTGGGTGTTTGCTGAAATTGGACCATGGAAATGGAAAAGAGAACCATATGTGACCTTTTCTTCTGGAGCATTCTAAAGGATCGTTGCCCCAACCAACCAACCACCAATACCATCACCACCACCACCCCACACACCCCCAAAACCCAAAATCTCTATCTGTTGCATTTCAAAGATTCTGCTGCAAGCCAGGGCCTGCTTGGGCACTGGGAGGGAAGGTGAACAGGAGAGGGGGTTGCTGGTTTAGCCTACCTGTTCTCACCACACCCTTGGTGAACCATCAGCTCAGGTTGCATTCGGTCCCCCATAGCAAGCGAGGCCTGGGACGTCTGCCGGCCGCCCTCCCCCCAACGCCCCTGCCCCTGCAACAAAGGGAATGACCCTGGAGGCTGGCAGCTCCAGCCGCTGGCAGGAGTGTTAAGACGGCTCCGTTGCCTCCCTGTAAAAAGAGAGATGCAGATCATTGGTGTTCGGCCCTCCCCGCTCTCCCCCCTCTCCATTGTCCCTAAGCTGTGTATTGGTATACAGCGGGGAACATGATACCAATTTTGTGGTGTGGACCCAAAAAAGTGTTTCTGTTTATTTTCCCCCTTCTTTTTTTTTTACCTTTAATGGGCGTCAAAGTATGGATTTTCTTTTCTTTTTTTGTCAATTTCTCCTAAACATACACTAGAAACATTTGCTCAACCATGTGTTTGCAAGAAGGTTAACAAACAACGATGCTATATCTGATTTCTGCTGGTGTGCCATGCCACGTGCCATATTTACACTGCTTGGTATTGAACCGTCAAAATATTAAATCACTGTGGTACATTCTTTCCACATGGTATCAGGTCTTAATTGTTTCTCATTCATATCTGAACAATTGCCATAACCCAACATTGTGAAGTATTTGTAGCATTTACTTTCAGACAAGATGAAAATTTGCTGATTTAAAGTTCGAATACCAACTATTGGGTCAACACATTTACCCTACGCCTGCTCTCCTAGAGTATTTTTTTTATGCTTGCGTGTGTGATGAGTTTCCTCAACTTGTAAAGTGTCCAGAGGTTGATTACTGTCTCTCAGCCTCTGAAGTTCTTGCTGCCTTGGAAGGCCTTTTTTAGGCTACATTTTATGCAGGGATAAGTCATGGGTCATGTGACTATTCTGGCTCTTATTTTCATGTCCCCACTCTATTTTTGTAAGGTCACAGTAGCTTCCTATTGGGTGAAAATGTCTCCATGATGGTTTAATATAATCTGAGTTGCAAGTGTTTACGTTTTTGTGTGATTAAATTGATTTTAAGGCAGCTATTATTGTTAATCATAGTTAATTTGTATTAACTGTATGATTCTTGTTCCCTCCTCAGGTTGTGTAGGTGCAGATAAGAAGAAGCTGGAAATGGAATTGCCAAATCATGCCAAACAATTGCTGCTGCAGCTAAACCAACAAAGAGCCAAAGGTTATCTGTGTGATGTGATCATAGTGGTAGAAAATGCCCTCTTCCGGGCCCACAAGAACATCTTGGCAGCCAGCAGTATCTACTTCAAGTCCTTGATCCTCCACGATAACTTGATAAATCTGGACACAGACATGGTCAACCCGTCCGTGTTTCGGCAGGTACTAGACTTCATTTACACCGGCAAGCTTTTGTCCTCAGACCAGGTCAATGACCACAATTTCAGTGCCCTCCTAACGGCAGCAAGCTACCTCCAACTCCACGACCTGGCTGCCCTGTGTAGGAAGAAGCTGAAGCGCACCGGGCGGTCTCTCCTCAACAAGCCGACCACACCCACCAATGGACGAACCTCCCGCAACCAAAGGCTGTCCTCCACCCCCGTCACTCAGATGCAAATGTCAGGGTTAAAAGACAGCGAAAAGCCTAAGCGGCAGCAGGACGAAGAGTTGTCCGAGGACGAGATGTTCATCGGGGCCACGGCCAACTCCCTCAGTCCTTCCACCAGTAAGAACGGAAGCAACGGCACCATGACCAGCAACAATAACAATATCAGCAGCAGCAACAACAACAACAACAGCGGGGGCATCCAGGAGCTGGGCCTGGACCTGTCCAAGAAGAGCCCGTCTGGGAGCACGGCCACGGAAGAAGTTAGCCCCAGCAGCATCCCCCAAGAATCACCTCAATCTGCCTCAGAATCCACAGCCAACAGTGCCTCGTTTGAAGAGAACACCACCAACCCTCAGAGCCTGGTCGGTGGAGAGCCCATGGACCTCGGGGACGGCGGGGGAGACAGCGAGGAAGGCCCGCCGCCCGCCGACGCAGACAAACACAGCAAGGTCCCCTCGCGCGCGCGCTCGCGCCCCGCCGCCCGGAGCCGACCGCGGGTCAAAGGCGAAGCCAACAAGGCCGACGACTCGGAGCGCGCCGCGCTGCCCAACGGCGTGGCCAAGCGGCTGAACAACACCATCGGCCCGGACGGCTCCTACCAGTGCAAGGACGAGGAGGAGGGCCTGGAGAACGGGCAGGAGCAGAGCGAGGAGAGCGGCAACAGCGAGGGCGAGAGCGGCGGCCGCAACAGCGCCAACTACGTCTACCGCCAGGAGGGCTTCGAGCCGGCGCTCGGCGACAACCTGTACGTGTGCATCCCCTGCGGCAAGGGCTTCCCCAGCTCGGAGGAGCTCAACGCCCACGTGGAGACGCACACGGAGGAGGAGCTGTACATCAAAGAGGAAGAGGAGGAGGACTCCTACCAGAAGGAGGAGGAGGCCGAGGCCGAGGACCTGTCGTCCCAGGCGGCGCTGGCCGCGGGCGGGGAGGCCCGGCGCTTCAGCTGCTCGGTGTGCAGCCGGAGCTACAAGGATCCGGCCACGCTCCGCCAGCACGAGAAGACCCACTGGCTCACCCGGCCCTTCCCCTGCAACATCTGCGGCAAGATGTTCACGCAGCGCGGCACCATGACGCGCCACATGCGCAGCCACCTGGGCCTCAAGCCGTTCGCCTGCGAGGAGTGCGGCATGCGCTTCACCCGCCAGTACCGGCTGACGGAGCACATGCGCGTGCACTCGGGCGAGAAGCCATACGAATGTCAGCTGTGCGGTGGCAAGTTCACGCAGCAGCGCAACCTCATCAGTCACCTCCGAATGCACACCTCCCCGTCATAAGCCAAAGACTGCCAGCCCAGGAAAACCCTCTTACCTACAACAATAAGCGCGTCTCACGTCAAAAAAAAGAAAAGAAAAGCGCACACTCTTACTTCAAAAGTAGGTGTCAAGTTAGTTTTGTCTGGAGCGAGAGAGAGGATAGGTGAGTTTTTCTCCTGCCTTCCAAGTTGGGAGAAGTGGTCAATATTAAGGAAGTTCCAACCATGGAAAAAAACATCATGATCTCCTCAAAGAAAAGAAATCGGTATGATTTTTTTTTATTTTCCTTTTTTTTTTTTTTTTAACTGACTTTACTACATGCTGTGAATGTATGGTTGGGGTACTTATGCTGTTTTTGTGACGACTTCATAGGACAACCAGACCACTACAAACAAGATGCAGTCTGTTTGGCAGTAAGCTTTCATTTCTGTGATGTCTCGTGTCCAGTTGGTCTGGGGGTTTTGTTGGTATCCCAAACATACACACTTTATCTCCTGATCAGTATCCTGCTGTGGCGTATTGGCTTGGGAAAGGAGAATCCTAAAGTCCGTTAAGGAAGTCCTTGAGACAAATAGGTATATTGTGACCATAAGATTATTATAAACGTATATTTTAAATTCAGAGGAAGATTTAAGAAGAAAAAAAAACTTTCCCGTACTATGGCAAATAAGTGTTTCCAGGGGGTCTCAAAGATAGTGTTGTCAGACATACCAAAAGTAGGAACTGTCTGAATTCATTACTGTGGTGTTTCATGAAAGCTTTGTGCATCCAACCAAACATTTCCTTTGATTTCTGCTCAATACCACGTGTCCACAATGATGCCTCTCTGTGTCGCTGGACTAGTTGTCCTGATGGGTTTCAAACCAGCTGTCCTCAAAGTGAATTGGCTGTATGACGAGCCATCCCATATGCAGGGCTTTTTTTCACCTTAGGAGAGGAAGGTTCTTCACTTTCTCTCTCTCTCTCTCTCTCTCTCTTCCTCTCTTCCAAATAGTTTGCTGTCTTTGGATAAACCTTTTATGTTGGTAAAAAATACATTTTATTTTCATACATTTCGATTTCAACATCTGAACCGCGGACCTTTCTCACCCCTTTTTTCCTTTTTTTTTTTGAAGTGCCCTCCATCTTGAAAGACTGGTCATCATTTGCATACTTTAGCACTTTTGGTTTGAAACCCATGTTCCTGCAGGCTGTCCCAGTGGCCGCAGGAGAGTAATTATAAACCCATACACACATCAATCCACAGCTCAGTTACACCTGGACAGTCTTGTGGGAACGTGGTACGAGAAATCATTGGAATCTTTTTAAGCTGTGTCGTTTACTCATAGTATATAGGGGTTTACTCAAAGAAAAAGCCAAACAAAATGGTACTTGTTTTAGATAACTTATTGTTATGCTTCTGTGAATGTTTAAACTGGAAGTTCTTTTGATATTTCCTTTGGGGATCAGTGACGGGGTTGGCTTGGGTGATGGGTTGGGTGGGGACTCTTTAGTGAATGTCAAGCTTCAGATTCTGTTGGTACTGTTGTGTTTTTACAGTTTTGTTTTTCCCTCACTGAAAAAAGGCAGGTCTATTTGAATAGTCCTGTCACATTGCTACCTCTTAATTCTTCTTAAGAACAATACATTCATTAATGGAAATATGGGGATTCCTGACATGTATAAAAGTTTGCTGAGGCTTTTCAAATATTTGTAACCTGCCCATCTCTCAACAAAGGTTTTAATGCTACATTTACAAAGTTTTAAACCTATTATAGTAGAAAATAGCTTCTTGGACGCATGTATTTAAGGTATTGTAATTTTCTTGCCTAGTGCAAATGATGATGATAAAAATGTAAAGTTTATGTAAGTGAAATCCAAAGAGAAGATATTGTCATGGAGAAATGGCTACAAACTAAACTTTCCTGTAGAAGTTCACAACCAAAGTGTTTCAATATTGGAAATCGACACTGCAGCTGATGAAATATGATCTCTCCCAAGCATATATATAAATATATATATTTCTTTTTTTTCCTTAGTTCTTGACAGAGTGCAACATAGTGGGAAAATTTCTGTTAGTCTTTGGCATTGTACTAAAACCAATGATCACTTGTGTTAAACTTCTGCTGATCGGTGGGCCGGTGGCTTTGCCTTTGAAGTTTACAGTAGTCTCTCAACAGTGTCTTTCTGTCTCCATGTCCTTACTTCGACTTCAGGAGGACTTTTTGTTGAAGAACTTCAGAAGGACTAATTTATTTTAGTTCAGACCAAAAATTAGAAAAAAAAAAAGAAAACAAAAAAAGTTGAAACTGATTAGGACGTTTGTTAGGTTTGTGTGTTACATGTTGACCATACTTTTGGAAGATCATTGAGGGAGGAATGGATGCACTGGATTGATTTTTTTTATTTTCTGTCATGGTTTCTCTTAGTATCAATAGAAATTGTCTCAGGCTGAACTTTTGCCCACTTGAGTGGCATCTTACCACAAGTATCACTGTTGACCAATGTTGTGAGAAAAAGGATTGCATGGTTTCAGAATGTTTTAATTATCCAATAGATACTTTGTTGACAGTTCTCTGAGGTTACTGACACTAGGGTGAATGTTACGTAATCCAGATTGACAAGGCAACACTGGTGCATGTAAACTTCTGCTGAATTCCTCGATGCCATTTCTTGCAAAAGTTTAAGACAGATTCACAAAACTCCAAAGGCCAATTCCAGTGTATTGCATTCCTTGTGTAAATCTTAGCCTTCTCAATGCAACTCCCGTCAGCATTCCGTTTTGGGTTGTTTTTTGTTATGGTTCTTTCTCTTAAAGTCCAATGCGAGGGGTTTTTACTGTCGATGACCGTAGGATGCAGCTATAGTCATTATGAACTGTTGAGCACTGTTTACAGGCAACTTTATCCTGGAATCATAGCCCCCCCACTCCCCTGCCACAGTCTGTTTATGAAGTGTGTTCTTTTATCTCAGACGTTACACAGCCACGGTTGGGTAACGCTGTCTGTGTTTGGGACCATCGTTTTTTTCTTTTTTTTCCACCACCTTGAAGCGAAGATGGGAAAGAGCCCAGGTCATGTTTGGTTCTGTTTCCTTTTTTTTTTTTTTTTTTTTTTACTAGCGCTGGGGGAAACGGGGTAGATCATCTCACATGATGAGCCGGTGGGCTTGTCGTGGACGGAGTCCACTAAAGTTTATTACCAACCGTGCTGGGCTGAGATCTGCCGCTGCACACCAGTGCTTTACAGCCGGTCATTATCTTCGCTGGTGTTCTCATTGTCACCCGTACATTTTTATAATAGTGATCTCTGGCATAGAATGGCAAAAAATATATGCTTTAACTTCACCCATGTTTTTCTGTCGAGCTGGTTGCCATTAACCCACTTAACTCCTCAGCTCAGACTTAATTTTCGTAATGTTTTTTCCCCCTTCCCTTTTCTTCCCTTGTCATCCATTATTACGGAGGTGGATTCCAGGAGAAAGTTGCTGTTGATCTCTTGCATACTTGTCAGCACTTAATCAGTTTTACCATCAATGTCTATGAGGAGAAGTGTTGGGTGGCAAGATTTTCTTTTCTCGTAGGCATTTAGATTATAGCTGAGAACTGTAGAAAGAGAGAGCAGGGGGGTGGGGGGAAGACGACAAAGTTTCAAACTGTGACAATAATATTTCTACTTCAAGACTTCAGGGATGGTTCTGCAGCTTTTAAATGTGGAACTTTCAACTACATTTGTAAGACTGTGTCAATACTGTGTCAATTTCTGTATTTTAATGATGAAAAGCAAAACACTAGTTTCCTATGAAAATAGATTTTAAGAGAGTGTGTCCCATTTCAAACAGCGCCTTGAAAGAAAGGTAGGGAGTGTTCATGAAAAAAACTACTTTAACCTCCAGAATGTTTTAGAACAAAAAAAAATAGTAGTAAGCATAAATTGTATAAACAACAAAGATTAAAAAAAGCTCATACCCAAATTTACAGACTATTTTCTAAACCAAAGCACATTTTGAATGATTGACAGCTTGTCTGGTATAGAGATACTTGTGTATAATCTCATTGTTTACATAAACTCTTACAGTTTCAGACCTCAGGTGAGGAGAGGCCAATCGGAGAACGCTTCTGTGTAGGTCACCGTCTGAAAGGAAAAAAAAAAAATCTCAAAATGCATTAGTTATCTTGTACAACAACAAAACCCGTAGCTGTATGTCTTTAAGGGGTGTGGTTGGGCATCCTCATATGACTGCTAGGGGTATTTGACTTTTGACCAACCACTCTGTGATTGCCTCTACAGACATGCTGAGGAAAAAAGCGATTGTAGCCTATAGGCAAACAATAAGCATTTTTGAAGAACATATCTCTTAAGTGCATAAAAATTGACTTTTATCAGAATACTCTGCTGCTTCATTTTTTTTGTTTGTTTATTTAGTGTTTTGTTTTATTTTTTGCTTTTTTTTTTCCAAAGCTATGTAAATAGGCGTGGAAACCGTGAACACAAAACAAATTTACCTCAAAGTAAATCTTTTAGGATTTTACTTGCTGCATATGTTGTGGAGTGGAAAGAGTCCTCTGTCTTTCCTCTCGGTGTTTAGTCTTTTCTATTAGTATGTTGCCGTCGCTGTTTTTGTTCAATGAGCTGCCTGTTTGTGGAAAAAAAGAAGCTCCTACGCTCAGACTGGCCTCTCCTCAAAACCACATTGGTGCAAACACTTATTGACAGTGTTCACTTTTTTTATCAAATGTCTATTGTCAGTGATGAATGTATTTATTTGTTTTTGGTTTTTTTTTTTTTATCCTGTTTTCACTTTGCTAAAAATTCACTTTGGGTGAGATAAGGTGTTTCAGGGTCTTGATTTTACGTTGAAAGCAAGCAGAGAGAAATTCTGAAAGATTACAAAAGCATGATGACGCAGAACAGAGCCATAACCTCCCCCTTAGTTTAACCCACAAGAACCGAAGATAGAGAAGGAATGTACAGGTCTCGTGATGTGCTCATCAGAAAGAAAGGGTGGAATTAATATCACTTAATAATCCTTATCTCACTCAAAGCATGCATGTGCTCCGAAACGTGTTTTCCTGTAATGGACACTTGAAAGCTGTTTGTCGATTTTAAATGTGACCCCGTGTCTGTACAGTTCCATGACTTGACTCGGAATGGGGACCTTTAGAATGGTGGAACAGACTCAAGTATGTGGAACCAATAATTTGAAGCCAAGTAGGTGTTGTCATATGTCCACGCATCAAGGCTTTATTGCTTGACGTCTCTCTTTCATGCGAAAAAATGGCTTTTCTTTCTCACTAGTAACACATGAAGGCCAAAGCTTTTTGTAAAAAATGAACATTTTACCTCATGCAGAGTGCCCAGCTCTAGTCGCTTTTAGTTTACACACGCCGTTCACCCACATCTTAATGTTTTATAGAGGTATATTTTGAGCTTGATGAACTGCACTTTCAATGCCTTTTACATGTTCCTTATTTCATCACTTTATCACCTCACTTTGTCCTTCCAAAGCTTTAAACCAAGTGCGCAAAAAAAATGTAAGGTGCTTGGCCACAAAGTGAACTTCTCTTCTGCTGTTGCTGCTGCTAGAACAGTGTTCATCATTGCTCATTTGTTTTCACTTTCAAACAGACACTAGAGCCGCTCATTCTCATCTCTCATAGCACATCCTCTTCAGTGCGCCACGTAGGGCAAACTGCTATAGAGCTACCAAACCTGAGTCAACCAAACCAAAGTCTCTTGTATGTAGGCCAGGTGGGGTTTGCTCCATTTGTCATGAGTTTCAGGCCATGGCATCACCCAACTGTGGCAACCATGCCAACATGTTCAACTCTCAATCCACTGTTAGGCCATCACACACTCTCCACCATTGCCGACTGCTGCAGATTATTATTTTTTTTTTCTTTCATTGTTAATGGAGCAGCTTTGTAGTGGCTGGTGCTGGAGGTGTTGGCTTATAGATGCATCCCTCTAGGCTTCTAAAACATGTGAGGCTTTTTTCCCTTTCTGAATATACCTTTGTCGGTTTAAATATATATATATTTTTGGTCTTTCATAAGAGCCTTGAGCATGGTACTCTGACAACACCACGGTTTCACGTTTCAATTCCTCGGAGAGCTTGTATTCAGGTCAGAGCTACATGGGAAACGTGCAGCTCAAATTTTTGTGTTATGTGAACACAATACAATGTACAGAGGTGAAGTCATCTTGGCATCCACAGTCTTACAGTCTTAATGTACAGCTATGAGAAGTCATTTTAGAATCTTTTCATTAAAAACCTTGATCAAGAAAGCAAAATGTCATGTTTTTTTTTTCATTGACCTTGTACAATTTTGGTTCATATGCATTCTATGTACATGTTTTGAAACTGGGTCTTTGGAAAGTGTGAGAGTGAAAGTGTGGAGGGTTGGATAGATTGGCAGATGTAGCCTATGCTGTGAGGTGGGGGGTGTTGACTGAAGCAGTTGGTTGGAGAGGGCACTGGTGTGTGTGTGTGTGTGTGTGTGTGTGTGTGTGTGTGTGGGGGGGGGGGGGGTGTTGAATGGTGGCAGCAGTGTTTTAGCGGTAAGATGTGGAGTGGTAATGGTGGTAGCGGGGGTGGGGTGGGCAACAGAAGGAGAGGGTCAGCAGTGATTGATGGTCCGGGTGGGGGCATCTCTTAACCCCACCCCTTGTTTCGGGCCGTGCCACTCAGCCTACGTCTGCCATCTGTGAACCCCCTCCGCTGCTCGGCCAATCACAACTGGCCTGGTCGTGCTCCCTGGCCGATCCTCGCCTTCTCGCTCGCTATTCCGTGTCCCTCAGGCACACACAAACACACCCGCACTCGTTGGCCCTGCCTATTGTCTCTGGCCAGCCTGCCCCGTGAGGGTGTGTGTGTGTGTGTGTCAGGGGGCTGAGGCCCTCTCCACCCTGCCCCCGAGGGAATAGAGGGGTTGGCATTTTTACGGCCCCTTGTGTGGCTGATTTCTACGGCTCCTATCTGGCCCCGCCTCAAGTGGTGTCACATGCCAAATGACCCTGAATGGGGTCACATCCAGGCAACAATGAGCTGTATGTTGATGCTGCCGGCCAACCCCCCCCTCCTCCTCCTCCTCAGCCTCCTTGCTCCCCCAGTCTGCTAAGGATAGATTAACTATAGTCACATCTGCGAGGAGCGAGAATCACATGCAGATTTTGCTGGAGTTTTCCCCCTCCCCATATGCATGAATGAATGGTCATTCACCAGGCTAATGTGCCTGATTTCAGCATCTGCAGCTACATGCAAATTGATCCTCCTGATATTGGAGACATGTGTTCTGTTTTTTTTTTTTTTCTTTTTTTTTTTTTTTTTACCCCTTTGCGTTTAGCTTTTTTTTGCAAGGACAAGTAATTGTAGAAAAATTTCTCAGCTGTTATCAAATAGCAAATGATCAAATTTGGCATTTTCACTAATGGCAAAAATAAATGTGTTCAAAGTGTATGGATAATCTCATACAATTGTATGAGCATAGAAGTGATTTCCCCCCCCCCTTCATTCAACCCCTCAGAATTTTTCCTGGTCTTTTTTTTTTTTTGTGCGGAAACAAAAGTCTTTAGAGGTGGCATTGGACAGTAAGAGGGCAGGTGTCTGCTTTATGCTGCATCAGTGCAGCTGCTGCCATTACGGCTCTGGATTAATGCAGACACACAGAGAGCGAGAGAGAGAGAGAGAGAGGGAGAATAGAGAAAGAAAAGAAAGAATACAGGCGTATAAACCTGTCCCCCGTACACCAGAATTCACCCTTTTCTCCCTCCCGTATCTTTTTTTCCTCTCTTCCCCCCCTCCCCTCCTCCTCCACTCCCTCCTTTCCCTCCTTCTCTGAGCTGAATGTAGGGGCACCGGGCGCCTTTGCCATGCTGATGGAGCGAAGGGGAAGAGGGAGGGGGGGGTGGGGGCCGGAATGAAAGGGCACTACAGGTGGTGGGCACTGGCCGACCGACGGGCGCTTTAGCGTGGCGTCCTGATCCTTTCAGCCGAGGGGGGAACAGTAGAGCAGCAGCCACTCTGAGAGAAGGGGTCCTGCTGGCCCCCAGAATGCACCGGTCCTTTATGCGCACTGTGCCATGGCTCCCCACAAAACAGGCTTTGGGACGCCGGCATAATGGAGAGAGGCATTCTCTGGGTGCTGCAGGGAGAGCCCCACAAAAGGCTGAAGGAGGCAGGAGCCGGGAGAGGGGAGCGAGGGGAGCGAGGGGGGCACAGATTTAAAGTGAAATTCTGACATCTGAGCCTTTTTTTCTCCTTCAGTTTTTCATTTTCTATTCAGGAAAATGCAAATGTTAGGTACAAGCAGAGAACAGCCTGATGATACAAGGGGATTTGGTAGGAATTATTGCAGCTATGTTTGTGTTTTCGTAGGGAAAAAATTACATGCACACTGATGTGTTCATTTAAATGAGCACCGTCAAATGTAGACAATGTACCACACGCACACTGGCGTACGTACACCACATCTCAACCGAGAGCCTTACCGCTCATAAACGTACAGAGCATCATTTCTGCAGGTTCTTTGGTGATTTTTCTTCATGCCGGGGCACCTTCTAATATGCTCTAAATGGAAGTGGCTCCTTTAGTGGTAATACCAACCCTGCTCTGGTAAAACTCTTAATCAGGAGCCATCAGCTCGGTATGATTAACATTAATGGCCTGCGCCTCCCCGTGCTCTCTCAGCACTCGTATGTATGGAGATTTAGAGCTGGGACCCTCAACGGCCCACACTCGCTGACACACACACACACACACACACACACACACACACACACACACACACACAGACCCACACACACACAGACCTGCTGCATCCAAATTCAGTGGTGGCTTTGGACTCATTCATCACTGTCAGATTTCATTAGGTGTGTGTGAGGGAGAAAGTGTTTGTACGTATGGATGTATGTGTGAGGGGGGGTAGGGGCGGTGGAGTTGAGGGAGGGGGGAGAGAGAAATAGAATAAAGTGAAGTGGTTTGCACTGAAAATCCACATCACCCTTTTCATTGCGTTTTCCTGTTGTGGTGCAAGTCATGGCAAAACCACAGGAGGCGAGGAGAAGCCAGGCTCAGGTAGTGGTGTGTTGATCTCATGCATTCGTAACGTTCGTGTGAAAGCATTGCCCAGCAGCTCTGTGAATGTTCCAGTAAAACCAGTGTTGCTGCATCTTCTCGACTCAACTCGTCCCAACTGGTCAATTCACTCAAGAATGTTTCTTCCCTCTCTTTCATGCTATCTGGATTTCCACACCGTCCTGTGCAGACATGCATGCCAGTTTAGCAATCCAAGGGCACTTGAATATCAATACTCTTACTGTTAGGTGTCCAGTGTGTGTAAGCCAGTGGAAAACACATTGGTCCTGCCGAGGTGATGGTGTTAAAATCACCACACACACACATTTGAGCTTCTCTTCACATGACACACATGAGACTTCCAGTATATCTTTTTTCCCCCTTCAACCATTCTAGGAAATGTCTCTGCCTGTCGTCTGGCTTTTAAAAAGAGCCTTTGTGACAGCCAACCTAAGTGATGGATGCCCTGGCTTCCCCTAATTAAGGTGCTTTTGAGTCTAATCTGGTTTGTGGGGCTGAGAGCATCATGTGCGTCTCCCCCCATGAAGCATGTCGTGGGTAGGGGTAATCTCGTGTGGAAATCTACCCACCGCGTGGACAGAGGGGACCGGCTTGTGGTAGCCGGTGCCCTGCTCCATTCATGCCTGCCTCTGCCCCCTTTTTTCGCGTGTTTGTCCGGTTTGTTTGTGAGGCCACCAGCTTTAAGGGCGCCCGTTGTCGTGGCGACGACGAGAAATGTCTTAAAGCTCATAATCTTTAAGCTCATTATGATATAGGGTAACACTTATGTGCTGCCGCTGCCTTCGTTCGCACCTTCGAATGTGATCTAATGGCAAAAGGCTATCGCGCGTGTGGCCGGGCTTCAGGTAATGCTTACGGCGGGTGCGCGGACCAGACGTCGTCTCATGACAAGAGTGCTGAGCTTGGCGAGTGTAAAGGGGCACAATTTTAAAAATAACTTTCATATCCTCTTATGTGGGAGGATGACGGGCACGTATTAGCAGGCTTGTCTCCCGTGGCAGCTGACCACCCAGACCTATAGCGCAGCCCCCTCCCACCAACAGGAGAAAAAGCCCTTAGCCTATGCAGATCTACAGTGGGAGATGGGGGGAGGGAGTAGCCTATATAGCCTACCTTTCAATACTGTGCAATTGCCAAAGAAATCATGAAAAAGAACAGTCAAATCAATCACTAATAGTCTTCATGTAAGACAATGGTCGGTCTCTTTTAGCCTGCATGTTGCCCAAGACTGGAATAGTTTTCTGAGAGGGGAGAGGATTATTGGCAATACCTTTTATTCATTCCCCACCTCTCCTTCCTAGCTACTTCCCCTACTCCAGCCCCCCCTCCTCCCCTTCCAATCCTCTCTCTCTCTCCTTTGCCCATCTCCCCATTGAGGGGCTGTGGGGACAGGTTTCCATAGCAACCCAGCATTCTCACTAATGTATGGATGGCGGTGGAATTCCAGTAGTCCGTAAGAGAGTGGGCAGCAGAATGGAGGCATGGAAGGGTGGGGGCTACAGTGAGAGAAAGAAGAGGTAGAGACAGAGAGGGGGAAAGTAGCAGCGGGATGGGTGTGTGTGTGAGTGTGTGTGTGTGTGTGTGTGCGTGCGTGCATGTTTTGCTCAGGCTCTGGAGCTTGTGATCGTCCCACCTCTCCTTATGAACCTGCAGGAGGCTACGTGTGTGGGGTGGAGATGAGCCTCTTGGAGAAACCGGGAGGCCTACATGAGCGAGCGTGTGTGTGTGTGTGTGTGTGGTGGCGTTTCTGTATGTTCGAGGTGTAGGCTGCGCTGTAAAGCTCTGAGGCTCCGAGTGGGGGTGGGATGGGGCAGGATGGACGGCCAGTCGTTGAGAGGTGCCTTAATGAGTCCAGGGCTGGTTAACGTGGCTGATCCAGGCAGGAGATAGTGCCCATGTGACCTCCCACTTATGGATCCGCTCAGCAATTCTGCGCCTCCTGCTATATCTCCCTCATTAAATATTAATGCCCGCAGGACTCAAAGTATCCAAATACGCGCCTACCCAAGGCAATCCTGGACTCGTAAGATGAACCACAAGAAACACGACTCCTGCAGCACTGCAGCAATCATGCAAGGTTAAAATGACCCATCATGCTATCATAATACCAGATTTACAGAGAGTACTCAATACCATGCTTTACCTGCCCGTTCAGTTTAGTGTGACTTTACATATCTCTTAAGTTTTACATGTTAGAGAAGCAGCACCTGCATTGCCACTCATTTATTGATGAAAGGCATACTTTAGAAAGACTTGATTCTGACAATCGAGTTGTTCTATTGCTATTAGTTGTGATTTAGTTAAGCAAATAAGAGGTGGCTTAACACGGTAGCTTTGTTATAGTTCCTACATAGTGGCTGACTGACATAATTTACTGGCAGATACATATAGACAAGACCTTAAGCATTGTAAGATTCTTCGAGGAGAGCTAAAAATAAAATCACAGACAAGACAGCTGTTTCCATATACTGTCGTTTATATTTGGAATCTGATCAAACATGTACATTTCAAATGATGGAGCTTGGACGTTATGTCACACGTTCGACCACTCACTCATTTGCACACACACACACACACACATACATCCATCCACACTCACAGACACACATGACCCATGATTACCAATGAACAAAGTTCACATAATAAAGCCCCTGAATCCCACATGACCTGCTGTCAGAGGACGTGTGTAGCGGGGGGTGGCGTGGTGTGGTGTGGTGTGGAGCGGAGCGGACGGGGGAGGGGTGGCTCCCAGTCCACATCTCGAGCTCCGCCACAGGCCAGTCATACAGGCCAGTGTCAGTGCATCAGGAGGGTCCGTCTCCTCCCTACCCCCCACCTAAACGCCCACCTCCCCCCGGGCCCCTGTCCTGCGCCTCTCCTGCCCCCCCCCCCCTCTCTGCCTTTATGGCTGCCGTCAGCACACTACCAGGGCCAAAGGCCGGCAGAAGGCCGGAAAGCAGCATGTGTGTGTGGGGGGGGAGTGGGGGACCGGTGGTGGGAGGCCGCGCAGATAAAAGGACGGAGTGAGTGGGAGGGGTCAACAAAACTGCAATGACTCAGCCATGTAAAAGGTGAAATGTGAAAAATAATATCTCTCTATATATATATCTATGGTATGAAATATTACATTTACTAACGCGAATAAGACTCAATCTCGATACAGCCTCCGCAAATGTTCATTTTCTCCCTTTTCGTCTCTTTTTACGTCCTCTGGTTAAAATCCACAATAAAACCTATTTATATACACAGAACATGGGAGTGGGATGGGTCCTACTCTAAGACTTAATCCCAAATACATGACCTTAGTTGATAGTCTACAAGTAAACATCCATTTCCCCAGAATTAAAATACATCTAAAAAGTAATACAGCTGTCAGTTAAAGGACTATCTCCTGACACAGGGGTGCGGGTATGACAAAGTCTCTGCACTCACAAGGTAAAACACATGACACATACGTCTGTAAAACGGTTCAGTCGAAAACACAATCGGTGATTAAGACGTGCACAGGTTGCATAACGGGCCCCAAGGCCTGCAGGGCAAATAGGTTGGTACAGTTGGTGGTATAGCTTCTTGGGTTATGCTAACTGACCAAACCCTGAGGGTCCTCACTGACCGGCCGCACACTGGGAGAGACAGATGGTCGGAGCCTAAGGGGTGAGGGTATTGGTCTAGGGGTTTTTGCAGCACATCGTTCATCTCTCACCGGTGATTGGTGGACAGGCCAGACGCTCTGTCCTCTCCAGCACGTACGGTCAGTGAGGACCAATCCTGAAGGTTCAAGTTAAAGGTCAAGACTGCTTCACACACACACACACTGAATGGAATGTTCCAAATATGGACGTGCACCACAGTAACTACAGGGTTAAAAGAGAGTCACAAAATAAAAATCAATCGTCAACACCATTTAGATGTACAGTACATGCGGATTACAGTAGCCCAGAGCTGAAATGATTAAAAATGGTGATGCTAAGTACAGCGGCTGAGAGTTCAAACTGGCTATCGATGATTGACTACGTTCATGAACACAGCAATGGGATTGACTGGCAAAGTCAGGGGTCTGTGAAATATCTAAAGGTTTGTAAAGTGCATTTTTTTATGTCATCATTGCTTGTAGACCCCTGATTTCAAACGCACACACACACACACACACACACACACACACACACATGTAGAGAGAGAGAGACATGGAGATGTGTTGAGAAAGATGACAGTCCTCCTGACTGATGCTCAGTAGGGGATCTGGTTTTGGTAGTACTGAAGCATGTCGTAGGTTTTGCTCCTGCAAGAAGGAAAGAGGAAACGTTTGGTCATTTTTAGGTCTTCAAGAATTACACATTGCAACAGCACCTTGATGGATACTTCATCTGCAGGGTATGTAATGTAGAGGGTCCAAAAACACACACAAGGATAGACTGAACAAGCCAGTCAGGGTATTTACCCTTTTTTAGTCAATTAAAGACTTTTATATATACATATATTTATATTAGTTTGGGGATTTTGACTGGGCTTTTCACGTTTTTTTACTATGAGCAAAACTTTCAAGCTGTTTCCAAGACTTTCACACAAATGTCCGTACCCTTTCAGACATGGCAAGGAGTAAATCATGATCCCATAATATTCCTAACTCCCCAGCCCTGTGCAGCACCCTGCCTGTCTGAGCTACGTGATGGCGAGCGGCCCGTGCGGCCCAGTCCCACACATCACCCGGTCCTACCTGCTACTGAGGAAGCAGCTCTGGATGATTTTGATCATGAAGGCCGCGGCCTCTTTCTCACTCATGGCTGGGTTGAACCTCTGCCTGCAGGGACACAAAACACAAACATTGTCCTTCTTCACTCCTCGGAGTTCGCAATGAAGATATATTCACAAGGACTCAAATTCGAACAGATACATAAACGGTATTTGGCACATGTGACCAAATCATCAACAGTAGAATAAATGTATCTGTATATTACAGATATAAAATATCTATATTACTCCATACATACACACACACACATACATTACACACACATGGAGAAACGGACAACCTTGAAGACCATTCAGAGATGGGTACATTATATAACCAAGTAAAAGACTCCAACCTTTTTTCCTCTGAGAGCTACTTTGACAAAATGGATATGGCCGAGAGCTTTTATGTTATTAGACGCACGACATGTATTCACATAGCTGATCTCCACCCAAAACTGAATAAGATTTGTATGCTTTCCACTCATTTACCTTCCCTCTCTGTAGACTGTGACTTTGACGTCATAGGAATTTTAACATGTTTCCAAAGTGACTGGGTTGTGAGATTTATGAACATCTTCCTCAAACCTTTTGGAGAGCTACTTAGAAACAGGTGGGGGAGCTACCAGTAGCTCGCAAGCTACCTGTTGGAGACCCCTGCTATACAGTATAAAGACATCTCGCAAGAAAAGCGGCCATCGGCAGACATGAGGATGGGCGTGGGCGCCTTGTGTGGAGGGTGGGCTGCGAAGGTGTCACGTTCAACCGAAGTGAGCCGATCAGGGTGTGAGGAGAACCTGAGGCGGGAGGCGGCAGCGACACGAAGGCCAGGTGAGCAGGGCCAGGTGAGCGGGGCGGTAACGTGATCCACAACGTGAGGCCAGGACAGCGAGCCATTATTTACATTTCAGATTTGCCCCGTGCCTCTAACCGGTGGCACTCCCACCAATAAAAGTAGGCTCGACATCTTAACGGAGTGGCTGTGCTCTGGAGTATCAAAACAATGACCAAGCCACTTGGGCAGATAACGACGGCGAATATGTGACCAGCTATTTTTGTTAAGTGGCTTTGGATAAAAGTGTGTGCTCAGTGAACAAACGTAAACAAAGCTAACTGACTACATAAATAACAATGCAATGTGCTCCTCCATCCTTTCTGTGTCGGTGCGCTGCCCCAGATATGAAGAGGGCCTCAGGTGGGATGTGTTATTGGACGAGAGGGGGTGGGGTCGGGTGGGGTCGGGTGGGGTGGGGTCAGGTGGGGTGGGTGGCGGTCTGCGAGCGTGACGTGACATGCCCAGCGCTGCGACGTGACGTGAGCGGTGACGGCGAGGTATGCGAGTTATGAGGGTGACCTCCTGGACGGGCTCGTCTACTCACTTGAGGAGCTTGATGGTCTGCCCCCTGAAGCACGGCAGCCCTGTGTCCAGCATGAGGGTGACCAGGGACACCACCGCATCCATGTAGGGCCTGAGAGAGAGAGAGAGAGAGAGACTATTAGATCAACATCCTATGAAGTTATCATTGACCTCATTCACCACATGAAAAGAATATCTCGATTTCTGGGGAGTGGAGAGGAAAGAGTAAAAAAAAAGGAAGAAAGGGAACAGGTAGGAGAGAAGGAACAAATAATAAAGAAAAGTGTGAGAGGGAGTGACAAAATGGGGGGAAAGCAAAAAAGAGGAGAGAGGCGAGAGGGGAGAAGTTAACATGAGGAGAGTAGAGAAGCGAGGGTGAGAGAGAAGACTTTGCGTCAGGGCTGAGGCCAAGAATCAAACTTTCATGATAATTGGCCAGGTGTGGTCAAGCAGCCCTGCTTTTTCCACTCCCCTCTCCCCTCTCCCATCCTGCCCCCCTCCCGCCCGCCTCTAAATTATTGAGCCGCCGTTGGCCCACGGGCGTTAATTACACCCACACAATGAGAGGGGCTCCGGAACCTTCCGCCAGTGGCCCCTCGCCGTCCCTCGCCCCCGCAACCCCAATCTCCCAGGATGCACTGAAATATTTACGCCGTCAGGCGTCTCACCTGACAGCCAGGTATCCTCGCACGCACATCTCCATGAACCACTTGAAGGGGGTGGCCTCCATCTTGCCGCCCATGATCATCACCATCTCGTCGGTCAGCTTGATGTCGGGCTCCCAGCCCAGGTTGCCACCGGGGGAGCTCTCAAACATGAAGCCGAAGTCTGCGCACACACACACACACACACACACACACACACAGTTGCATAATATGAACACATACAAATATAGCTGAAGTACAGTAGCATGTGTGTTACTGACTGAAGTGGATACAGAGATCCTGCTGGTCTAGGCTAATATTGCTTTTGTGTGTAGTGAGTGCATGATGATACAAGTAAATGTGTGTTTGGAGGGGAAGCGGTTGGCTTGTGAGCAAGATGTCCAATCTGTGACTAAACAGAGTCTGTGAGGTGCACTGACCGATGTGGATGAGGTGTCCCTTGCTGTCCAGCATGATGTTGCCGTTGTGTCGGTCTTTGATCTGGAGCAGGAAGAGCAACAGACTGTAGGCAGCCATGCTGCGGATGAAGTTATAACGGGCCTGAGAACGAGAGAGAGGAGGGAAGGGGAGAGAGAGAGAGAGAGAGAGAAAGAGAGAGAGAGAGAGAGGTATTAGCCACAAGCTGTTATTGTACATCCTACAAAGTTATCATTCACCCGATTTGTGATCATGCATTTCTCAAATGGAGTTTCTTGGCAGGGCCAGTTAATGGGTGAGGGTATCGGGCAATAACACCCATTGCTGGATCAAGTATGATCCATTTAGTGTAGCTGTATTTCAAAACACAGTCTCTGTCAACTGGCATCAGTATGACCTAGATTTTCAAAAGACTATTTTGGCCTTGGTCAGCAAAGCTGATATATGACGGCACTGTAAGTATCTTAAATAAAATATGAACCAATTACTCCACTGACTTAAGTGTTCCGAGTTTGCATTGATGTGTGGACTGCAATATGGAGATTATATGTAGAATTCTGTATAGAATTGATGTCTATACTTAACTACTTACATTGGAGTAATTGCTATGGATTTAATGTATAGTTATGGTATAGACTTGATGTGTAAGCTTCATAATGGTGTTAATGTTTAGTGGTCAGTACAGATGTAATGACAAATGTGCGATGTACAGCGGTCAGTCTGGATGTGATGAGAAACAGTGCGGTCACCTTCTGGAAGGCCAACGTAGACTCGTCCCCATACTGATTTCTGAAATAATCATACATGCCAAAGTCCGTCTGTCGCCCCAACTGGTCACGTGACTTGCAGTCAGGGATGCACTCGATGACCCCACACTGTGAAGGACACACACACAGACATAAGACATAGTACAGGGGTTCTCAATAGGCCGCATCCGGACCCAAAGAACATTGAATATGGACCGTTATGCTGATTTACTCAACCAACCAACACAAAATGTTTTGCCAATAATTGTAAGATTCCGCGCTGCTTCCCCCCTCCCCACACACATTGCCTTGTGTTAGGAGGTGGAGAGTCAGGTCTAATCACAGCAGCTGTAACAGCAATGTCAAGGTGGATGCAGATATGCGAGGTGGATGGTCATTTCTCATGATTGTTTGCGAACTGTACAGACATAGGCATTCAAACTGAATAACTGACATCATTTGTTCTGAAAGTGTGAAAATGGCTTGCTCAAAACTGGCCAACAGCAAGAAGGGAAAAAAAGGTTGATTGTGAAAACCTAGTGTTAGACTGAGGGGACAGTAAAACAGGCCTGGCTGGCAGCATTAAATGCGTCAAACGCAATAAGATTCAAGGACAAGCATAACACATTATCTTTTTAAAATCGCGTTCACCTCGAGTTGCAAAAGAGTTTTTTTTTATCTTATATCACTTGTGCTGCTATCAACAATTGTCTTTGGCTGCTATCATCCTGATCTGATGCACCCTTTCTTGTCCTCAAACTGCCCAAAACACTTCTAGTAGGCTTCTGCTGAAGGCATGCAACACAGTTCTGAATGGCTGGTGGTAGGATTTTTTCCCCCCCATTAACACTTCATTGTTTTGTGGAGTTTTGCTGATTTACTGGCTCTTTTTTGAGTTCAGTCTTCTGGACCTTGGAGTAAATGGATATTTGTGAACCTTTCAGGTTTATATTTGAGTACCCTGGACATAGAATGATGCAACTACGTAGCACCAACATACAGGACTACATTTCCCATGAGCCCATTGGCATCAGATGCATCCTATATGACCATGTTGTGTGAAAGAGAGAAAGGTGGGAAACAAACTATACTGTGTCACCCAACATGCCAGCGGCATTTTCACAGCTGGCATAAGCTACAGTTACAAAAGTGTGTGTGTGTGTGTGTGTGTGTGTGTGTGTGTGTGTGTCCAAGGTGGGAGAGGCAAAGCGGAGCAGCACCCACCCCTGGGGCCGTGGCTACCACTCGGTAAGGGAACACAAACAGATCCAGTCCAACCAGCTGGAAGATGTTCTTAAACAGGCCAATGATCTGCAGCGCCAGCATGTCCTGTGGAGACAGCAAGAGAGAGAGAGAGAGAGAGACACAGAGAGAGAGAGAGAGAGAGAGAGAGACAGGGAGAGAGAGAAGAGAAGAGGGAATGGGAGAATGGTTTTCATCAACCAACTTAAAAATCACCCTTTCAATGTTTTCTAAGATTCAATCAAGGTAATCCAGTCTTCAAATCAAGCTCTTGGTCAACCCTTTGATCAACCTCTCAGTGTTTAAACGACAGATTGTTCCATTCACAGTGACAATAGAGCAGATTGATCTGAGCTAGATTGGGTCGGATGGAGACAGATGAAAGAGTAGAAAAAAGGGAGGACCATGGAGAGAAAGAAGAAGAATGAAAGAGAAGGAAACAGATTTCACCCATCTGCCTTGATGAGTTCAGAGTGTGTGTGTGTGTGTGTGTGTGTGTGTGTGTGTGTGTGTGGCTGAGGGTCTGACCTGTCTGCAGTCGTCGCCCACTTTAAAGATGGCCGCCTGCCAGCACACCCGCCGGGCATTCTCGGAGTTCTCATCGCCGTCCTCCAGAGAGTCAGAGGGACAGCGCATACCTGCAACACACACACACACACACACACACACACACACACACACACACACACACACACACACACACACACACACACACACACACACACACACACACACACACACACACACACACACACACACACACACACACACACACACACACACACACACACACACACACACACACACACACACACACACACACACACGTGTCATTATACACATACATCTCTCACACACACATACACACACCATTAAATATATACACATATTCACCCACCTCTCTCACTCACACATACACACACTATTGTGCATTGTGCGCACACACACAAACACACACACTCTCTCTTTCTGTCTCAAACACATTATGCATATACACATCTCTCGCACACACACAGACACATACAGACGCCACATACATGGAAAAACACATACAACATGAAAGACTCACACTCAGACACATGTAGACACACAAACACTAATCACTTCACACATGCACACAGACACAACTCCACACACTCATATCAGGATGTCAGGACAGGCATCACAACACACTCACACACACAAACAAACACACACACACATTACTGTGTGTCAGATCATATTCACATAATCAAAGCCCACATGCTGTACACAGCAGCTCCAAAGGGCTGCAGAACAACACTTCAGCAACCACCACTGCTTCTCCCTCCTCCTCCTTCTCCTCCTCCTCTCTCCCTTTTGCTTTCATCTTCTCTCTCACTCTTTTTCTCTCTCACTCTCAGTCTCTCTCTCTCACTCTATCTTTCGCTCTCTCTCTCTCTCTGCTCATGGGGAAAGGACGTGATGTGCTGCTAGCATGCCAAGGTCATCATCGAACACAAACCACTGATCCAATGTTTACCTTCAGCAGAGACGCAGGGCAAGCGCTCTGGATGCTAACCGTTGCATGGTATACAACATGTGCACACATAGCACACAGGCCGGTTTAGGAGAGGGCATCTAATGCTAAACCTGGACTCAAGTGAACTCGGGTGAAACAATCCACAAGATGGTGGGACAGGGGACAAAGTCTCGGCCTCTCTCTCACACACACACACACACACAGACACAAACACACATATGCACACACACGCACACATGCACACACGCACACACGCACACACGCACACACACACAGAGAGAGGGCAAGGACAGGCACACCCATAGGTGGGAAGGTGGTGCTGGTGGTTGTTACTTACCTTCCTTCTCCAACTCGCTCACCCCACACCGCTTGACCTTAAACTTGGCCAGATAAGGAGCCTTCGCAGCGCTGAGCGGACCGAAGGAAAAACACACGTTAGAGAAGTGCTTCAGAAGAGAATGTGTATATATATATATATATATGTATGAAAACGTGGAAAAAGGTTCATTCAGATTCTACAAGCAATCCATGAAAAGCAGGCATTGCTATGTTGTCAGTGAAATGACATCACCAAGGTCAAGTTTAATTAAGAAAGATCAGTTTAATTAAGAATTGAGGAGAGTTTCCTTGAATTTCTGCATCAATGGCTGTCTTGGTGTTTTATTGAAAAGAGATCGGCGCTTAAGCCAACCAACCGTGGAAAGCTTTATGTATCAGCCAATGTACAGTATGTGACAAATAAATGAATGTCAAGAGACCGAACAAACATCGGATTGAAAACAAACAATCCAGCAGTGACCTTAACATACACACACGGCCCTCTATAGGTCTTTTCAGTAGGCCAGGGGACTTTGTGCTGTTTCTATGCTATGGGTCTGTGTGCGACTCCCTCCAGTAAAAGCTTGTTGCTTAATGTTTAACATCAGTATAGTAGTGTGGCTGCCACCCACAGAAGGGGACTGGGTGGGTTACCTCTGCATAGGGGTGCCTGACTTGTAGTCGATGTCCAAAACAATGGCCTCAGGGTTGCTGGGCAAATAGCAGCCTGCAGATGGAATGAAGGGGAAAAAGGCAGTGACATCAGTGCACAACACACACACACACACACACACACACACACACACACACACACACACACACACACGCACACAGGAGTACTAATGAGTTAATACAGGTGGTTTGGAGCATTGTGTCTGTGTGAGTGTGAGTGTGAGTGTGAGTGTGAGTGTGAGTGTGTGTGTGTGTGTGTGTGTGTGTGTGTGTGTGTGTGTGTGTGTGTGTGTTGTGTGTGTGTGTGTATGTTTGCGCACACCTGTGAGTATGTGTGTGTGTGTGTGTGTGCTTGTGTGCCTGTGGTGATTAAAGGGGACTCCTTGAAGTCTTCGTTTACCAAACACAGGGTATGGTTGTAAATAGCAGAGAAAGACAGAACAATCTGTTAAGGGAATAGGGTGTAACCATGGGTGTGGGTGTGTGTGGGTGTGGGCGACTGTGTAAAAGTCTGTGTGTGAGTGTGTTGGTAAGTCTATATCTTGTATGTGAGTGAATTAATGTGTGGGTGTATAGGTGTGTGTGTGAGTGTGCGCACACATGTGTGTGTGTGTGTGTGTGTGTGTATATATGCATGAGTGTGTGCAAAAGAAGGAAGACTTGAGTGTCCACTCACCAGGTTGGACTTTGATGTCAGATAGGGCTTTCAGACAGGCTCTCTTCCTCTCCTCTCCCTTAGGAACGGGTCTGAGAAGACACAATCACATTAATACTCTACTCCACTGTGTGTGTGTGTGTGTGTGTGTGTGTGTGTGTGTGTGTGTGTGTGTGTGTGTGTGTGTGTGTGTGTGTGCGAGGGAGGCTCATTTCTTTTGGGTTTAGCAAGTGAACCCCTTTTATAAAGGAGACGGGGCTCCAGGTGGTGCCTTTGTAGTATCAGCACCTTGTGTTTTTTATCGACTTGTTTTGAAACAAACAGCTGGAACAGCTCGTAATTGTTATACCCTGAGATAGAGCTGCCTTATCAGCAATAAACTAAAATTACTATGTCGTTTATATACCATATCACATTAACAAACCAAGACTTATGATAACAAGACAAACAAGAAATAAATACCGTACATGAAGTCATACCATAAAATGAAGGAACAGTACATGTCTTTGTCTTTGTCTTTGTGTGTGTGTGTGTGTGTGTGTGTGTGTGTGTGTGTGTGTGTGTGTGTGTGTGTGTGTGTGTGTGTGTGTGTGTGTGTGTGTGTGTGTGTGCGTGCGTGTGCGTGCAGGGGGTAGAATGCTTAGTAGAGTGTAGAGAATGGACTGAGTTCACAGTGTGTTAACGAGTGTTAAGAATCCCATACTTGATAATGGCGGAGACGTTGGTGATCTTGTTGAAGAAGTCAAACTCGCGCTGGTAGAAGTCTTTGGCCGGCCCAGACAGACCCCCGGTGATCTCCTCCATCATCTGCTCCAGCAGCTCCCCAATGTCCGCTGCACACAAGGAAGAGGAGAAGGAAGAGGAGGAGGAGGAGAAGGAGGAGGAGGAGAGTAGAGAGAGGAGTGAAAGAGGAGAAGAGGAGAGAAAGAGAAAAAAAAGAGAAGAACGAGAGAAGATGTGAAAAAAAGGAATGAAGAAAGAGTAGAGGGCAGGTGAGAATGCAGTAGAGTTTAGGTTGCATATATATCTTTGGTTTAGGCCCCATTAACAAAGGAACAAGTGATGGTCATTTTGATGAATGAAGACCCAGTCAGACCAATGGTAGGAAAAATCAGGAACAGAGTCTTATTTACAATGGTGCCCATCACGGGAGAGACAGCATGACCACCTAAAGATCCATCAGCTGCTCTGACTAGACAAGCAAATAGTTTAAATACTCAACAGCAAAGGATAGATAATCATACAGTAACAGTGGCAAAGTCAGGAGACATCCAGTCTACCCTAATCAATGGCTGTTGACGCGAAACAACAAGTGAATCAACTCTGACACCTTCCATGTTTAGGAACAGTACAGATATCATACAGGGTCACATTGCTGAGGCATAACTTTAGTGTCAAAGTGACCTACTAGGGAGAAATAAATGAGAAATGCAGAACATTAAACCACATACTGGCATATTGGACATAATGCTCTACTGCACTTCCTCTCACAAGTGAGCTTCTCACTGCTCTACAGCCATCTCCTCCAACACAGCACTGTCAACACACAGCTAACAGCCAACACTGCGGTAGGCTCACATACATGGATTAGTGAGCTCTTGAGCGATCATAAGCTCTTATTCTCAACAATGTTTTCTCACATGCCAATTATGTCTCCAACCAGTCTGAGGGGTTTAATGACAGCCAACACGTGGCTTGGAGATATGGCTGGTCCTGCACACTGTCCCACAGCGAGGTCAGCTGTAATCCCATTGGTTAACTCAATCGGGTGGGGTTCAGGTACTGTAAGCCCAGGTAGGTGTGTCCTTGCTTCTGATTGGCCATGCTCACTTGGTTCAGATCAAAGACACTGATGACCCCATTTGTGTATAGCGAAAAGTGTGTGTGTGTGTGTGTGTGTGTGTGTGTGTGTGCGAAAGAGAGAGAGAAATGGAGAGCTGGAAACACTAGTCTATGAGAAAGTACATTTTTGACCTCATGACTTTCAAGGTGAGCCCAGGGGTCAGATGTGGTGTCTTAGCGTCTGGTCATAAGAGGGGAACGGATTATATCTGGGTCTCCAGAGAGAGACAGGAATAACAGGAAAGCTAGGGTCTGTTGCTGATGGCATCACCATTGGGATTTAGTGTTGTGAACTACAAGATAAAGAGAAGTCCTGATATACAAATCATACAAGGTGGACTGGACTTAAACCTTGACCAAACTGGTCCCAGTAGCTTCTATATACCACACACTCCATACATAGTGGAACCCTTGGTACAGTTGAGTAAAAAGAGGCATTCAAATATTTTGGTGGTTTACCTAACATTGATACAATGTGGAAAAATCCAACCTTGAGAGCAAGGAAATTTATTCTCAGAAAAAAACACAAAAAAATCATGGCAGTTATAATAATAGTTTGAACAAAAACACATGTGCGACAACTATTGGCAGCCCTGTACTTTCCTTTGCCAATGAAACAGCTCTTAGCTATTACAATATGCAGAGTTGGATAATAAAGAGCAAGGGCTTTGAGAACCCTGCCTCTTTACAGAACCTCTACAGATCATCCAGATTCCTACATCTTTTCTAGAGCATACTACTCTTCAGCTCTCCCCACTGGTGTTCTATGTGGCTCATACCAGGGAACAGAGATGAGATGGCATGAGCTATTCTACTCAGTGAAACCAGTCTTGGGCTGATCTGGAAATATGTTTGGTTTTAAAAGTGGCAATATTGTTTAATTGTTCATATTGTACGAGTGGTTATATATTGCTTACACAGTTCTCAAGGAGTGTCAATAATTATTAGTGTTCTTAAAATACTTTCTTAATGAGGGATTTCCCCCCCCCCCCCCACACACATATATATAGTGAATGATACATATACATATATATATGTGTGTGTGTGTGTGTGTGTGTGTGTGTATACACACACACACACACACTTATATATATATATAGTATATGCAAGGTATATATACACTGCATACGTGTGTGTGTGTGTGTGTGTGTGTGTGTGTGTGTGTGTGTGTGTGTGTGCGTGTGTGTGTGTGCGTGTCAGGGGGCAAGTCTCAGGACTTACGGTCTTTCTGGTGTGCCTCCTCGTCCATGAAGATGTTGGTCTTCATGTTCCAGATGAACTGGTGCGCCAGCAGCTGAGACTTCTGCGCCGCCCACAGGATGTACTCGCGCACGTAGCCCATCTACGAACACACACACACGAGGAGCGGGGGGGGGGGAGAGGCTGTGTGTGGGTGTGTGTGCTTTCCACAGGAGCCGGTTGGCACACAGGTGACTCGAGAAAAGACTGGAGGGGGTGGAAGGGGCGGCGAGAGTGCCCCCTGGCATGCTTGTCACTCACCTTATCGTAGCGCAGAGCCTGGACTATTTGAGGAATGTAGAAGAGAATGGCATCCTGTCAACAAGAAAAGGCAAAGAAAAGACTTGTTGCCATCACCAGAGGCACATTCTGTGAGCTGCCCACTGCTCAGTCAAATAACTAGAGAGACCACAGCAAATGACAAGGCCAACATGGGACTCGGTCCACCACTCCCAAGAGTAAACCGTACGCCTCACATGGTCTGGTATATCTGGTTCACTCAGGTACGTTGGCACGTGTGTGCAAATTAGCCAGAGAAGATCTGAGTGTGTGTGTGTGTGTGTGTGTGTGTGTGTGAGAGAGAGAGTGTGTATTTGCATATACTGCACATGAGGGCTTACGGCCACCCAGAGAATTCAAAGATGGGTGCCTTTTCTGAAATCCCCCAGCTTTCTCAGGAGCTATTATTCACTGCATTGCCTATTGCTTACACATTATTTATGAACTATGGCTCAGCCGAGCGGAGTATATGTGCAAATGAACAATATTCATTTCTTTGACTTTTTGTGTCACGTAATGCAGCTTCAAAACAATCCTTACTCTTCAATTACAGAAACCTGTCTGTGATGTGTTGGCACCCATCTTTGTATGTGTCCACACACATAAGTATGCAAACATGGAGTGTGTATGTGTATGTATGTGTGTGTGTGTGTGTGTGTGTGTGTGTGTATATGTGTATGTGTACGTGTACGTGTACGTGTACGTGTACGTGTACGTGTACGTGTACGTGTATGTATATGTATATATATATATATATATATATATATATATGTGTGTGAGTGTGTGTGTGTGTGTGTGTGTGTATATATACAGTATGTGTGTGTATGTGTGTATGTATGTGTGTATGTATGTATATGTCTGTGTGTGTATGTGTGTGTGTATATGTGTATATGTGTGTGTACATACGGGAGGGAAGGAGCGCAGCACTTTGACCCCGTACTGGGCGGTGAGCGGGTGGGGAGGGTACAGGCTGGAGAAGTAGGACAGGCCGGTGGGGGGGTCGGCCGGGGCCCAGCACAGGATGTGACTGAGCTCTGGGGAGTCAGCGTCTATGGTGTGCCATGTGACCAGGAACTGAGGAGAGAGACAGAGAGCATTATTGGACGGGGAATCAGCGTCTATGGTGTGCCAGGTGGCAGGGTAGGACTAGGCGTCCCTCTAGATCTTCAAAAGCCTTCTCAAGACCCAACCCGACCATACCTCTAGCCAATACCATAGCATCTAGCACTTACCACTAGACTATCTCTCTACTCCTTCACTGACTTGATGTCGCGTGTACGCTCAATCGACTCAATGGGAGTAGTCCTTGGTACACTAACATCCCCTTGTTGCGCTGTCCCTCAATCGTTCCCTGTTTTTTGTAGGACACTTTTGTATGAAAGTGTCAGTTAAATGGCCACATGTAAATATAAATGTAAATGCTGTGTAACCAGGAACTGAAGAGGGAGAGAGAGATCATTATTAGAGAGAGTACCCTCGTCTATGGTATGCAGGTGAGCAGGAACCGAAGTGGGAGGAGGGAGAGAGAGATTGCGATCACAGATACAATAGGCCAAGTGATCATAAATCCCACATATGGACAGTTCATCCACTATAGTGTCAAGAAGAGAGTGGTATGAACGTAGACAATAAATTCAAGAAAAGAAAAAAGAACATATACACAGACGCACATACTGTAGATAACAAACAGGAACAGAGGGATCATGATGAATGACTGATAAGAAATAGCTGGGTGATTGGTAAAGCAAAGGAGGGAGAGAGAGAGAGAGAGAGAGAGAGAGAGAGAGAGACATCTACAGTGAGATGAGAGAGCATCAGTTAGCAGCCAGCATTAGATATTTGCCCAGGGAGTTTCTCACGCTAGGCGCTGTCCTGTCATTAGCCAACCAGTTTTGAGCACAAACACACACACATTCCTCTGTGCGCTTATCCCCATACCCCAACCGTTTTTTGACTAATTAGCATCCACTCCCTGGCATCACTGACAGAACAAGAGCACGAACGCTTCTAATGACAAACGCAGCTTTCTTAATCACACGAAAGCAGATCAGCATTCCACTACTCATCTCTGAAACAGATACCTGATCTCCTGCCCCCTGTTGGTGGAGTATGGTGTAACATCCTGGGGCACTACAAGCCTAAACACCCTGCAAACTCAACAATTTTGTAACCATGATAGCACAAAGCATATGAATTCAAATATGATACAATAAATGTAAGGGACATCTATCAAACATAAATGCAACATCTATGAGAAGATACATTTAGAAATAAAAACGGGTAAACATATTTGAAAAGTCTTGTTTTGTGGGCATTCACCTTGACCGCTTCTGGGACATCGCTGACTGCACCTGGGTCCAGTCGGACGAGGCGCGTCACCTCGGCAACGATGGCCTCTGCATTCTTAAACCTGCCAACGGAGAGAATCAGGTGAGCAGCACTGAAGAAGCCCAAACAGGTCTAAGGTCTAAGAGTGTGGATCTATATTTCTGGATGAGTGTGATTTTTCTGACAGATGAGGCGGTATGATTTCTGAATGTCAATGTTCATATTGCGATTATGATTGTGATATTGGTGCAACCAGAGGTGGAAAATTCCAGCTTCAGAAAGTAAAAGTCCTACCACATACTGTATCTGTGCCAACCATTCAATTAAACCAGCTGATTCTAATTAGCACAACTCTTCAGCCAGGTAGAGCAGCTAATTGACGAGATCACCTGTGTTAAGTGCACAGGTAGAACCAACATATGATTGGACTTTTACTTTCTGAACCTGGCGTTTTCCACCTCTGGGTGCAACAACACACAGGGTGCCTCTCAACATTTCTCCTCGATCCTCGATCCTCGATGCTCCGTCTTCCAGGCTCGTTCCCACTGATCTATAACTAACACTGGATAAACTATCCCATTGTTGCCGCCCCATCATTCTTTATGTAGATCAGTGAGGAATAGAAC
>NC_085016.1:18790193-18880193 GCF_963854185.1 Sardina pilchardus
GTACCTGACTTCTGCTTGGCTCTCTGTCTTGCTCTTGCTGTACCTGAACTCTGCCTGGCTCTCGGTCTTGCTCTTGGTGTACCTGAGCTCTCCTTGATTCTCGGTCTTTCTTCTGCTGTACCTGAGCTCTCC
Organism: Sardina pilchardus; assembly: GCF_963854185.1. Lineage (NCBI taxonomy): Eukaryota > Metazoa > Chordata > Actinopteri > Clupeiformes > Clupeidae > Sardina > Sardina pilchardus. The sequence goes on from NC_085016.1 coordinate 18,790,326, forward strand.
TGGGCATTCTGCCAATATTCCTCTCCTACCATTTCTCCTTGGAACGTTAAAGATGACAAAATGTCAGGAATGAAGGCCTGTGGATTTGCCTAGACCAGAGCCAAATCTTAACAATCACACCTGCTTGATAACTCCAGTGAAATGCTCTCAAAGGCTGTTGTGTTGGTGATTTTGTTTTTGACAGTAAAGAAATGATTGTTTGTTTGTTTGTTTGTTTGAATGATTGCTTGATTGTTGATTGGCCGTTGTGGGAAATCCCTCGTCTATAGTACCAGGAATTGAACATCTCTCCACTACATATCTCTCACTTATGCTCATAGATTTTACCAGATCATTTCCAATCCTGTAACTCATTTTCTGAATTGATCCTCTGAATCTGACTAAGGCTCTGACAGCTACCTTTACATAGCTATCTGAATCGGGCACAAAAATATCACCAAACTTATTCTACCAGCATGCTCATTCAACTAATACTACTTCTGCACAATACGATGACTTGGATGTGGATGATTTGATCTGCACCACAATAAGTGGAGAAAAGGGTTCTTGCTCTTTCATCGGGAACGAATTTCGGTCATTCTAATTTCATACAAATTTCTAGAGCTCTTTTAGTGCTGTCTTTTTTGTCCTTTGAGTTGCCTTGCCTAAACGTCAGTTAGTGTCCAACTTTTGCCTAGACTGCTCAACAGATCAGCCTCTCATAAGGGGGAAAGGATGGATGATGTTTGTTATGGGAGACTGAACTTATGCAGAGAAGAGATTTAGAGAATATTTGTGTCATTTTTCATTTTCCCGATGTGACTGTGCTAGAAGAACTTTACCAAATGAGTATCACGGTCAACATTTTCCAGACTATTTACTGAATTTCCAAAGGTTTCCAGGCCTGTTTTTTTTAAAAAACATTTCCCAGCATTCCCCAGACCTGTGCAAGAACCCTGGGATATGCCTCTGGAGGCCATGTGGAGGTCTACTGGATCTCTGAAATGGTCATGCAGCTACAGAATATCTACCAGCTGTGATACCAGCAATGGTATGTGGGCATGGCTCATGTTCTCATCGATGAGGTGACGAAGAATGATCTCCTATGGAGTGGTGCTGAGCAGGGTGGGGAGGGCGTTCGGAGGTGAAGGACTGAGAGATCTCTCTCTCGCTCTTTCAAACCTGTTTCTCAATTTGTTTTCCGAGCAACAAATTGACAAATCAGGAAAGAAAGGAAGGTCATGATGATCGCCGTGCATTTGGTTTTGATCTTTTTTTTTTTTTTTTCACGACTGGGCATTTTTTTCAAATTTGCCGCACATACAAAATGCAGCAAATTTGGCCCGCGTAAAAAAAAGACATGCTCCCGCGATGGCGAAAAACCGCAGCGCTTGCAAAGAGAGGGCTTACTCAATATCGATATCGGAGAAGTGCTGGAAACAATTAGCGATCCGAAAATCCCGGCAGAGAGGGTGCTCGGGGGGGGATTGGCGCCAAGCTCACCAGGTGGCACCAGCTGGCAGGCCGCCAGGTACTTCTTGTCCGACAGAATGCTGGCATAGAACTTGATCATGATGCTGATGTCCTCCCTCAGGCGCTTGTCCCCTTGTGTGGGGAACTTGGGAGCGACGCTGGGGACAGAAGGCCAGAGTCGGGGTTACAGACGGGTGTGAGGGGACGTGCTGTTATCATGACATAACACCACAGCACCACAGAATCACAATCATTCTATATAGACCCCTTCAACTACTGTACGCAAAAACAATCACGTGTGTTCCAAAGGCACTTCCTGTGGCACGGAAAACAACACAGAGTTAACAGTATCTCTGAGGTAAACAAAAAGGAAAGTTGACATTTTGTAAAGTCTACGCTATAGTAGAAAATATTTTAATTTGAATTTGTTTTGAACATTTAAACTGGAAACCCTGACAGACTGAAAGGGTCTACAGTAATTTCCTGTGTATTAGCCAGATTGTGTATAAACCGCAGGACAGCGTTTTATGAAAGCAAAACCACATTAATACCATAATAACTGCCCTTGTGTATTGACCTCATAGCTTAAGATTTCTTTTCAAAATGAATGTATAAACCTGGGCTAATAGCTGGGAAATTGTGGATATATGTATTCATATATTCATACATTTCAATACTATGACGGAGTCTCCTGGCCATGAAATGAGGGTTAGAGGTCACCTGGCGTATCAGAGGCAGTACCTGAAATAGTCAAAAGCGGTGGAGTAGATCTTCTCACGCAGAACGTTCCGGATGGTAGCGTTGGTGACCATGTCCGAGTGCAGCAGAGCAAGACCCAGAGACAGCAGCCTGAGAGAGAGACCGAGGAACACACACACACACACACACAGACAGAGAGAGAGAGAGAGAGAGAGAGAGAGAGAGAGAGAGAGAGAGAGAGAGAGAGAGAGAGAAAATGGTGATGCTTCAGAAATCCCTGAGGATCAGCAATGACATACCCCACAGTTCACATCATAAGCAACCCAAGCTGTGTGAGTTCAGAGGCAGCGTGGCGTGTTACACTAGGCTGGATGTGAACCCTGCCTGACCTGCTGGCGAATTTGGATTTCCCCTGGCAGCTCAGGCTGGAAACCTGCACATCTCTATCTCCTCTGTTCCTTGCCAGAACCTTTAGCTCCAATCACAAACTAGCTTATCCGAAAGATGCACCGGCTCGTTGGTCGGATTGGTCGAAGGATTATCCAAGCGTACGGAGTCATGATTTGAACGATGCCAAAAGAGCTCGACAGTCCCGCCCCTCCTCCGAGAGAGCACGCCTCTCGTGCAGTCGAAATAAAGCGCAGACTCCCCATACTAATGTTCAATCTTAAAAGATTGAGCTGATAGCTCAAGATGGTGATAGCCAGGCTAGCGTTTCACCTGAAGCGCGGCCCGATGGCGGCCACGTGGCGGTTGAGGCTGCTCTTGGGTCCGCCCACGCTGAGCGCCAGCGAGCGCTGGAGCAGACTGCCGAAGATCTCCACCTGGTCCACGCTGCAGTACTTAGCGATCTCGAACCTCTGGACCAGGAACTACAGGACAGAGGGATAACAAACACAGGTCTGAGGTGATGAGAGTCTTCTTGAGACACACAAGACAAAACAAGACAAGATGTATGAAGAACATAACAGACACCCAAGAAAAACCAGCAAGGATGTGCTTTTCTCCATGCTTATGTACTACTTTTTCAATGCAAACCTGCTAAATCTCTAGTCCCGTGTCCTGTTAAGGTGACTAAAATCAACAGGATATGATGGCCCTCGTTAGGTGAACTGGTTATCAGTTCAAAAGTTCAAAGTTTATTGTCATGTACTCATAGAAAAGCATTTATACTGTAAGCATTGTGCTGAAGTGTCCATTCATCTTCAAGAATAAATTCAAAGAAAATAAATAATAAATAGACACTATTAAAAAAAAGGATAGAGAGAGAAGGGAAAAAATTAGGAGGGGAAAACCCCCCCTAAGTGCCATTATGTGGGGATGTCCAGTGTGGCATAAACATCAATTTGGATATACAGGGAGCAAAATAAATCCCAGCTGCCACCCCGACCCGGTGCTCACCTCAATCCAGATGTGGTGCGGGGTGATGTTGGGGGGGCAGGGCACGGGCTGACTCTCCTCGGAGGCGGCCAGCGGGTCGGCCTCCACCTGGGCGTCCGAGAAGAGCCCCATCTTCAGCTCCACCGTCATCTGCCACGCCCCGGCCATCTCACGCATGAACTGCAGCACAACGCAGTGGACAAAAAGACCACAGCCCGGTTTAGAGTACAGTTACTTGCTCTTATAATGTCCAGTCCTCACTCATAACATTAATGTTTACTTAAAGATCCAACTCTGAACCCACCTATCTGTAAAGGCTTCTCTGCTCTAAAAATCAAATATGTCTACATACTGTAGAACCTTAGGATTCATGTAGACCAACAAACTACTGAGGACCTACAAATGTCTTTTCTGAGGATGTCTTTTCTATTCCAGGGTGATGCCTAGTTCAAATACAGCTTTATTGTCATGACATGAAGGACATTCATATAGCCATAGGGCTAAGTTATAGCTCATAGGGGTGATAGCCTAGTTTGTGGGACACACCGATCCTATCCCAACCACTTTCCTTCCCACCACACCTGATTTCAGTCACTCAGGATCCAGCCACCTTTCTAACAGGGCCCTAAGGACCCCAGGTTCACCAGTGCTGGGGTCAGGTGCTGGGCGATGACTCACCGGGACCTCCACTCCAGTGTGGGCAGCCAGCAGCCAGTCCCAGCAGGCGATGGCCGTCTCCATGCCGTGCTCCGTGAACATCTTCAGAGGAGACCAGCACAGGTGGTGGAGCAGCTGAGGGTCGCACTCTACATAGTGTGGATGAACACACACATATACACACACACACACACACACACACACACACACACACACACACATATACACACACACACATATACACACACACACACACACACACACACACACACACACACACACACACACACACACACACACACACACACACACACACACACACACACACACACACACACACACACACACACACACACACGTATGTTAACCATAGGAGCACTACATTAATATGGATGATCACACACATACATGTTAACCATATGAGCGCGCGCACACACACACACACACACACACACGAACACAAGGACTCTACACAGTGTGGATGAACAACTGTCTCATGCCCGACTGCACAGTTAGATGATAGTATTAGTAGGGTCCCACATGCCTTTGGAGCTGATGAGAAGGGCGGCCAGTTTGAACATGGCCTCAGTGAAGGCCTCTGGCTGCCCACTCTCCAGGGCCACGTTCAGCTGCCCCATCATCAGACGGTTCAGGTCTGACGTGCTGTGGGTCGCCTCCGCAAAGTTGATCATCCCAGCAACCTGATCAGAAGTCACACACACGTACACACGCACACACGCACACACGCACACACGCACACACGTAGACACACACACACACACACACACACACACACACACACACACACACACACACACATTTACTTCATAGGCCCTTTCATAAAGATGGCTTTGGAGAGTATTTTAATCAGTTAGGATTTGAATCATGGCAAAGTAAACCAGGCAGGCAAAGAACTAGGATGACCAAGGAAGTCTTAAAGGGCATGTCATGATTACCTCTCCAGCGTAACGGTTCCTGAGGTTGAGCGAGGCCATGAAGTTGGAGTAGTCTTTCTTCACACAGGCTGGCCTCTCCGTCAACTGGGTGGCCTGAAATCAACCATTTAAGCGATGAGAAATAAATGGAGCAACAGCTGTGTTTCTGTATGTGTCTGAGCCAGGCCACATGGCTTCAAACTGAACCAAAGAGTTTTCACAGCAGCACTTTGCTTTACTCTACTGAGGTTTGTACAAGTGTGATAAAGAGCAATGGACCAGTCTTAAATATAAATATCTTTCAGGATATTCCTACTAAAAAAATAAATAAGTGAAACTGATCCTCATCTGGAATCAGCATCATCTCTCACAAGGGCAGGATCTAGCCATCACTGTGACTAATGCTCAGACAAACACACTGCCTGTGTGATTTTTGTAAAGGGCTGTTTACACCAAAAATGCTGACTATAATGATACTGAACATGGACCTTACGATATCGGTCTTGATGGCGTTATATCATTACAGCTAGTGTGTGGACATGCTCATCCATATTAGCTAGAGCGATACTTTTTTGCTATCATTATAATTATCGTTATCATTAGTTATCGTTCTTGGTGTGAACGGACCTTAAGACACTCTCGCTGACTCAGAGGTGTACCCACGTCTCACCTTGAGCGTGGTGCTACTGAAAGAAATACCTGGCCAAGTGAAACTGACCCTCATCTGGACCCGTCTGGATATCGTCTTTCACCAGAGCGGTATCTCGCCACTGTGACTGATGCGCAGGCCAACAACACACTATCTGCCCGTGGCGTGCGGTGTGTAAGACTAGTAACTGAGTGACCCCGGTGGCGTGTGTGTGTGTGCCCGTGCCTCACCCCGAGCGTGGTGCTCTGGCGGTTGTATCCGGCGAAGTGCAGGATGCTCTCGGTGGCCATGGCCAGGCCCGTGTGCTGGGACAGGCCCGACACCCAGTTCTGGTGCTTGTTCAGGTACTCCTGTGAAGAGAGAGACGACAGGACGGGAATGACCCAATTCCTCTGCAACTTGACCCCTTATCAGTCCATTAGGTACTCTAGTGGGACTCCTCTACTGCGGCTGCCAAAGGCTTGTGTGAGTCAGGGCAACAGGAATGCTTAGCCTGGCTTCTAGCTGATCTACCTGTTAGCAATGTAGGTACATTTGATTATCTTCCTGCTAAATGTTAACAATAAATGCAGAATCTTTTACCACCGGATCATGAAACGCATGAATCGCTTCATCAAACTAAAAAAGCAAGTGCCAATTGCACAACTTATTCCGCAATTCTTCATATAAGGTTATAATCTAAAATGCTAAGTTTTATGTCTGCTACATGTTTTTGTTGTTGTGCTGAACACAGAGCAGATTCTGCATAGCGAGACATACAGTACCTGCAGGTGGGACTTGGTGACGGATGGGGCCCACTTCATGGCCTCCTTCAGAATCTCCCCACAGCGAGCAGCAAAGTCCTTCACAATACTCTACAGGAGCAAGCAGAAGGCACAGGGTTTCAGCACACAAACACACACTCTTCCAGTCACCTCTGGTCATTTCATAGCTTCCTTTTGTCCTGGAGTGAGACCTCAGACACTACAGGTGCTCAATTGTACTCCTATTGAGAAACCAAAGACTCAAAAAATATTAGCAACAGTCAAGACTACCCCTGCCAACCATTATCACTATTGCTTGTTTATCTATTTCTTTATTCTATCATATCATTTTTAAATTATTGCTGTTGCTTTTTCTGTATGTGTAGCAGAGTTGGTGTGGCTGTATTGTATTGGGGTGGGTGGGTAAACTCATTAATCATACATTTTGTATATATTTTGCCAAGATGTCTACAACTGTTTTTAAAATTCCAATGATAAAATAATCCATTACCAATTTGAAGGTAGAGAAGACGTGACTGCAGATACAGTATATGCCAATAAGAGCTAGTGTATAATAAAGCCAATGCAGGAACATTCAGGCCTATGCAAATATGAGTGACAAGGTGGTTAATGCTGTACTATTAGCCACAAAGAGCTCTCTGTGTGTGGGAGGGTAATTCATGCTCTAGCTATGGGCGGTTGGTTCTGTACCTCTCTGGCTTCGTATGTGTCTGGTGCAGTGATGCGGTAGGGTGTGTCTGGGATGTCGTAGTACGGCTGGTCTTTGTGGATGTCCTGCAGGAGGGCGGAGAAGTAAAAACATTAGCCGTCACTCAGGTGACAATAAACACTGTAACTGGATAGATGCAGTCATTACTGAGCTATAGTAACATCAATACGCTCTTACATTACCAGTTACAGAAGTTTTCACTTCAGTGTATTTTATACAACCAAAGCTGGATCGTGCTCAGTATAAATATCTAAAGTTAAAGTTGCATTGCAGTTGCAGTGACATTAGCATTGCGCATTGAGGGGACAGACATGGGGTGGCTCTCAAACGCTCTCCTCGATCCTCGATGCTCGATCCTCCAGGCTCGTTCCCCCTGATCTATAACTAACACTGGATAGACTATCCCATTGTTGCCGCCCCATCATTCTCTATCTAGATCAGTGAGGACGAGGACCGAGGAAGGAAGGGAGGATGTATAAAAGACCAAATGAGAGGCACCCATGGACAGTGACGGCGAGGGGAGACATAACTCACAGCGCTGAGGGACAGAGAGAGCGTCTGCAGGATGTCCAGCATGGTCTTCAGCACTCGGCCGCTCCACAGCAGGTGAGGGAAGCTAAGGACAGAGAGAGAGAGAGAGAGAGAGAGAGAGAGAGAGAGAGAGAGAGAGAGAGAGAGAGAGAGAGAGAGAGAGAGAGAGAGATCATCTCACACTCATGGGGGACATTAGGAGGGGATTGAGGTGATTAGGAGGTAGGGCTACACAATTAATCAAATATCAATCGAAATCGCAATTTGAACTAATGCAATTAGCTAACCGCAAAGGCTGCAATTAATCGTGCAGCACAACTCTGTCCCAATGGTTAATCTTGTCACATCCATGATTATTATATTCATATTATCCTCCTTGTGAAGCTCACCTAACAGGAGGGCTTTGCTTTTCATGCACTAAGCATAATCACCAATCAAAAGTAGCCCAACTTAAAGCGAAATTGGGAATATTGAACTGACTTTCAAAAAGTATATCACAAATCAAATCGCAATATCTGTCAGACAAATCGCCCTACCAGAAGGCTGTTATGGTAGACTTGAGTTTAACATTCTACCACCTTCAGTAGGCCCAGTGACTGCTCAGATAATATACCTTAAGAGTCTTTCATAACAGAGAAATAAAAGACTGCTTTGATTTTCTTTTACGTGTGGACTGTCAACAATGTTTTCCAATATAAACAGAAGACTCTCATCAACTTCATGGGTGTCCCAATGAACAAACAGTTTCCTGTAGTACGTCTTCAAAGAACGTTCTGTACAAATCTACATGGAGGTGCAGCAGCCTTCAAAGTAGGAGGAAACCCCTTACGTCTCAGCCAGTCCAGACAGGTACTTGTCAGCCACTCTACGGATGCGCTTGTGGATGTGGTTGAAGTTGACCAGCAGGAACTGGGCATGCCGCTCCAGCTCTTCCTCGTGAGACTTGGTCTTGGACTGGAAGAGGAGAGAATTGAAATCGTGAATTCATGTCTTATGATTTTTATAGTTGACGTATGTAGTTTATGTCCTCATGTTTTCTTATTTATGCTTTTTTCTCATGTGTCCTAATGTTCACAGTTACCAGTATGATTGGATAAAGGAATTCAACAGGCAGTCAGCTGTTATATGTTCTTCCACTTAGGACATGACTGTTTTTAGGTCATTGTGTTCCTGAGAATATCTTTATGTGACTGTGCCTAGAGATGAGGAATGAGGAATATTATGGGCTTTTTCCGCGTGTCACAGTTCTGCATAAGTGTGGATCACCAGCGTGGTACTAACTCAGGGTGTGATTCAGTGTGGTCGACATAAATTGGGATGACTCATGCCATCTTACGGCAACCTGAGAGGATACTTTAGCCGTGACTATTTTGACTTAGATCTCCCTTGAAGCACATCATTGTAAATAAAACTATGTTCCTTCTTTCCCTACCATAACCTGAATGGGTCATTCACCTGTATTATCAAAATAACGATCAAAGAGGAATAAAGGGATGAATCACCGGTAGTAGACTGTGGCCAAATTTAACAGTGAGTTGGTATAAAGCTTTTAATGGTATATCACCCCGTGTAACGTTTCGGGCCCAAACCCCTCATCAGACATGGATGAAAACGCTAAAGACCATATTCTGGTGTGCAGACTTTCCTGACATCTGCTTGTCTGTCCAGAACCCAGTTTTTTTTTTATCACTTTTGGATGGGCATGCGGTATCCTTAAACTCTTTGGTATAAAGCTTTGCCAAGAGCAGACAATGGTGTTTTTTTATTTTTCAACAGGCTCTTTATGCTTTACTGCCTGTACTTACCTTCTCAGCCATCATCTGAAGAAAGAGCTCAAAGACTTTATCACCCACGGAGATGACACACTGCATCATCCCTGCAATCAAAGGGGAAACACGCGCTCACGTCAGCCAGTTTTTGTTTTCAAACAGAACAGAACGTTTAGCCTATTGAGAGTCTGGTCACAAAAATGTTTATGCGGCCCGAATTCTTTCCAGAGGACTCACCTGATTTGTCCTTCTGGATGGCCCGGTCTTCAAAGTATCGGAACATGACCTGGAAGCGGTCCGAGTCTTGGGAGCGAAGCACCCTGGAGGATGTTTAAAGACACTGTGAGTAAGCGGACATCCTCAGGTGGTTTACTCTCTGCTCTCCAAACAGGGCTCAGGGTCAACGGAAGGTCAAAGGCCACTAAAACTAGGGCACCCTGGGCCTGGGTGTCGTCACAGGAGAGAGAGGCTTCCTCCTTCCTCGCCCTCCTCAGCAAATCTGGACTTGCTCTTACCTCATGTGCTCCAGCCGATAGACCGACAGCAGGTAGGTGGACATGGCAAAGTCCAGCTTGTTGATGAGGGTCGCCGACTCGGCTGCAGGGTCCAGCAGGTTGATGATGGTGCTCCTCAGGTCGTTCAGCTCAGCCTGAAGAGAGAGGGGAAGGAGAGAGGACAACAGAGAGATCACTGCTCTGTGAAATTCTGCTGCTGATGTGGCGGTGATTTTGTTTGTTTGTTTGTTTGTTTGTTTGTCAGTTAACCAATTGTCAGGCAGTGACATTACATAGACCGATCATTAACAAACCTGAATACACTGTATTTACTATATATACTTGGGTATACTGCTCCTTGGGCAGTAGGTCATGGAAAACAATCTCTATTAATTAACACCTAGTATCTTGACTTAAATTTCTGCATCTCATCTTCTGGTAGTAGTATCTATTGCAGTAGTATTATTGCTACTTAAGGCCTCCTTGACAATGCAGCTTGAATGTTATTCCTCATTTTGCAAGTCACTTTGGATAAAAGCGTCTGTTGAATGACTCAGAGAACATGTAAAAGTACAGCAGTGAAGCACCATGTAAGTGGCATGTAAGCTGGGTGTGGAGTGTTATTACCGGGGTGACGGTGTCGTTCTTAAGGGCGGAGTTGTACTGCAGCTCAGAGCGAAGAGGCTCGCCACTGGGGAAGGTGAGGAGTGGAGACTTGGTGGCGATCTCACACACGCCCTCATACCATTCCTCTGGCCACAGCCCTGCAAACGCACGCGAGCACGCACACACACACACACACACACACACACACACACACACACACACACACACACACACACACACACACACACACACACACACACACACACACACACACACACACACACACACACACACACACACACACCACACACACACACACACACACACACACACACACACACACACACACACACACTTTGGTCAAAAAACAATCAAGCCTACAAAAAGAAAATGCCTGCAAAGTATTAGCTGCAGTAATAACAAGGTGGTATTTGACGCTATCACACCACACAGGACTTCAAATATAAAAAATATAAACAATTATTAATATGAGTGTCATGCTGCTCACCAGAGCCCTCCACTGCAAAGCCCATGACCACAGAGTACAGCCAGAAATCTCTGAAGAGCTTCTGGAGTCGCGGCTTGGCCTCTTTGATCGCGGGCAAACGTTTGGTCAGCTGCAGAAATCACACGCACACACACGCACACACACACGCACAGACACACAGACACACAGACACACAAACACACACACACACACACCCACCCACACCACTTAAAGTTAGATTGATAGAATTGATAGATTGATGTTCACGAACATCATGCTTTCATGATTCACTCTGATGACCTTCAGAAATTATTATTCCACTGTGTGTTTCTTACCACGGCGATGACGGGAATGAGAACGCCAAGGTTTCCAGCACTGCTGGATGCCTTTGAAGAAGAAAACAAATAGCGCTCGGTTAGTTTGAAATTCGTCTTCGTGTGTCAAAACAAGACAGCAGAGAGGGGAGAGAGAGGGAGACAGAGAGAGGGAGAGAGGGAGAGAGAGAGAGAGAGAGATGAAAGACAGGAATAATAACAAAACATCAAAGCTAAAGAAAATATGATCTGAGCAACAGGACGAGATGGAAAGAGAGAGTGGGAGATCACAAAAAGTTAAAGAGATTAAAAGTTAAAACAACTGAGCGGAATAACTAACAGAGTGAAGGATTTTAATGGATATTTTGTTTACAGTACTTCACACAACTGACAACTGCTACTGTGAGCCCTCAGTAGTATATGTCTCTGTGTTCAGTGCACCACTATGATCAGTGTCCTGAACGCGTGTGTAACGTGTGTGTGTGTGTGTGCAGTGCACTACTATGATGAGGGATCTGTACACTGCATGTGTGTGTGTGTGTGTGTGTGTGTGTGTGTGTGTGTGTGTATGAGTGTGTGTGCGTGTGCATGTGCCCGGCCCACCTTGAGTGCGGGGCCCTTCTCGCTGGCGCGCTCGCTGGCCCTCTTGCCCTCCAGGCCCAGCTGCACAAACAGCTCCAGCAGGTTGACCAGCAGCTCGTCCACCATGGTCTCGTTCTGCAGGTTGGCCGCGATGTTGGCCAGCGCGTTGATCACCGCCAGCGAGCAGTGCCTGTGGGAAGTGATGTTGGACAAATGATTATTACATCATTTATTATAATCATTATAAATAATCTATACAAATACCTCAAACACTTCATCACCTTAACCAAACCCAGCCCCTAACCTTAACCACAGAACCATAGATTCACACACAAACACACATCTCAAGAACATTCAGATTCGTAGACCGAGTGGCATCTGACGCGGCATCAAAGCAACCCCATTTCTATCCTATTCTAGTCCCAGGATGCATCTGGCATGGGTAAAAGCACCTGTATCCGTGGTCCTTGTAGTCTTTGGTGGAGTAGACCAATGAGCTGGCCTTCACACTGATCTGCTGGAACAGGTTCCACACCTCCTGGTAGATATATTGCTGAGGGTGGAAAGGAGAGAATGACCAAAACAACATAAACACACAGCACACACAGCTGACATGGAAAAGACCCCTAAACCCTCAAATAACAAGGATATTCATGGGTTTCATCAGGTCCCTTTCCACAGGTGAATAAAATCAAGCACTTTGATTATCAATGCAGACTGCATGGTGCTTGATTAATACACCTGTGGAAAGGGACCTGATGAAACCCATGAATAGCAAGTACCTATAATATGTATAGTGTATCCATCTGATAATATAACATAACGATAATATAATATAGTAATATAATATAATAACTCAATGGAGTGTCTGTGTGAATCTGTTACACAGTTGATGAGAATACAGCACATCAATCCACACACTAGTCAGAGGATCAGTGCAACATAAGCAGGGTGCCTCTCTGGTTGGTGTGTGTGTGTGTACGTGGGTGTAAGTGTATCCGTTGGTCTTCAGGCTCATATTTCATGTGATTAGCATATAGCCAAGATGACCGTAGATAAGCATGCACTTGTTTGTGTGTGTATGTGTTTGAGTATGCGAGTGAATGGAAGCGTGTTCAGTTTCACATTTCTCGCGATAACACAGTATTTGATCTCATTTCTGATAAGCGTGTAAGTGTGTGTGTGAGTGAGTGAGTAAGTGTGCGTGTTCTGAGTGACCAACCGCATGTGTGTTTGTGTGTGTGTGTGCGTGTGAGTAATTGACCGCATGAGTGCGCGGGTGCGTGTGTGAGTGATTGACTGGATACCGTATATGCGTATATGCGTGTGTGAGTGTGTGAGTGATTGACTGGATACAGTATATGCGTGTGCAAGTGTGTGCGTGTGTGAGTGATTGACAGCATATATGTATGTGTGTGCGTGTGTGTGTGTGTGCGCGTGTGTGAGTGATTGAGTGTGCAGTCTCACATTGCCGGTGATGACCATGCAGCCCAGCTGGTCTATGATGAGCACGTCCAGCTGGGAGGGCGGCTGGCAGAACTTCTGCTGCAGGATCTGCAGGATGGGCTCCATCACCCGCGGAGACTCGCGCAGCGCCACCGCGATGTGGCCCAGCGCACGGATGGTGTGGTCCGGGATCAGGTGAGCGTCCCTGACACACACACACACACATTTATTATTTGTGTTCATGTTCTACAATAGGTTTCATTGAACACAAACAGTCATGGATACCAACATTGTAAACCCAGTAGCCTATGCCTCTGGTCTTAGTTCATGGGTACAAAAAAACAGCACCTTCTCCATATGTGGCGACTACCAATTATCACAGATATTGAGCAGAATTTCTCACACTCACACACACACACACACACACACACACCAACATTTCACCATTATCACCAGCCTCTATTTAGCCATCGACATCACTAGGATAAGAGTTGTCTTCATGGTTATAATCCCTTAATCATACTCATCGCTGCGGTATTGTTAGGGCAATCCATTACACTACCACCATCATGAACATTTTATTTAAGCAATAAGGCCCACAAAGACGTGGTCATGTGGAGTGAAGCACCGCAGCAGAGCTTACTTGTCATTCTCCTGGGAGATGTAGAGGCGGTTGGACAAGCTCGCCAGGAAAGCCTCCACAATCACCGAGTCCATGGTCAAACCGGACTTCAGAGATCTGCAGGAAAGGTACAGGACACTTTAAAGGCCCTTTCAGACTGCAAGCGACTAGCAACAAGAGAGCACGTAATGTTCATGTAGTTCAGGAAATACAGGCAAAATAACCACTAGCGATGTGAAATGTTGCGCAACAAAATTCAAATACGTGAAATACAAAAAATAAAATAATTCAAGTAAAAATAACAAACTTTGGAGGCCACAACGAGAGAACCCTGTGTATGTGAATAGGACTTAAGTATGCCATTTTACTTTGACGTGCTCTAAAGCCGTACCAATAATTGTGTATTGTACATGTATTGGACTCAAGACAGATCCTCACTGACTTGTGGTTGCATGTGGAGCCACTTGTTTACCTGCAGATGTTGTCAATGGAGATATCTCTGAGCTGCTCATACATGGACGGCTGACTCTTCTGCTTAGAGTGGACGTTGAATGTGGACTGGGCATGCTCATTGGTGACATGGATTTTGATCTCTCCAGTCCCTTTAGCAAGAGAAAAACAGCGCAAAATAAGATTAAAAAATAAACGCCTTATCTATGACGCTTTTCCAACTTTACCACAATCACAACATAAAGATGAAGCAGTGCAGATATCCATATGAAAAAATACATTGTAATCAAAACAGTTTGAAAAAGCACACTGATTTTGATCTCTCTGGTGCATTTGTAACAGATCAAAAACAGTGCAAACTATACTGATCTGATAAATTGAGCTCCTTATGAGAGCCACCCACCAAGTGTGAGAGTTCATGCTGTATTCTAAAACTGATAGTTCCGGTCCTTGATTATGATTGGCTGAATCGCGTTCGAAGCCGGTGTAAAACCCAACACAAACGTACACCTTGACCGCATTTCTTTCTATAGTAATGTGCTAACACAACTTACAGTAGCTGCATCTCGATGTTGCATGGCAACCATTCATATGAAGGAAATGTAATTCTTGGCGGAAGAATGATTATTTTTAGTTGCTGTGCCGTCGCTTCATGAAATCTTGCCGGATAGACATAGTAACAGTTTTATAAAAGCAATAAGCCACTCAAGTCTGTCGTTTGCACTGATTTTAGACGGCCTCTCAGGGCTTATTGCTTATTAACACATCTGTTGTGTATGAGTGAAAAACATGGGGGGGGGGGGGGGGAAACACATTTCTAATCCACTCATCTTATCTGTCCTACTCATAGACTGTATATATAGTCTATGGTCCTACTGGGTGAATACAGGTGTGACACGCACCTGTAGTGTACTGGCTGTGGTACTTGTAGAGCTTGACCAGCACTGGAGAGGGGACCACCAGGAAGTCCCTGAGCGAGGTGGTGACCGAGTGGGCCACCACGGGGAAGCGCTCGCACAGGCGGCCCAGGCCCTGTGCAAATCAACACAGCAAACGCTTTTAGCTCAAAGAAACCTGACGTGCAGTCAGCAAAGTAAACAAATGACAATTACAATATTATATCAATATTAGATCGTAGTCATGGCAACAACCATATAATATCACATGACCTACAATAATATACAAGATCATGATATTAAGTCCACCAAGAAGACTGAAACAAATGCTTGGCTCTACACTGGACTGATTCAAATGTTTGTGTGTGCTGTTGACTCGTCTACCGGAGAAAGCCAGTCCCACCTGTAGACAGCAGATGAGAAGGGGCATGTGAGCGATGATGACCTTACTGGACGTCTTGGACTGCAGTTTCTCGGACAGCTTGGTGCACAGGTTCTCAGCTCCTGGGGACAAGACAGGAGAGAAAGGCTAGTGTAAGTTACGTAGGACATACAGTATGTGTGTGTGTCTGTGTCTGTGTCTGTGTGTGTGTGTGTGTGTGTGGTTGACCTCTGACCTTGCTCCTCGGTGACGGCCCACACCATGAGGTCGACGCAGGCGGCGTTGGCCTGGCAGCGCAGCTTGAGCGGGCTGAGCTCGCTGTGCAGGTACTCCACGTCGTGCAGGATGCGCTGCAGCTCCGACTGGCTGCTGCTGAACTGCTCCAGCACAAAGTCGTGCACCTCCTTCACAAACGCCGTCGGCAGGTCTGACCACCGACACAGAGAGAGAGGGGAGATGGAGAGAGAACAATAGACAATTGTTACAGGAGGGAGAAGAGGGATGACAGAGATAGTGAGAAACCTGTGATGGTTGCAAGATGCACCAATGACAATGGTCAAATTATCATGTAATATCAATGTAATTTTCAAGAAAGTCAAAAGAAAAACTGGACCATCCCATTCAAATGCATCAGACTGTAATTCACATGTGGTTAGATAATCATTTACTAATATACTGAGTACATTTGATGTCATTCATACCTTTCATATAGTAGAGTGTGTCCCTTAGCATCTTGAATATGGCCACATAAAGTGGATCACTGAAGGTTTTGTAGTACAGATGAATGCCTGGATTAAGCTGGAACAACATACAAAAATAATTCAATCAAGTTAAAACAAGGACTATGTTCATTATGTATTTCAGCAGACTAAAACAAGAATCTTTCTCATTTAGTGTTCAGATTGTCTCGTTCGTTAGTCTGTACTGTCCCCTGTATACTATGTTCATTATGTATTTCAGCAGACTAAAACAAGAATCTTTCTCAGTAAGTGTTCAGATTGTCTCGTTCATTAGTCTGTACTGTCCCCTCCTCCCTTCACCCTCACCCCATTGAGGACCACAATGGTCTACAGGTATTTTCTTTGAACATGCACGTGCAAGAAAAAAGTAGTGAGAGTCCTATTCTATTACTAAGCTCTCCCCACACACATTCCAACACACTTCTGCTAGCTTGCCATAAGCGTGAGTGTGTGTGTGAGTGTGTGTGTGAGTGTGTGTGTGAGTGTGAGTGTGAGTGTGTGTGTGTGTGTGTGTGTGTGTGTGTGTGCGAGTGCGAGTGCGAGTGCGAGTGCGAGTGCGAGTGCGAGAGTGCGAGTGCGAGTGCGAGTGCGAGTGCGAGTGTGAGTGCCCTCCCCATTATCACTCTCACACACCTCCAAGACCTCGGCGAGCGTGGTGTCCAGTGCCTTGAGGAAGGTCTCGGCCACAAATTGCTCCACCATGGCCAGCAGTCTCCTGAGGACCTCCAGGGGCACGCTGAACTCCCGCCCAGAGCCGGTGAAGAGTGGCGACACGGAGAAGCTGGAGCTGATGGTGGAGAAGTAGTAGTCTGGATCCACAGCGCTGCCGTCAGGCAGGTAGGAGCCTGAGGGGCACAGCAGAGGAGGACAGGTGAAGGATTAAGAGGAGAAAGACCATAGACATTCAGGAGAGGAATACAGGTCAAGGATTAGGAGGAGAAAGACCATAGACATAAGGAAGAGGAGTACAGGTGAAGGATCAATAGTGGAAACACCATAGAGATCAGGGAGAGGAGTACAGGTCAAGGATTGGGAAGAGAAAGACCATAGAGATCAGGGAGGGGAGTACAGGTGAAGGATTAGGAGGAGAAAGACCATAGACATTAGGAAGAGGAGTACAGGTGAAGGATTAGGAGGGGAAAGACCATAGACATTATGGTTAGGAGTACAGGTGATGGATTAGGAGGAGAAAGACCATAGAGATCAGGGAGAGGAGTACAGGTGATGGATTAGGAGGAGAAAGACCATAGACATTGGGGAAAAGAACAGGTGAAGGATTAGGAAGGGAAAGCACATGGAGATTAGGGAAATCCAATACAAAGTAACAATCAGACATAACAGGTTTAGACTTAGGCCACTGTTGTTTTTCTGTGGACACTGACACTGGACAATAATATTTCAATTTTATTCAATACAGAAGACATAATGTCTTTGCCAGATAGTGTAATCTATCTTTTACTTTAAAAGCAATGACTACAATTCAGTGTTTGAAACCAGTATTTGAAAAACAGCTGTGGCTTTCTCATTTAAAGTTAGAGTTATTTCTTTCCAAGTGCTTTTGTGGACGTGTGGTCAGTCCCAGCAGTGCGTTTATAAAGTGTGGCTGTGTAATGAGTGGGTCGGAGGGCCCAGCAGGAGTGCCAGACGGCAACACGCTCACCTTCAAAGTACTGGGCCGAGGGGTCAGCAGGGGAGCTGGGGGGCAGCGGGCCGCGCTCTGGACTGGCCTGCAATCACACAAACCCACCGGGCAGAGATAATTACCATGTGAATGGACAACACAAATTATATTCTGTTCTGTTGTATTCTATTCCATCTGCAACAAATAGCATCAGTTATCTGCATACATTCAGAACCCTGCATACATTCAGAACCCTGCATACATTCATGCAACCCCAAAAGAACAATATGCAACCAGTTTTTTTGTACTATGCCTAAAACTTAAGTTAGTCATGTCCTATGGTGCTTTACAGAGTGCTAAACATTCAGAGAGAGCCCATGAGTAACAGGGGCGAGGAAAAACTCAGGATGCATACCGGGCAGATCCACAACTCAAGGGCCTGTGCCATCTGTCTAGGGTCAGTTACAGGGCAGTAAGGTCTGTACTGTATACATGATAAGTGAATAGGTTGGTTAGGTGTAGAGAATACACCTGACTAACCTACTATACTATAGTTATTATACTACAATTGAAACAGTAAGTATCTGTTGCAGAACAGTTCCCTGAGGAATCTCCAGTTCTTGATCAAACATGATCACCACTCCCTCCAAGTTGCTTCAGTTCTCTGGCTGAATTTCAAGTCCTGAAACCTCACACACTTAACTGACATCCGTCGTAAGTGATTACGTTTGCGAGGGTGTAAGAGTTCAAAGCGCCTGTGACCAATCATTAAATTGACAATTGATTTTTTTTTCGAGCTTCCAGTTTCCTTTGGGTAACCCCGTGTTTCACGTCACAATGCAATAAATGGAAGATAATTCCCTAGAGTAAAGCCCTCAGCCACTTCACAATTTCGTAGAAGGACAGCCCTAAGCCCTCACAAAGTTGGCAGGAACATGCATCAAAGTGTGTAAGTGTGTAAGGGGAGACTATGGCCCAGGCCCAATCCCAATGTCCGGACTCACAGACTCACGGAATTTGGCGCGCGTTCTCGCGAAATTCGTAAGGGCTTAGGGCTGTCCCAATGTCAAATTACAACGGGCGTGAGGATTTGAGTACACACTTACCAAGCCTTTTCCGTGAGTCTGCATCGGTGCAGACTTAACCTAAGGGAATTACCCACAGTTCAAAGTTTACCGCGGAGATCATAGGAAAATCCGGAAATGACAAAGGTAAACAACAGCACGACACACACGTGCATGGTGCAAATGTTAGCAGCGTCTTTGTTAGTAAACATCGCCAAGGTACAGTACATGTGATCTCGTGAAGTGCTGTCCCGATCCCAAATACCTATCTGAGCCCATGTGGCCTCACACACTCACTCACTTAGCACCTGAGATCAACTAAGTCTGTGAGTCCTGAGTCCTTAGTCTTTAGGGCTGCCATTGGGATTGGGCCATTGAGATTGAGCCATTGTAAAACTGCAATTGCTGAAGATGCCTGCCCCCTGGTGGCACACACTAGCACTACAACCTTCAGTTCCTCACCTGCTGTGAGACGCTGGAGCTGCCGCTGGCCTTGCGGCGCATGGTGTCGCTCTGGCAGGCGGTCAGCAGCGAGCTGGGCAGGATGGAGCGGAAGTCGTGGAAGGAGCGCCGGCGCGCCGCCTCCAGGTCCTCGCCCAGGAGCAGCGGCTGCGGACACGCTCGCGGGAACAGCTTGGACAGGAGCGGCTCGTCCGTGTTGCTGTAGCGACCGAACGCCCGCACCACGCCCAGCAGGGACGGCACGGTGTACCTGCACAGGCTCTCTGGAGGAGCAGGGAGGGAGTTTTCAGCGCAACTGAAACTTATTATCAGACATAATTGTGTTGAACTGTCTGATCATTACCTGTTTGAATATCAGACCCTAACTTTTTGACTGTATAGTCAACTGTTATTGTTTTTAAAGGGTATTACAACTAAACCTGACTTGACTTGCCTTTCTGTGTGCTAAATGGTCACTCTATAAAAGAAGTTAAAGTTGTATGTCCCTCTGATAACATTACATTACAATTCTACTGATTGCAACACACTCCAACAATTAAATTTTTTGAGCCGCATTATCATACCTTCATACTAACAAAACACAACAGCAACACTATTCATTTGTAAAGAAATTCCTGTCATGGTGAGATTTGTGTCGTCATGGTTATCCACACAAAGGACTGAACTACGTCATGGTACTGGTAAAAGCCCTGGCATCTCTGTGCAGTTGAGAGGTGTGTGTAGTGGGTGTGGGGCGTGTGGTGTGTGTGTGTGGTGTGGGGTGTGGTATGTGGTGGGTGTGTGGTGTGTGTGTGATGTGCAGGGAGTGTGTGGTGTGTGTGTGTGATGTGCAGTGAGTGTGTGGTGTGTGGTGTGTGTGTGGTGTGCTCACCTTTATCCTGAGCCTCTGGGTTCTGGCACGCCTCCTGCAGCACCTGCATCAGGTTCATCACCGCCTCTAAAATCTGCACCCACACATAAGCAAATGTCCACCGAATTAACATTCTCAATGTCTCAGGGACCATCAGTTTATATTCATCACCATCGTTCAATTGCAGAAAGAACAAAATATGTCACTTGAAGGTAATGTCTGCCTTACATCATACGATTTTCAAGCGACTTCATAGTCAGTGGCTAAATATCCAAACTCAGAATGAAATCATGGGAATTTGACTGGCTGGTCTTGACGTTACGACAATAAACATATTTGTCTTGCAGTAGTGGCTCATACAAATAGTGACATGGATTAAAAAAACAATAGTGACCATATCTCCAACACCAAACAGGAAGGGGCAAAGTAAACGACAGCTGCAGCCTATATGATTATTTGTTATTCCGTTTATCATAAATGATTAGTCGGCTGGTCCACACTACAGAACAACTCTATAATGGTTAGGGATGTCACACATGAAACAATGCTGCAGAAACATGAACATGACTCTGATATGAGTAGGCTATCATTTTAACTCCTGTTAATATCTTGTGCACAATGGAAAATCATTTGAAGGAATCTAATTGTAGTCGTGTATAAAGCAACCCTGTAAGATCCCTAGTCTGAGACTAGCCTGTGACTACACTGTGACTAAAAACTCCATGACTTGCCTTTATACGTGAGAGGGTCTGATACTAGTCTTTCAAAAAACTTTTGGTGTAAGGATGGCAGAAAGGACACAGCTCATTACATTTTCACACACACACACACACACACACACACACACACACACACACTGACTAACCTGTGATCTCAGAGCCTCATCCTGTTGAGCCACATCTGACAGCAGGGTGACCAGGCAGAAGCAGAAGTTCTCTGCACCTGGGAGGGTATCTGATGCAGACAGACACACACACACACACAATCAGTCTTACACATGTTAAGACATGTGCTCAAAATAGATGTGTAATGGTACACAAAATAACGGTTCAGTGTGTACTTTGGTTTTGAAATCATGATTTGATTCATTTTCAGTAGAGCAAGTCTGTATGTACTGCTAACCTAAAATAACAAAATTGAATCTTGCACACAATAATAACATTCTCCAAAAACATGTCTCTTTTATAAAGGAGATTGTGAGCAGCAAACCAATATATTTTACAATGCCTGTGTCTGTGATGGCATATAATGTAAATGGCTTTGGACAAAAGCAGTTGCCACATGTCATAAACATAATCATAAACATATGTTCAGAGCAGGTGTCATGTGACAGTATAGCTTGCAAACTTCCCACCTTGGTCAACGGTCTAAAATACATGAATAGGAAGAAAATGGAGCTCATTACCCCTCCCCTTCCTCTCAGAGTTCTCTTCAATCCATTGCACCCTCGGCAGTCCCCTCAGCAGACCCAGGAGGTATGGAACGATTGTCTCTTTGTGCTGTGGAGGAAGAGAAAAACACAAACCACCATTTAAATTGTTGTTGTTAAATCAGGAACTTATAGTTCACTGCAGACATGAACTCTCAGGTCATCCATCTTGAGAACTAACACCATTCTCTTCACCCTCTCTATTGCATTGTCCTACATGATCTACAACTACTGTTAATACTATTCAACTAAGGTCAAAAGTATTACGGCTATGGTGCTGTGGAACATGTGAAGAGTGTCACATGTGGATACAGACATGTTCTTTAAATGAATTCCTCTACCAGAGCAAGAGTTGGTCAGTTAGAGGGTTAATTAACCACCCCACGTCTCATCAGACAAGCACCTGTAGTTCTGACTCCACCAGGAAGACCCCCAGTGCGATGACCGCATCCCTCCTCCTCTCGTCCAGCTGATACACGCCACGAACATCCACTGGGCACATGCATTGCAGTTTCTGAACCTGTAACACACACACACACACACACACACACACACACACACACACACACACACACACATACACATACACACAACCACACACACACACACACACACACACACACACACACACACACACACACACACACACGTATTAGCGTACATGCACAAAAGAAGGGAGAAAAAAAAAAGACACACACATACACATACACAAGTAAATCCCAATGGTAGCAAAATTACACAGCGGGCAGGCAGATTTCTGATCAATGCTGAATTACCGCACAGGTGTAGCCTATATTGTAGCCTCTTTGATAAGCATGCCAATGTTTTTACTTCTTTGTGCTTTTGTTGTAGGCCGCAGCCTCTTCATGTTAGCTTTACTCTGGCTCCTGATAGCACGGCACTATAATCTAAAGGCGTGGTGTACCCAAAACATGTCTCAACTACAATCATTCCCATTTGTATTGTTGCTGTTTTTTTGTAAACAAGCTCAGTTGTCAGAAACCTTGCTATTACAAGCCTGTTACATATTACCAGCCAGTCCAGTCCTCATATATATTGCACTCACTAAGCCCGGTATAAATAACAGGGTGAATTTGTACTTCATGCACATTATGTTGTGGTTTTGCCAAATGTTTTTCAATATGCTTAAAAAAAATAAAAATTTAAAAAAATACACGAGATAAACAAGTGATTGTTTCTAAGTGGTGCAGTACTTTGGTCCTGAGTAATGCTTGAGGGGATTAATACAGACATAAACAATGCCATCCTAAATAAACCAACAGTGCAGCAGACAGCAACATGCTATGGATGCGCAAGAAAAATGACTGCACCCTGATTATACAGAATACCCCTAAATTCAATCAGTCGGCAACAAAAAATAGCCCTGCTCATAACATGTAACTAACACAGAATCACATACTGGTAGAGGTCGTCAAACTAACGTTAGTCAGTGGGCAGCATAGCATTATCCCCCCAACGGATTTGCAGTGGCACACTGACAAAAGCAGTTTATCGTTAACTGATGCCTGGCGTACATAAAGGTTATAACGTTGTCGGATAATTTACCAGACACTGGACTAGTATACAGACGCGACCTTGGGGCTTTATGCTTTACAACATTCATTGATGTTGTGTGACAAAATGTGACCATCACATCACCTGCGTGAGGGGGCGTTTCAACGAGACAGTGCTAGGAAATGGAATGTCAACTCGTAGGATAGTTCACTTAGCAAACAACCACCACCCCACACAGAGTCCGAGAGTACATACCGTCATTAGAAGGTTATAAACAAAAACAAGCCAGCTGACTTACACATATGTACAAATACCCTTTCAAGCCATTCACACGGTCATGTCAAATCTGGCAAACAGGTCGGCCTGGCTACTGAGGGATATCCTTCCTCTTCCTAGTTAGCTTACGTTGACATCATCCTTAATAACAAGCGCGATTAGCTTGCTTTCATCAAATAACAACCATATTTCACCACATCAAAGATTAGGCAACATTTGAGAGAAAGACAATGATGTCGTGTTGATTCTGGGGACGAATAAAACCAACTGTTTAGCTAAGGTTAGCAAGCTAACGTTGACCTAGCTGAATCATAACAGTACCCTCATAGGAAGCTACCCTTCCTATTAGCTAGTTGGCTAGGTCGCACCAGGATAGTTTACGTTGACAGATGCTCACCTTTTCAATCGGAGCTGGTCGATTTGCAGCCAAAGACCGTGCCAGAGAAAGCACTGTATTGAAATAAAATCCTTTTGATCCACCTCCTTTCGCCGACATGATTGTATTTTAGAGAGCCACGGGTTATCGACACTGACTAGCTACATCTTACAGAAGTGGACATCTGATGAGGACAAAACTAGTGGAACCTTTCAGTACGGCAAGTTTAGAAGTCCAAACAGAACATTAAAAGGTCATGGAAAAGCGATCACAAATTGGCCTACTTGGAAGTTGTGTTTTTTTGTGTGTTTGTTTAATGACGTTGTCGTTGAATAGTCTACACTGATTAGACAAAATTCAGAGCAGAAAATAGAACGGTGAAATTCAAAAGATTAAGAAAACGGTACAATAATTTTCCCCCCAATCATTTCGGTGTTTATTGGCAATGAGAATGAAAATATTAAAGGCACATGACATGGTGATCTGCACTCAGAAAGAATTACATTGTACACACATGTCTGCATTAACTAACTTTGTGTGCGTTGATTAAGGATCACATTAAGACATAATTCCTATATGCCTATATTAAACAACATAGCAGGAGTAATGACTTTCCAAGATGTTCATGAGCATATTTGTCTTTGGGAAAACATTCCAGTTTAGTTCCTCTTTTTAAGTTTAAGAGCAACAAGGGTATTGGCAAACAGGTTTGCAAACATTCCACCTATGTAGGTCTGTAACAAGTGAAACCAACCAAGCTTGCCCTTATGGATATTGAAAGATGACACTGATTTGCCGTACCATAACAGAAGTCTTCACTCATTAACAATCTGTAAAATGTACTTTGTACATTAATTACATTGAATAAAAAGAAATACATTCAGACATGAAGACAAATGGGAAAAAAAAGCTATGGACAATGCGACAAAATTTAACATAGTTGTGTTATAGCTCTGGTGGTCCAATACAGTGTGAAAGCAAAAAAAAAAAAAAAAAAACCATTGTATGAAGCTGTTAGTGAATGTCAGCACTTTGCATACAATAACTATCTCCAGTTTAACCAAATGACCAACAAAACACATGCATTTCAGTCTAAACTGTAGGCCTCCATTAAATGAGCGAAGACCTATAGAGTTGAGGCTGAAACCGAATAACTCAGTGCACCATGGTACCAGGTAGTCGCTTTGCTGCACTCGCAAGCCACGTTCATGTTTATTTAACATGGACTGCCAATGGTTAACATGTCTGTTATGGACTTCTTGAGGTAGAAAGAAAATGCCTCAGTGCTGACAACTGACACTAGATTTGCAAATATTAAGGCGTTGTGGGTTTGTGAATCATGACTAATTTTCACAATACTGCAAAACACAAATTGGCTATTAAAACAAGTAAACTGCATGAAAGGCTCGTAAGGAAAGAGAGAACATTATGATTCAATTAGGCACCTCAAAAATGAACATACTGCTGGCAAGTGCTGCTACCATGACACAGTCTTGTGTGCACATCTACTTTTAAAAACAAAGTTATTTTTTAAAGATTAAAGGCTTTGGTTATTTTGTAAGGGTCTCTTGAACAAATTTGAAGAGATACGAACAGGTCCATTTTCAAACATCTTCTAGGCCTTTAAGTACCTTTTGGGGACAAGGATGTCTCAAAACTATATGAAGGAATGAGAAAACACCAAGGTCTTGTGTAAGGAATAGTTTTTCTGCTTTGAGGCACTAGGAGGATTTTTAGTTCTAACGTAAACATTTCATTTCATGATAATTTGCATGGATCTTTCCCAGGTGAAAACACCTATACAAAAATATGAAAATAATAATAATAAAGAAAAAAAAATCGGTGGGAATATGAAACATTAACTGATGCTGTATGCATATACGTGCAGGCACTTCAACCATTCTGTCCAGGAACGTTCGGCCTAAGTGAGAGGTTTTACCAGTGTCTTAGAGGAAATGTTGAACCCCTCTTCTATTAAGGAGTTATGCAGCTGAGCATATCTTTGGCTGTCACTACTTCTGTCAGCATCAAAATAAAAGTCATTAAAATCACTATACATACAATGGATACAATTCCATGATCAAAAAATTAATACTTTCAATTTTTTAAAAGAATTACAATTCTGATTAAAATATAATTTGTCAAGAGTTTTAGCTATACATAATTAGCAACAATATACTGATAAAGGCTTAGTCTTTAGTCACTCCCAGCATTTACCACATTTACCACATCCCGGTCTAAAATCTACATTGGTCTCACATATATTACAGTTTTACAATGCGCTCTGAGTAGAGACCTACACTAAAAATGTATTAGCTTTTCCGTTTCAAGTATACTCTGTAGGTCTGTTATCACATTCAGTTGGGAAAAGTCTTCCTTAGGGAAGAACACAATATCGCAGCCTGAGAGATGGTAAACAGGACTCCAGCAAAGCCTCATGGGTAATTTAAGGCCTCAGCCACCACTGTCCCTGACAGGCTAATCAGACCTGACAGGCTAATCAGACATCGCAAGATCGTCTAGCTCAGCCAATCACGTTCAGCCGAGCCCGCCTCACTCTGTCTTCCAGACTTTGTTAAGAACCTTGACCACCTCCTCGTAAATGATGAACACGATGGCCACGTCCATGCACACTCGGCCCAGACGCGGAACAGTCCCCTTGTAGAACCTACCAGAGAAATGGACAATGATGGATTGATATGATTAAATGATATGATCGAATTATTGATAATCAATTTATGATTAGCATACTCAGGGACACTTGATGAATCACTCAGGGACATTCTGAGTGTGTTTGTATGCATGTATTTGTCTACATGTTTGTGCTTTTGCCTAGTTGTGAACAGTAAAATTGCACAGGTGTGTGTACTAGTGCACATTTGTTTGTGTTTATTTCTGGGTGTGATGTGCCTGTGCACTGTAGACACTTACGCTGCAGGTCCTTCATGCTTCATGATCTTGACGGCGCAGTCTAAGGTGCTCTTGTACTTATGTGCTTCCAGACCCTAAGCACCGGACAGACACGAAGACATGAAAAAATATGAGACGCGACAGGAATTTCTCAGCAGGCAGTAGTCACGATGATACACCTTAAAGGTGCAGAGTTTTGTCCATTTCATGCAGGGTGAAACTAAGGATACCGTATCTATACATTATTCAAGTAATCTGTCTGGCACTCTCAAAACCCCCCTTCCAGTTGCACCAGTAATTACATAACATACTGTAGGGTTCAGCACCTTTTCAATGACCGTATACAATATGAACAATATCAGACATCATATAAACATACTGTATTATAGAATGCAACAACATGCTATATAATCTGCTTTGATTGGGGCTCCTCTCATTGCTCATTGCTGGTCTCGCTACAAACCTGCATCCTGGTTTTGATGACGTCCAAAGGCGTGTTGCCAAACACACTGGCCGCTCCTGCTATAGCGCCAAAGCCCCCGGTAATCAGAGGGTTCATAGCCTTGTTGGGGTCGTCACCTGTTTTGAAACGGGTCAGAGAAAGGAGAGGTTGCCACTTTTGACTGGGGTGTTTTGGAACAGATTATATTACAACACTGGGAGCTAATTACTTACGAACTCCGCGGGGATCAATGGGAGGACAGCGAGGCATTAATTAACAAGCTTCATTAGCTCTGATGGCTTCATCAGCTCTCAACCACTCACGGTCTCACACTCACGCATGCATTTTCACACCAGCTGAGCCTCCATGCAACTCATGCAATTCACAGATTGTATGTGCATTTATGAATGTTTTTCTCAAAGAAATGCGAGTCTGTGCAAGTTTGCATCTGCGGTGCTATGCAAGTTTAAGCGTGACACTTCTTCCTTGACATCCCCTTGGGAAGGAGGTATGAATAGCTGTGGGTTCAAAACTTGAGGTTTCTAGGGCAACTTTATCAGAAACACTTAAAAATTTAATAAAATCTCAGCAAATGCGGTTTGATGCAGGCCACCTTGCTTACATCAACCTTGGTCACATCATACCCTATATGTGAATCGAGAGTGAATGCACCCACTTCGGGTGAATTGATTGCTGATTTATTCATTTAAAGCCTTTCCTCTCAGGCTATCATATTAACATGGTGGAAGTTCACCATTGCCATTCTGATGATCCTTACTGTACACTATAAGTAATCTTTGAGAAACACAACAAAACAGCTTTTATTATCTCAAATATCATACTGTGTGGCACTGTGGTATTGTACACACACACACACAAAATCAGCTGTACCTTTGTACCAGTTCCTTAGTGCAGTCATCACATAGAATCGAATAGCCTGATTGGATCCCTGTTTCAGCACAGTTGCCGTCAGCCCTTGATATGTTCCCTTAAGACCTAAGACATAGAAAAAGCATAATACTGTAAACACAAAGAGATATAAGGTAAGCATTTGTGGATGTATCCAACAGCAACGAAGAGTGTTACTAATCCAAAGAAGCTGGTGTATTTGAGTGACCACTTCCACAGAAATCTTGTTCTAAATTTAGGTCTGGAAATGTACTAGGGTCAGAGAGGGTTAAGACCGTCACATGTCCAGACTACCCATCACATGCTGCTCATGTGAATGTAAATGAATAAAAGTGGAGTTAGAAGTGGACCCATGCTCTATCTAGTCATTTTATTGCAGGGTTCATTAAATTAACTGGGTGTTGTTAATGTTAATGACAGTCCGCATTCCTGTAATCACCAACCTAATTCATGCACCACGATGTGTGAACTTGTTTCAGGACTCCACTAGAGGACAGCAACAACATGTACAATCTGTAAGGTCTTACCTTGAGTTCTAACGATTTCCCTGACCCCGTGGAAGAAGCCTCTGTACTTTGGGTTTCCTGACGTCTGATCATGAATGAACTTTACCTGCAGTCAGAACAATAAAAGCCAAAATACATGTCTGCTTCTTTGGTAGAGATGGAAGGTCTGGAATGATACACTGGTTCAATACAAAATACATTCTCTGGAATACAAAGAAATCTTTTAGGATCATACCAGAGAGAGGCAATATTGGGAATTAAATTAACTTGACAAGTGAGTTGCTGAGAAATTAGATGCAACTTATTGCCAACTCAGAGGAGATAAGTAACCTCTGTAAGGTGGAGCATTCTTCCATGGAAATTTAGACTGCCACTGACGGAGCTCACCGAGCCAAAAAGAGTGGGAAAGGTGTAAACAGTCTAAATACACCATAGCATGGGCCTAACATACACCAAGACTGCATTTCATTAGAAATGGCTGGCTTCTGGTTTTTTTCCAGCGTTCCCACCTCTGTACATATTCAGGGCTGATGGACAGGAAATTATCTGTGCCTGAAATGATCAAATACATTCAAAGACAATAGAGAGAATAGTCTCTCTTGATATTGTACGTGGCCGAGCTCAAGCCTGAATTCAGGCACCACGCCTGAACTCTACCAGGCCTGCATATTGCTACCCATGCCATCGTAATTCTCCCTCTCTGCATCAAGCCATGAGCCCATCCGTAACAGTGATCACTCACAGGACTGACAAGAGACTGATCAAATAGGCTCTGGCCCTTGTGCTGACACAACACTTCTTGACTGGCCCTGAGAGAGTCCACGCTGGAGGATGGCTGGTCTCCCATCCCCCATGAGATAGCACCAGCGGCAACAGCCATAGCCTTTTACTGGCACTCTGTCTAGGATGAGATATGACTGGTTTACGAAAAAGGGGAACTATACAATGAAGCCTGTCAGCTATTATTCACCATGAGGTCTTATATTAGGGAAGAGTAGCAAAGAGCTCATTGCTAAGCAAATTGCTCTCAATTATCTGGTAAACAAAATCACCCTCTACACCTTCTAGCCCGCAAATGCACTCTAAACAATAATGGGGCCAGTAATGGTTCTTCAGAACGATGCCATAGAAGAACCCTTTTCAGTTATTTAAAGAACCATTTAATGAATGGCGCAATGACATGCCATAATAGGCCTAGCCTATAATGATCTGAGGCTCTGAAGAACCATCTCCAATGTGAAGAACCTTTTGCCTGATGTAATGGTGCAACACAGAGTTTTGACTCTCCATGGAACCATCCAGAGATTTAAAGAACTGTTTAAGCACTTTCATTTTTCAGAGTGTATAACCCCCCCCCCCCCCACAAGCAAGCAGATTGATGTCTTTTGCTGATGTTTCATTTACTGACCTTCACAGTCTCCATCGGGCATACCACTACCACGGCCTCTGCCACCCCCGCCCCCAGTCCACAGAGGAGTCCCTGCATGCTGTTCAGCTTGCCAGACTCGTCCCTCATTTTATTACTGAGGAACTCAAACACCCCAAACCTAGGGAAGAGGACAAGAAGGCATATCAAGATTGCATGACATTAGTGACTGTGTGTACTAGCACTCTCTCTCTCTTTCATTGAAAAAGAAATCACCCCCAAAACCAGGGAGGAATGTCAATTCACAACACTCTTCCATGGTTTAGTATACGTCTACGAGGCACAGCAAATGGCTTTTTAATGACTTTTAAATGACTTTTATCAAGTATGGTATTTATAGCTGCAAACTAATTAGCTACTTCAACGAGCCACAATAATTTTGCAACTGCCAGTGATAAACATCACTGTGTTGAGGAAAGACTGGTTTGCCTACTTCATATGTTTAGGCAAAGAATTTAGCTCTGAAGGTTTTTAAAAGGCCTACTTGTATAAGAAAATGTACACAAGCAGACCACACTAGCTAAATACGACATTAATCACTGCATTCTGCATGACACAATATTATAGTGTGAACATGTAATTTGGTTAACTACATTGAAAGATAGTTCTCAATAACGAAATGTAGAAAAAGATCCCTCAAAGCAGAAATGTGCAAAAGCAATCATGTAAGGGGCAAAACTCCCCTTTAACCCCACAGCATAATGTTCACTGTTCATCCCTCAGCTCCCAATACCAATCATTTAATTTCAACGTTTTCATTTTCATTTAGAAATGGCTAAGGCATAGCGGCAAAAGAGACCACATTCTGTCTGTACAAATGCACATGCAGGGCACATGACAAGGGCATTATCTCTGGGTCACATGTTGATGAACCCCCTGTGACCAAACTGATAAGAAAACTACAACATATAAAACCATGAAGGACTACAAATCCCAGTGAGAAAGGTATCCTACGCAATACTTTGCTGTGGACTACTGTAAATGGAAACAAAATGTCTCCACCGAATGTGGCAAAACTACACACTAATTGCTTTTTTACAAAAGTCAGACAGCAAACTTCTCAATGCTGTATAGCTTGGCTTTTGAGCTCCTAACTCCCACAAAACCCTTTTCCATCTGAAGTAGGAGGTCATAAATGACTTTGTATCATTTTGTGTGCAGTGGTCCAGGTGTGGCAGGCGGGTTGCTCTTACCGGACAGCTGCTTTCGGGATGGACCCATAGACCAGCGAGCTGAGGCCTCTGTACAGGCCTCCGACCCCATGACCCTGCACCGTCTGCTTCACACAGTCCGCTGAGAGAGATAGAGGGAGAGATAGAGAGAGAAAGAGGGATAGAGAAAAAGAGATAGAGAGGGCGATAGAGACAGACAGAGAGAGAGAGACAGACAGACAGATAGAACAGAGAAGGGATTGAGAAAAGATTTTGTTATAGTAAGCCTATGTGACCCCTGGTGTTTCGATCCCAGAGGACTCCCTCTCTGGCACTTAAACACAATTAATTTCCCGACTACAAACAAGGTTTATACACTGATTTTAATTCGTGGGAAATTACTGTAAATATATATATGTTCACGGTGCTTTGCTTTCAATGTATTTTCCTTGAACCACCACTGCGTGCATCTCAGTTGTACTTTACTTCAAGTTCAAAGTCTAAACTATATGTCAGTCTAGATGTAACAGGCTCTTTGCAGAGATTTGACATCAGATCATTAACTGCTTCGTGGTCAATTATTTGTGCATTTGCAGCCTAGGATTTTGGTCAATGCTTAACTGCAGAGCTTTCCATGACTATGGCTTTGTAACATCCCCCCAAAAAGAAGACTTTTTAATGGTTGCCTCTTCTAATAGTCTTTTGACATTTTGCTAAGAAAACACCTTTGCTCTTGACCCACTCATGGAGCAGATATGCAACTGGAATTAACAACTGAACACTACTGCAGAGCAACTGGTGCAACCGGACTGTACTCAAACATGTTATTGTGACGCGGGTCCACCATTCAAAGTCCATTGACTGTGAGCACACTGATAAAGACTGGGGAGTAAGTGAGATATGGAGAGAGGCTTCCATTGGTGGTGAGGAACAAGTGCTAGCATGTTGAACCTTGAGATTATACTATGACCTTTGACTTCAATCACTTCCTCATGCTATATGAGGTCAAGTTTATTAATGCATTATTAGCATATTGTTATCAAA
Source organism: Sardina pilchardus (assembly GCF_963854185.1). Classification (NCBI taxonomy): domain Eukaryota; kingdom Metazoa; phylum Chordata; class Actinopteri; order Clupeiformes; family Clupeidae; genus Sardina; species Sardina pilchardus. The sequence continues at coordinate 18,822,871 of NC_085016.1, forward strand.
TGCACCACTGGATTCACACTGTGTGCAAATGTTAAAATACAGAGACAGAAGTGTGGCTTCTTTATTCAATGAGCAGACGGAAGTAAGAGGAAAATATTAGAGAGGGACAGGATTTGAAACCCACCAATGCCTTTGTAACGTGGTGGATTGGCTTTCTCGTCTAACTGTAGCTGGGTCTTCACATACTCCGTGGGGAAAGTGATACAGATTTCAATGCCTCCAGCAAGCCCACCTAGAGAGAGAGAGAGAGAGAGAGAGAGAGAGAGAGAGAGAGAGAGAGAGAGAGAGGAGAGAGAGAATTTCACACTCACACAATACTCATGTGGAGATCTACACCTCATCAGTCAAACTCTATATGTGTTAACTGAAATATAAAACCTTTTACGTTAGATGGTGGGAAAATGAAACAAGCTATTTCATACACACAACTAACAATTGACAGCTGTGTTTAGCTGTGGTTGCCAGGACTTTTGGAATGACAGCATTAAGGATAATAAAATTTTGTTTATCTGTCACGCACACGTGTGCCATTTGTGATCACTCTTTTTGCACACACCCACGTCAGGTGGTGAGATGCTCCCACTCTGCTTGTAATGAGGTGTCAGTGTGAGCAGTCGCCTCCTTAAAAGCACAACTCGTGCACATCTGCAGTTGAACAGCAAACAGAAAGGAGCTCTGTGATTGGCCTGCCAAGGCTTCTGCCCACTGGATACTCCCCTTGATAGAGCTCCAAAGCGGGAGGGGTGGCGTCCTCCTCCTTCAAACTGTAGGCCTAACAAAGCCCTGAGCCCCCAAGACAGACACACTCCAGTAGTCTACTCATCTGATCACACACACACACACACACACACACACACACACACACACACACAAACACACATACATGCGAGCTAGCACAGTGGTCAAAAATACACAAACAATCCCTTAGTACGTGCTTGGCACACAGCATGCATACATTAGAGACAGGGTGGCAAACTGTTAGTTTTCATGGCTTTCAGTAAGGAGAGAATGTGAGTCTGAGAAACAAACAAGAGGCCTTTCAGGCACATGCAAGACCAGCTATAGAGGAGTGATCATTATGTGAACAGCTAGAATAAAGTGCTTGTTTGAAAAATAACAATGTGTGCACGGAAAGTAAATGCACACACTTAAAGATAAGTGAATTAAGAGGCTAACACCGTAATGAAATCGTAGTTAACCATTCGAAAATGCTTAACTTTCTGTATCTTTCTAGTGTTTCATATTATTTATTAAAATGAGTGTGTTTATAAATATGAGATTAGGTGTTCCGGCCCTGTGTGTCCCCCGACTGGCCTTGCAGCAGAAGCTGCATGGCGAGATGTGGATGAAAAGGCCATGTGTTTGCCTTCTGAGAGGCTTGCATTCTCACCACACCGAAGCACACCATGCTCTTCTGTGAGTAACTTGTATGATTCACCCCTAGATTTGAACCCAAATAGTTATTTACTGAAGTCGAATCTTCGACTTTTTGTAAACTCTGTTGTCCGTCTCCATTTCATGTCACATTTACTGAGCTGGCCATAACAAAAGGCTATCAGCTTAAATTCGCCAACTCCCACTAAGCAAACTTCCCAGTCCATGCAGGGCAATACCTCTGAGCACGATACTACAAATAATACTACAAAAGTGATCCGCTCTGACCTACTTTTTCCATGAATCTGTCGAAATCAACGAGGTGCCTCTCAAAAAACAGAAACAGGACAATAGCTGAAGGGACTGTTTGCAGGACTGTGAGATTCCTTCAGATTATACAACTAGGTTACCTAGAGTTTTACTCCCAAGAGTGGACAAATGTATAATCTGCAGAAAACTAAAGTGTATGAAATTACATGTTTGGTGTGAATGAGAGTGTGTGTGTGTGTGTGTGTGTGTGTGTGTGGTGGGTTTTCTTAAATGAAGTTCACTCTAGCAAACATTCCATTCCAGCATGTTTTTCCTGGAGAGCTTCAAGGCTGAATAAAAGATTACTCCAAAGACAAAACAGTATCTCCTTTGATTGGCTTTCCAAAAGGTACTGCTGACAAAAGGAAAAGACCAAAGGCTACTGGTTAGGTCAGCTAATATGACACCCCACTGTTTGCACAAAGGAAAAGGCAATGACTGAGCAAGCAACAAAGCAAGCTTTCCCCCACATCTGATGGATACAACTAAAACAACATCCTCTTCAACTTTTGATGGGAAATGTTTTCTTATGGCTCCATAATTCAATTTAATTAAGTTATGTTTGTAAAAGCAGTTGGTCCCATTCCAGCCTCAGCCTGTAAAACCAGCTAGGGAACATGTCACAATCAATGATCACATGGACCTGCTCAGCAAGAAAATGTGGAGCATTTCTGTCGAGTCACCACAGGGCATGCCGTAGCTAGCCTGCAACGTTGCTGTTTGAAAATTAGTCAACACCATTTTTTTTGGCCGTGTTCTGTGTTCAATAACACACCGTGTAGTGTGTGATATATGTGTTCAATATAACACCGTAGCGTGGCATGTTTGTCCAAAAGGGGTTCAAATGGCCTTTCCGTCTGGGTGAAATGTTCTGGAATGTTGTCCCAGATAGCAAAACCACTCTGGCGTGGACCTGGCCCACACCTATCATGCGGTCCGCCCCGGATCCGTCTCACGGACACGGTCCAGCGTCCAAACGCACAGCGGGCCGATAGTGGTCAGGATTCGTTTTATGGCTCTGCACCGGAGATGGGTCGGCGCTGGCCCATTCCCGTACCAAAACAGTAAAACTACACTGGGGTGGATCTGGCCCACACTTACCGTTCCATCCGCATCTGATCCGTTTAACGGACACGGCCCAGCGTCCAAACCCACATCGGCCACGAAGTGGTCAGGCTCCGTTGCACGGCTCCGAATTGGAACTGGAACAGCGCTGGCCCAGTCCCGTATAGATGCGGCATGGAACCGCGTACCGGATCGATGCCAGCTATGCCTTATTTTCGGCATTTATAGTTAGGCTACATGATGTTTAGTCTATGATGTGTTTGGGCTACCTTATTTAATTACCCTACAGTCAGAAGCAACAATCATAGGCCTACATCCGCATAAAGTAGCCTTCACATTTAACAATCTAACATTCTCGCTTGGTGTCTTTAAAACAAGGCTAAGAAAATTACCCAGCGACTGACATAGTCCAATACCCCAATAACCCTAATCAGAATCGAAGAAAATGTTTACTTTTTTTTCCAAAAAAACTTTATTCAAAACATGATGATCATCAATGAATCTAGCTTGCTCCTTCACACTGGCGTTTGCGACGTCCCCCCTTCTCGGTCATGCGCCAGCACATTGGTGAATGTCGCTACGGTATCGGTTGCCTGGGCTGTCACTGGACACTTGCGTACCGTTCCTGTGGAAAAAGAAAATACGTTATATTAGTGTGCTACTAAATTATATGGGCAGGCTCGCACTGGTGCACCTGCCGCTGCTCGGGTGGAAGGAGTTTTCATTGTAGACAATGCATGCAACTTTACCAAACTGTAGCCGTTTTCAGACAGACGTGTATTTCCACAATGTCCACGGTGTGTAGGCTACGGTAGGGTTGTCTTTGCTGTGATGTCTGAATTCATATATCCGTATACTATCTACTTTCCTGTAGCTAACCTGGTAATTTCGCCGTAATGTTGTCGCCACAACTGTCCTGTGAATCCAGTCACGGAAACATTCAAAGGCTAGTGAAAACGACACTCTTCCGCGGTCAGGCATTAACGGCGCGGCCGCATTTGACAGAAATTGACAGAAATTCTAAAGAAGACGTGAACAACAGGTGGCCGTACATTCCGCATATCATGTCTGAATGGCCCGATTTCTCTCGCGCACACTCAATGGACACCCGCCCATCAACAAGCACATGCAATCCGAATAAAACATTCACAATCGTGAAAACAATGATGCATAGAAGACGACTAGCTGAATTAGCGTATTATAAAATCCGGTTAGCAAGCGGCGCACACTCTTGCATTCAAGTTGACTGATCATCTCAATACCAATGTTTTCAACTCAAAAGACTCAAAAGCGCCTCTCTCAAGGACACAAGTATTACTCTACTTTTAAACTTAAACACACATGGGGAAACTGAACAGTCCAACCAGTAGACTATGACAAGCTAGCCAACTATGTTACTTTGTTTACAATATTTTGAGGCTTCAATCAGACAGCTGAATTAAAGAGGTGGAGTTGTAATGTGAATATAATCTGCATGAAGTGTGCGGTCATGAATATCAGACATTTCAGCATGTAGAATAAATAATTGTATATACATATAGGCTATATATATTTTATGTTGAATGTATCTCAATTCATCCTTACCTAGAGACAGCAGTTGCAGAGGCCTGTAGTTATTTCTCTTCTGAAATAAAAAATATGTGCATTCCATTAGCTTTTGAGGCATAAGGTGGATTTTTATTACAGCAGACAAAGGGATTCATGTATGTTGACATGTACCTTCAATTAATCCTGAACTGGTAACACCACTTACAAAGGCATATCACATGGTTATTTGTATTATTAATGTGTGGACCAAAAGTCAAATAGATCAAATGTAAAACTGTATAGCTTACTTTGTGTGGGTGGCAGGACAGGATGAGCTAGGGTAGACCCCCAAACCAGACCGGAGCCACTTGTGACTTGTGACAATGACCTGTAACACAGATACATGAATATGCATTACTTTCATCATCAGAAAGAAATAGCCAAATATTTATCAATACCAATATTACACCCCATTAGAAAATAGCATTATTTTGGGATCCAGAGAATATTTTCATTTTAGCTTCCCTTCCCATATATTCTAAACATTGAAAACAGTCTGGTCTATGACAAGGCAAAGCGAAGATATGCATCAAGTCAACTACTGCCTCTTCTATATTGCCCCTTTTCAGTCAAATCTTAATCCAAGAAACTTTCAACATCATTAAATGAACTTGTAGACGGCAGTATTTCTGCATAAAACAAATGGCTTCGGGATTTGTGCCCTTACACTTTATAAAAGTTAGGGAGGAATCTCTACTATTCAGTCCAAAAAGTCACTTGGAAACAAGACTTTTTAGATTGAATAGTAGGCCAGTTAGCGGGTTTCTCACTAACGTGTACAAAATATAAGGGCACGAATCCCGAAGCTTTGATCCTTACCTGGAAACAGCAGTTGCAGAGCCTGTGGTTATTTCTCTTCTGAAAAAAAAAAAAATATATGTACATTTCTTTAGAGAGCTTTTGAGGTATAAGGTGGGTTTTTATTTCAGCAGACAAAGGCAGTCATGTATTTTGACATGTGCCTTCAATTCATCCTGAACTGGTAACACCACTTACAAAGGCATATGGTTATTTGTGTTATTAATGTGTGGACCGAAAGTCAAATAGATCAAATGTAAAACTGTATAGCTTACTTTACTTGGGTGGCAGGACAGGATAAGCAAGGGTAGACCCCCAAACCAGACTTGTGAATGACCTGTAATACAGATACATAAATATGCATTACTTTCATCATCAGAAAGAAATAGCCAAATATTTATCAATACCAATATTAGACCCCATTCTAAACATTGAAAACAGTCTGGTCTGTGACAAGGCAAAGCAAGGATATACATCAAGTCAACTAACTGCCTCTTCTATAATGTCCCTTTTCAGTCAAATCTTACTCCAAGAAACTTTCAACATCATTAAATGAACTCGTAGACGGCAGTATTTCTGCATTAAACAAATGGCTTCGGAATTTTTACTTAATAAAAGTTAGGGAGGAATCTCTACTATTTAGATTGAATAGTAGGACAGTTAGTTGGTTTCTCACTAACGTGTACAAAATATAAGGGCATGAATCCCGAAGCTGTTCTGTTCCTGCCTTCTAAAAGTGTCAACAATGTCTGAGCATGAGGGTGACAGGGCGCATAGGTTTACGTTTTGGAACCAGCCGCTAACGTCGTTCATAATTTAAAATCAGCATTTCAAATCAGGACAGGGAAACAATGTGAAATCAGCCTCCCTCCCAGAATGAAATGAGGTTTAAACACATACGAAATAGCTTAAGTTTTCTCTCGGGAGTAAGACTCCCGAGTCCAACATCTAAGCTTTCATAACGTTAACAAAAAACTATTATGTTTGTGTAACAACTTTAAGTTATCGTTGGTCAACAAGCTAGCCTGCTAATGCTAGCTCACGCAAGGCAACTTTTGTTGTTCACGGGCAAACACATAAGGTTACCGTCAAATCAAGTTGCGCTCATTTTAAATTCAGTATTGAGTTAATTATACATTTCTAAAAAAGTTCATAAAGTTGGACAGGACTAAGTGAGCTAAATTAGCTTGCGCAAGCTACACGTTAGCAGCTAGCTGCTAGCTGGTATGTAAATGTGAGCTACCATCAGCCGGCCATTATAGCACATTTTCGGATTACATCAGCAAACAAAGCTAGATAAGTAGGTAACTTGTGTTATGGAAGTACGTTTTCACTGGATAGACTAGGTAATTGCATAAATAAAGCATATAGGAGCATACTTACAGTGAGCCTTCAGACGCCACCGTTTTGTCTCACACTCGGCAGCACTCCATCAGCGAAAAAACTGATGAAATAAACCGTTAGGGCGCGTTCGGTGTACGCATCCGTACAGGGTCCGTCGCGGACCCGGTGAATGAAGGCGCGCTGGCGAGGCGGAACGGGTCCGGTGCCCGTAGCCAAAACGGAGGTAGACTGTCAGGCGGATGTGGCCTTATATGGACCTTATATGCTGTATATATTTTTAAGGATGTATTCTATTTGTAAAGCAGTTGCCTAGTTGTCAATAGTCCAGGTAGGCGTGCGATCAGCAAGCAGGTGGCCTTTTCATGGAAAATTGCTGCCCAAACAAACCAACAACAACAACAATAAAAACAACAACAACAAAAACTTTCCTTGCACCCCCCAAAAATGTTAGCTGGATATGATTTTGAAATCATATCTAGGGTGATTTTTTCACCAGATTATCTGGAAATAAACGAGGATCAGTTATAAGTTTTAAGGTGGTCTAGGTCCGTATTACAGATGTGGGCCACATCAGTGAACTGTCTTTGAGGAAGCTTTGGTTCCGATGTGGTAAGTGGATCTGGGCCAGATCTGCTGATCGTAAGAAAAACAGCACTGCAGTTAAAGCTGAAAAGTCTAACCGGCCCAGATCTGGTCCTTAGCCAGAAACCGTGTGTAAGCTACGTCCGGATCTAGAGGCTTTTATGCGGGTCCGGCCCAAAGGGGTTTGCTATCTGGGGTGTCATTGAGGGAAAAGGACACGTACAGGCACCTGACCAATATTCTCCTCACACAGAAACTACTAAATTCTGCGCTGCCTATTACTAGTATCTGAGTCACGCCATATCCTCCATCATAAGGAAACATAAGTACAGCTCACAAATGTGCATTTTAAAGTCAGTTTCACTTATCCATGAGACAGACACTGAAGGCTTGAAGGAAAGTATTAATTGGTGCCAGTCATTTCTCACTGTGCTATAGTGTCATTTGCAAGTGCCTTTGCAAGTGCATTCATTTCACTCCACTGGCTTGGTGAAGAGACCTTAGGTCGATCCATGCTGGCTTTAATTAGGGATGAAAAGGGCTGTTGTGTTTGGCCTGAATCCCTGCTGGAGTTGACATGGTTCCTAACTTCAAAGAATCCCATACAGTTTGAAAACGCAAAAAAAAAGCCCTGAATCTTACAGGGTTTTTAGTGGCATGCCATTTCCATGTCCAGTGTTAACAACAAAACCACCTGGCCCACTTTATAGTTCAGTCACCATCAATGTAAATTCCTAGCAGTTGGAAGTTGTGAGGATGTCTGAACAAGTTGTTAAGAGAATCCTCAATGACAGTCAACTCATTGAAGGAAGAACACACACCACATGCCATAAGCATCCATACTTGCCTGGCCTCAGGTGGCGAACGAGAGTTTTGAAATCCCTGCCAGGAACATAGCACCACATGTGTCAGCCTCTTTAGGACAGATACAAATCGCTATTAAGCGACTACAGAAAGCTAACACAACAAGACATAGGAAAGTCTAACCGTGAACAATATTGTATTCTATTCAATTATATTCTACTCTATATCTATAGTTAAATAGGAAACAAGGCATGTGCCCCCCTTGAACAAAGTGAATGAATAGACACCAATATGTTTGGCAAGCAATTCTTCCGCGATGGCCAGAATCCTTCGTCTCGAATGTTAACGCTGCGTTATGTAGGCTATCGGTTCGCTCACTGCTAAATTGTTACAATTAATGTGGCTCATCGAAAGGGCTTCTCTGTTTTGAAGAGCAAGATCCATGTTCCTGTTAATGGTGGTGGCATCAACAGAATAACAAAACACGAAAGAACTAGAATCACTTACCAGCTAAAATAGCCTTGCCGGGGTGGGTGAACTTTGCCTTCTCAGCTGGGGCTGCAGCAGCCAGGCAGTGCGGTCTGTGGAAAGGGCTTACAAATGTTCGTTGTCCAGACATGATTAAAACTAACTCACCAGAAACCTCTAGTTATAAAGTGCAATGGGGGAATATGCAAGTCAATGCATGAATTGTCCTTGTCTGCTTCGTCCTATTATTCTCTGATGATCGATCTTACTGCGCGCGTAACAGGACAAACACCAGGAAACCCTGATCATTGGACTTTAAAAGGAGATTTTCGGATCACTATTGCGCGGTATCTTGACAGCCCAAAGTTTCCCTGCTGCCATCGGGTGAATGGTAGGCTAGAGAGCACAACATTTTTGGGGCGGGGCGGGTGATTTTGTCAACTCCACGTAGCGCCATATTTTCACACAATAACATGCCGTTTAAGGTGGAACGGCTATTCAGAACAATGAGAACACCCGGTTTTCAGACTCAGTGCGGGTTGCAAGCGATGGTTTTCTGATTAACTTAGCTTAACTGGTAGCCTCTTCCACAAACAGAACAATCATCTGGTGTTAACTATCCAACATGGAACAAACATTCTTTCCTGACCTCATCAGCCCTAGACAGACCGCTGTGCTAATATGATATCTTCCATCCGTTGATTGCATCTCGAGGCCCAAGTGCTATACTTCGTGAAACAATCTATCTAGGCCTATATTGCCTATATTACAGCCAAGCGCTCTTTTAGGCCTAGGTTAGACGCTGGAGCTCTGCTGTGACCTCGTTAATAGACTAGGCCTAATGGTTGTTTAAACCCATTTTGTGGGCTATTTTGATCAAAAGGTGTTCTATTTTGAGTCAATCTCCCACTGACACGTTAAGAGGCCGGCCATTTCCTTGAAAAACATAATTGAAACACATGAAGAGCAATAAACCCACAAAGATTACAGTGACACGTTGGAATCTAATGGAGATTGCTCCCTCTGCTGGCCAGCTCCTGTCCTGTACAATTACATTCTGCGTTAATCGAAGTAAATCCATTGAAGGTAAGACTGTTCTCATTTACCCTCTCAAGCTGAAGTGAGACCTAATGGATCCTGCTATAATGGCTTACTGCATTGTTTTGTGGAAATGTATAGGCTATTACAGGCTATGTTTTCTGTATGAATTTTAAAGTAAAAAAAAAATAATGTTGATAGAGTAGCAGACAATTTTATCAATAGCTTGGGCATTACTCATAATTCATGTTAGTTCAACAACATCACTGTTTTTCTTTCAGAACCTGCATTTCTAACAAGTAGCATAGGCTACTGCAGTATTTTGACATTGGGTTTTTATCAGTTAGATCTAAGGAGTTCTCTGATTAATGCCTCAGAGTCAGAGACCCATGAACATGCTGCACTAAATTAATGTTCTGTACATCCTTGCGCGCTCTGTTGCCTGGATGCGCTGTAGTTGCCAATGCCACCGCCCCATTTAATTGCGCAAACTCCGTTTTTCTCCTTCACTGTGCCCTACCTTTGCAAGTTGCTAGCTAGCTAGTTGTAACAACGGGGCAAGCAAGCGACGGAGGAGGCTACCCAAAGAGGAATATTGTGCTGTTGTAGCATTGTATTCACCTTAAAGAAAAGGTACGAATAACTTTAAATTATTGAACAAACATAAATTAACAGTGATACAATGTAATGATCATTTTAAGAACGTACAGTAATTGCACAGCAAATATGTACAGGGAAACTGGCCGCAATAACGGTTTGTTTGCAACAAGGATAACGTTAGCAACAGCAATGTTATATGTCAGGCCTGTCCAATGTAGCCATTAGCTGTGATATTAGTTTACCAACGTTACAGGACTGAACAGCTATACTGGATGATGCTGCCTCACGGGGTCTATGCAACGTTGTGATGAACCAGTTGCTTGCTTGTCTCTATAACGGGAATTTATGACTATAAGGTACAACGTTACCGTTAACTTGCGTAATCACAATAATCAAGCTAGCTGTTAGGTGGCTAACCTAGCTGGCAAGCTAATACAAGTGATTATAATTATACGCAGCAAGCTTTATGCAAATCCTAAGCAAGTTATCAGATAGTAGTGTTACACGGTTGTTAAACTTTTAGTAGTCCCATCTTTAGTTTGACATTGTTTCTTTGCATACACCCACTCGGTTTTGCACTTGACCTCAGGCTGACTTGTCTTGGTAATGCTAGCATTGAAGGGGGTGTGTACGCAATTTGCTAGTTGCTCAGTTAGCTAACGTTTGATATTTGTGTCTTTAAAGTGATAGTGAATTGCTAGCCTAAAGTTCATTCTAAAATATACCGATTGGTTAAATCTCGTTAAGGTGTTTTAATTGAACATGTTTATCTACAGTTTGTGTGCTAATATGTTGAATAATCATGGACGTGTTTTTCATAATGTCGATAGTCTACACTGTCTCTGGAGGGATTAATGCGTTGTTTCTGGCTGCTCAGTGATTGCTCAGCAGGTAACCGCTAACGTACGCACAACATTCCACTGGACAGTGTGAATGAGGCTGATAGCGTTCAGGGATGGCAGATAATCCAATATTCCGCCTGTCCTTTGGGCGAAGTCCTGGCCCTACTGTGCTGTTACATCCCAGTCAAACACTAAGTGTCGCCACGGATATGTGTATTGTCAATTGCAGTTAGGATTTTTGCCACTTTATGCAGTTGTCGACGCAATCAGCATTGCACCACAAATGTAGGTGATTTGCATCAAGTTACGTATATTTTTGTCGTCATGACCGCTGATGTAATGATGCACAAAGGGACAGCAAAAAAATACCTTAAATTGGAATACATGCATATCAGGAACGTTTTGCGTGCGGTAATTGGCTTGGGGTTTGCACACAATGTTCACTCAAACAGTTGTTATACATTCAGAAACCGCGTTGTCCTGTTAGCTGTGGGCTCATGTTCTTTCTGCAAATATGATTATTTTTCAAATAGTATTTTGAAAGCATTCATCCAATCAAATTAGTTGCAAAAGAGTATACAGAGCTTCTGTCTGACTCATTTACATAGAAATAGTAAACAAGGTGGTACAGCGAATTTTTCTTGAACATGCCTAGATATATATAGTAAGATGGTCTACGAACGCAGTCTCTTGACAATCTTTTCATGTCTACCTTTTTCATACAGGCACAATGGCTGTACCTCCCTCATACTCAGACTTGGGCAAATCTGCCAAGGATATCTTCAGCAAGGGCTATGGTGAGTATCTGCCCTGGACAACTATGGGCATGTTTGTTACTACTAAGGAAATCCTTATCGTGTTTATCTGTCAACTGATATGCAGTAAGTATTTTGCATACCGCTCTGTAGAATACATTCTCTTCTGCTTTTTTTTTTTAATCCTGTAGGTTTTGGAATTGTGAAGCTGGATTTGAAAACCAAATCCCAGAATGGAGTGGTGAGTGAACACCATAACCCTGAATTCACCTCTATCCACCTCTATCCCTTTCTCTATTGCTATATCTCTCACACCTTTTTTCTATTCCTCTTCTGCTCTTCATTTGTGTCTGTTGACCTTGTTTACAAGTCACAGTCCTGACCTGACTTATCTGGTTTTAGACAGCGACTGCTTCTGCTTATTTCTGCTTATCCTATCCAAAGACACACAGGCCTGCATATGTGTGTGTGTGTGTGTGTGTGTGTGTGTGTGTTTGGGGGCGATGCTTTTTGATAACACAGTCTTTGTGTCTTTACGGCTACCTGTGGTGGAAAATACCTGAAGATGGTAAGGGGTCTGTGTGGGAAATGCAGGCAGCCCTCCTCTCTGGTGTTATTGTACATCTGTGGGGTTTCTCCTGTCTGTCTTCACAATCACACCTCGTGGTCATATCAGTGTCGGCCTGCTCTGTTATGCTGCTCGTGCTGTTTGTCTGTGTAGATGTTGAATGTTCAGCCCAACTGTCAGTATTTTCATGTATTAATAATCAGATTTTATTATTTCACTCTTTGGAGAATTGAGTTTGTAACGACTCATTGACTTACTGTTGACCATCTAAGTTGCATTTGAGTTATTGTCTTAGCCTATTTTTTTTATTCTTTTTTTTTTTTGTACTAAATGCTTCCTACTGAAAAACTTTGACTGGAACACATACATTCCCACCCCACCCCACAGTGATTGCATTACATTTTTAATCAACTTTAAAAGCCAAAAATATTTAGATGTACTAGTTGGACTGATTGGCAAGAAACCTCAAACCCAGTGTCCAAAATGAAATGTACCCGTTTAATTGTATGTTTTAATTGCATGTGCATTGCCATTAATTCTCCTCACATGTTTAGTTCTTGCCCTGGTTTCTCTAATGGTCTTTATTTTGACCCTTTAGTTCGTGCCCCCTCCATCTTTGTTCATCCATTTTGTGCCATGCCTTCTCCCCCTACAGTAGGGAAGTGCTGACGCCTTCTTTTTGCCTTTTCTCAGGAATTTAACACCTCTGGTTCGACCAACGTTGACACAGGCAAGGCGGGGGGCAACCTCGAGACCAAATACAAGATGAAGGAGATTGGCCTGTCCTTAACACAGAAATGGAATACAGACAACACTCTTGGCACTGAGGTGGCTGTGGAAGACCAGGTCAGTCAGTCCCTTCGGGCAGTTCTTTCAGATGCTGTGATCTATTTACATGAGGTTTAACTTGGTGTTAATAAGGTAGCAAGTAACCGTTTTAATTAACATCTGTCTTCTCATCCTATATCCTACAGCTAACACAGGGGCTTAAAGTGGCTCTCGACACCTCGTTCGTCCCGAACACAGGGTAGGCTTCTCTTCCAAATACCGTTCTTAGGTTCCTTGTAAAGATCCAAACAGGAGGACAATCATTTATTATAGCAGTGGGATACAGTGCCAGTTACTATATTTCCTAAAAAAAATTCTTGACTCATCTGTAACAGTCAGTTTTACCAACACACAAAAAACGATGAACCACTCAGCACATTCAATAACTCATTCCAGACTTTCAAGTCTTTTTTTTTTTTTTACAAAATGTTGGCTAATGCTTAAAGTACACTCAAGTCCAGTTCTCTTGCACTGCGCTGAAAGCCAAATAAATGAAACATGGAATTTTCAGAGTGTCTGCGTGAAATTGAAAAAGCATGTGTGCTTTTTTTTTTTTCCAGGAAGAAGAGTGGGAAGCTGAAATCCAGCTACAAGCGCGACTACATCAACCTGGCCTGTGATCTGGACTTTGAGGGTCCCATTGTGCACTCGTCCGCCGTCCTGGGCTACGAGGGTTGGCTGGCTGGCTATCAGATGGCCTTTGACACGGCCAAGTCCAAGCTGGTGCAGAATAACTTTGCTCTAGGCTTCAAGGCCCAGGACTTCCAGCTCCACACGAACGTGTAAGCATCTGTTACCCACGTTACGGTGAATCTGTGTCTGCATCAGATTTCGAAAGTGCAAAGCATGTGGATGTCTTCCATCCAGTGCTAGCTGTGTTCTCTTTAAAAACACAGGGCAGCTTTGGCTGATCATGGATGAATGTGCAAATTAACAGAGATTAATAAAGGAAGTGTCTGCGACATGCAATGTAATGTAATGAATATAATGGAGTTACAATGAACTTAAAACATGTAGCCTTACGAGGGTTATGATTTATTCTCTCAGGAACGATGGAACAGAGTTCGGTGGCTCCATTTACCAGAAGGTGAATGATCAGTTGGAAACTGCTGTGACCCTGGCTTGGACCGCAGGCAGCAACAACACACGATTTGGTATTGCTGCCAAGTATCAGCTGGACAAGGACGCCTCCATTTCAGTGAGCGGAGTGTTTTGATAAGCTTACCAGATGTTTAATCGTTGTAGTGTTAATAAACAGCCCCCTCGAATAGCCAGTAATATGTATTTGCTGAATGTTGAAAGCGGTAGCGTTCTCCCCGTCACAGGGAAAGAAAAAAAAAAAAGTTTTGCAGATGTGTAGTTCTCTAGGGAGTGGGAGGACTCTGCTTGTCTTGGAGTTTACTGGAGGCTATGTTCACTGTTTAAACTCATATTTTCCTCGCTTGCTTACTTGTTCTTTTCACAGGCCAAAGTAAACAATGCTAGTCTGATTGGAGTTGGCTACACTCAGAGTCTGCGACCAGGTAATAGCTTCTGGCACTACCCTTTTTCCTTTCGCATTGTCTCATATCATCCAACTATTTATGACATTATCCTTCCCTGGCATTCCTGGTCTCTCTAAATGTGAACCACTTTTCCTCTCACCAGGAGTCAAGCTCACTCTTTCAGCACTAGTCGACGGCAAGAATTTCAACGCGGGAGGTCACAAGGTTGGCATGGGATTCGAACTGGAGGCGTAGAGGTCCTTCTCTGAAAGATACGATAAATAAATGACAAAAAAAAAGAGCTGAGAGCCTTCAGCCTGTCTACCACCACCGTTATCCTTTTATAATTTCAGCATATGTAGTGTCCTCTCACCTTGTACACCTCACCAAGCTAACACACACACACACACACACACACACACACACACACACACACACACACACACACACACCACACACCCTTTTTCACCCCACTGTTTTACTTGAGTTCTAGTTAACAGAACCAGATCAATGGTCAGCAGCATTTCTCTAGAATGGAAAAACACAGATGATCTAAACAATGCATGAGGGGAAATGTAAGCCCACTGAGCAGCAATCTTGCCCATGTGTGACATTTAGTGATTCACGAATGGGTTACAGCCAAGGAAATGAACGTGGAAACTGTTTATGGCTGTCTTCCTCCCCTTAGATTGACTGAACAGTCATGATCTTGCAGACACACACCCACACACACACAGATGTGACGAAGATTTCGTGACAGTTTTCAGTGGCGTGTAGGTCAGCTCAGAACTTCTAAATCTTCCCAAACCTCAACTGATAATATATGGTTACGTGTGAGTGAAAGAATTTCATGACCTATTTCACATACTAGTTCCTCTTTTTTTCTTTTGACAGCACTAGTTCCAAGGAAAATGTAAAACCTCTGCGTTCTGATGTTGATGAATGCTATAGAACTCAGATAGATAGATAGATAGATACTTTATTCATCCTAAGGGAAGTTTTTGTTATGTATCTTAGATAGAAGGGAACTCTGAAGGCTGATACATGTAATTCCAGAGTTGGGTGACTTAAGCATTCCACTAGGGGGGTGACGGCTCAGGCCAAACCACCTTGATCTAATGCTTGAGAACAGTGCTCTGGCCAGTCAAAAGCGGCAGAGTTGTGGGGCTTTGCATTGAAGCTCTGGTGGTCCGGCAAGGCCATCAACTCATTGACAGACAGGGTCACAGGGTCGCACACAGTTCTCTCCGATAAACTCAGGAAAAGAGAATGAAATAAGTCAATTTCAGCATTTTTGTCCTGTCTGGTGATCTGTTTTCGAGATGTTGAGCATCTATTGACATAGGAAGCTGCTACATACTAAACCTTAAACTGACCCCTGCTGCAGTGCATTTGTCCGAGTCCTCTGTTGTGTACACATTGATCATGTGTACGGCAATGCATGTTTTCTGATCACAAATGGTTCTGAATACTGTTTCTGTGTTGTACATACCCATCCTCTCTGTCGCTTACATTTTGTGTGTCTATATTATAAGCATCTATTATTATTATTATTATTATTATTATTATTACAACTCCTATCATACTATTCATATTGTTTTGGTTTTTGGAAAGTTTCTTTATGTTTTTAGACACTGTACCTCATTTTTCCAGCAAAAATCAAGTTCTAATAAATATTAATAAAAGAAAGTACTATCTTTGGTGTTTTTTTTAACCATTGGATATGTGCAGCTTGTATTCATGGGAAGCACCCTAATTAGAAGGAAGTACTGTCTTCATTTCAATGCATGATGGGGCAAGCTGTCATTTCAGAACAAGTTCATTCACACAGCAAGATAGTGGTTTGCAGAAGTGGTTTTTTTGCAACCATACTTTGGTAATCACCCAGTTTTAGTGGTAGCTGTTTGAATAGGGACATGCATAGGTCGTTTCACAGTCAATATATGAATTGTAACGGAAATGGCCAAATTTATGTCAAACAAGTTCAAGAAAAAAAAAAACCGACCTGCTTGAATATATTTAGTACAGGAAATCCCAGTACCACTAAGTCTACAAACAACATTTCCAAACTTAACATTAATCTCAACCATTCCACTGAGTTAACATTGTAAAGTGGAATAGGTCAGTTGACAGTACAGACAGTTAGAAGGTATGGAAAGGTTGCCGCTCCCTATGTGGGGGAAAGCATGCTAAGATCAATTTACAAAAGATGATTTTATATTCCTCTTTATAGTCAACCTTAGCATGTGTTCAAATAATTATGGAGGGCATTGTATTTCACCTTATGGTGGTGCAAAAATGACATGTGTTTCAGATGTCCACTCCAACACGCCTAGCATTGGAAGTGTGCATATAAGAATTGTCAATGACCAACTATTGCCATGAAAAACATTTCATCCTTCAATGGATGTACAATCTGTCCAAATGTTTAGATGTTGTGTAAAAGAAATGAAATGAAATCATAATGTAATCATTTGCAAATCACATTAACTCATATATAGTTGCAAAAAGAACACAGACAACAAATCAAACTTTGAAAGTGGCACCAATATTCTCATTCTAAATTTGATAGCAGCGACACTTCTCAAAAAAAAGGGGCAAGAAATAGGAGAGGGGCAACACAACACTGGAAAGGTTGTATAAAGCTAAAGAAAACACGAGGGGGGACATTTCACAACTGATTAGGTTAACTGGCAATGCGACTGGGAGCAGCATTTTTGAAGTAAAGATACAGAGGTTGTCATCATTGAAAAAAAGGGTGGAATTATGCAACTACATATGATACTGCTGCTCAACGTAAAAGTGGAAAGAAGTTTGGGACTTCGTCATCTATTGCAGTGTTTCCTAACCTTTTTTCCTTGAAGGCCCTGTGTCTGTGTCTAGACAAGCCAAGGCCCCCTACCCAAACTCCTACCCGCATATACACACAAGTTTTATTCGATCGATCGAACAATCGGGGTCCGGGGATGAATTACCAATGCCTAGCCTAGCCCGACCTGCTTAATATGCAAGTTCAGAGGTTAGAGGTAATAAATATCTACATGAATTTAAATGTGGAACAAAAACATGTTTTAATTTGGATTATACTGAGTTTTGATTATCCAGCTGAGTATGTTATTGGGATTTAATTTAACGCAAATATAATTTTGGTAACCTCACAACCTCAACCCAGGCTACATCGTGCTGATTTCCTGCAATCTCTGTGGACCCCTGGTGGGGTCACCGGACCCCAGGTAGGGAACCACTGATCTATTGTTCATAACATCTAAATATTCATTTAGTCCAGACTCAGAGAAATCTTTGTTCGGACAGGGCTGGACAAAAATGGGCTTATCTTCCTGAGATGGCACTGCATGCATTAAAACAGACCTGTTTCTGTAATGAAAATCATTGCATGGGCTCAGGAAAACTTCTGATAAGCATTGTATGGTTACAACGAAAACAGTTTGACACACATCAACAAATGTTGTTTACAACTGTACCATGCAAAGAAGAAACCATATTTACATAATCCTGATGAGCCACCATCTTTTTAGTATCCAAGCTCATTTATGATGGCCTGAGGCAAAGTGGAAAATGACCTGTGGTTAGACCAATCAAAAAATTCCAATTGAACTCCTGGACTTTGCATCCTCCATGCTCAAAAGTCAGCATCAGGTTGGTATCGGGGTACATTAGTGCCACTGACATAGGCAGCTTATACATCCAGAAAGGTGCTATTATAATGCAAAGTGATCTACAACATCTTTTCCAGAGAAGTCCTTGAATATTTCAGAGACATTGCCAAACTGCATTCTGCACATAGCCCATTACAACAGCATAGCTACAAAGCAGTCCAGGCACTCAAATGGCTTGCCTGCAATCAAGACCCATCACATTTGGAGCAATGTGAAATGAAAACATGACCAAAAAGACCTCAAAATAATGCAGAGCTGAATTCCTATTCGATCTCAAAACAGAAGTTACTGGTCTCATCACTTCCTAAATGTTTAGAGATTGTTGCTCAAAAAAGGCAACGCAACACAGTGACAAACATACCCCTGTTCCTGGCTTCAAACCCAGAATGAATATATATTCTTATATTTTCTGTTTCAACAACTGATATGTTGGCTTGGCACTATTTTTAATGAATTAATCAATTCATGGGTTTACGTGACTTGCAAATTATCACATATTGTTTTCATTTATGTTTTACACAGTGCCAAAACTTTTCTGGAAATACATGTATAATGATATATAATACATATTGCTGATATTTCAATTTCAAGGCCTAATTTTTAGGGCTTGTGAAACACAACGCACAACTCTTCAACGAACATCATTCAGCTCTTTATTATTAAAAATAATATAAAACACAAACATTAACAAGAGTAAAGCACAATGAATGAGGTTGCCCTGATTTTTCCTTCGCTGTTTTCCTACCTCCTTCTCTCCTTCCTTAGGTGTTGACTGGTGTGGTATAGTGCAGATAATGTTTACACAACAGAGCTTGTTTTTGTCCAAATACATTTCTACATTCTACTCAACTTCCAATGAGGGTGCTGCTAGAAATTTTGGCTCCTATGATAGAATATAAAATTGGGCCCCTCGTTTACTATTATGTTGGTTATTATGCTCCACAAGGGGCCTTCTGTCGGTGCAGGGCTCTTGGAATCGTCCTAACATTTCCCCAACTTAAAGCACCCTCACAGCAGATTGACCTTTGCCACCACCTGCTTGCACCCTGTGCGAGAAAACTCCCGACCCCCGACAGAATAGTAGGAGATCTCTCCCGCTAGTTGTTCAATGTGTGTAAGGTCGGGGTAGAAACCCTCTCTGGACATCTCGTCCACAAAGCACTGAACGACGTGGCTTTTCTCCAGGAGAGTGAGCGGTAAGATCTCGGCGTCCTTCCACAGCAGGTGGCGTTTCACCAGGCCTTGCCGCAGCAGCGGCGCCAGCTCTCGGCTGACGCGCCCGCCGCGGCCGTCCCCGGCCAAGCTCGAGGAGGAGTTGTGCAGCACAAACTTGGCGATCTCCTCGTGGCCGTGGCTGCTGATGAGGATGTACATGGCGTTGAGGTACTCGTTCATGTGGCGCGCGCGGATCAGCTCGTGGAGCTTGTCCAGCAGCGGCCGCGGCATGTGCTCCACCTCGTCGAAGATGAAGACGGGGATCTTCTCCTCGTCCTCCGCCTGCGTGACCATGTCGGAGACGAGAGTGGCCAGACTCTGAGCGCAGCTCGCCACCTCATCTGCCGAGGGGCAGTGGTGCAGGGCGAAGTACTGCAGGACCAGCCGCTCCCCGACCATGTAGCGAAAATGCTGGGCCAGGAGGCGGCCCAAATGGCTCTTGCCAACGCCAGTCGGGCCGTGCAAGGACAACACCAGAGGTTTGCTGTGGACGTATGTGGACAAGTAATCCTTCAAATGCTCCATAAGATTATCCCGCACCTCTTGCTGTCCAAATACCTCCCTCTTCAGGACCTTCTCTAGACCCTCCAGGTCATACCTCAGCACGTGGTCATCCAGGTTCTCGATGGCATTGTAGACTTGAAGGAACAGGATGAAGCACAGTAGGAAAAGGCAGTTCTTGGCCCGGCTATGCTCATGTTTGGGCACAACTTTACGGTACCGAGCACTGGGATACAGAACCCGTCCTCGTTTCCTCCTCTTCTTTTTGCGAGCAACAACAGGTGGTGGACTGTTGACCGACTGGGCATCAAAGGTGAAAATCTTTGGGCTCGTGCGTGGAGAGGAGAAGGTGGGCTGTGATCCAGCCATTTCCAAACGCCTCTTTTTAAGGGCTTGGTATTTTTGGCGAATGCGCACAACAGCTTGCACACTCGCCGACAGCTGAGAAAATGTGTGAAAGCCATTTTCTTGGATGTTCTGGTCTTCCTGTTCCTCTGACCCACTCTCCTCTGTTAGATCTTGATCTCCCATCTAAAAAGAGTATCAGAAAATGAAACATTGATTTATTGGGAGGCAACAATGTTAAACAAACAATTCCCATTAGTGGAGCGGATAAGCTAACATTTTCATAACAATTAATCATTTTAAAATAAAAGCATCAAATTTGGTAGAGAAACTCACAAAGACGATTTTATCAGATTTAAAACCATGGGCACCTTGGATTTGGCCCCTGGGGGTCAAGACGACAAATATGGATTTTATTATGTGGGAAAGGATAGAAAAAAAGAGCTGACAACTAATAGAATTAAATGGTTTACCATAAATGAATCAAATTCATGTTTTAAGTCAAAAGAAACAGGTAATTGTGATATTGATGTTAAATTGTGTATTTATTGTATTTTATTGTATGTGTATTTTTTTTTTTTTTTTTTTTTTTTAATTTATTATTGTGTTGATGAGTGTATTGTAATGTGTCCAATGTGGGCCCTGAGCCTGTAATAAAGTTTATATATATATATATATATTAAAACCATTATACTAGTGTTTGAGTCTGTCACTGAAGAGCTACCAAAACTGTCTGCCTTGATAGCGTCTGAATGAGGATGTGTGCCGTAGGACTAGCAGCTAGCATGTTAGCAAACAAGACTGCTAGGAGAAGCCACTCAGATCAAACGACCGGACGGAAAGCTCTCTGATCTAGCAGCCTATGGACTGTTCAAGGACTCCAGGACTGATGTTGCATGCATGCCAGGCAAAGCACCACCATTGCCTGTGTATTAAGTGCTTTTGTTTGTCTTTGAGGCGCTTTGAGTAATTGTTATTGTTCATTTGTTCCTGTCTACAGTAAACGTCTGCGTACGGCTATGCTAATGAATCACATCACTCCATCCAGCATTTTGTTTTTGTTTATTGTCTATTTATGTCTTGATGTCTGTGTGTGGAGCGCTTTGTGTTGCACTTCGACTTGACTTGACTTGACAAAGGTAGTATAACCAATAGAGTGCACCGAACCCAAGATTCGGTTTTGGATTTGCTTCAGCTTTTTGAGGATTCTACGGAACCAGCCACACACACACCGACCTACCTACGCACGCAGGCATGCACATGCCTGCACACACACACACCTACATTCATGCACACCCACACACACACAAACACACCTGCATGCACACACACACACCTACCTACGCATGCACGCACACACCCCCCCCACACACACACTCACGCACACAAACAAACCTGCATGCACACACACAACCTACATTATCCCCCCCCCCAACACACACACACACACACACACACACACACACACACACACAAATGCTTCTATAGACACTCCACTTTACAATGTTATACATACAAACAAACAAACAGACAAGGAAGGTTACATAAACAGAGAGAATAAAACACGGGTGCATATGGATAAAGCAGAGGACAAAGCTAGAGACGTGGGTATAGAGAGAGAAGCACATACAAAAGCACACACACACGCTAATTTACATACACAAAGGTTGCAAGAGTCGAGGATGGAGTGGGAGATGGAGACTGTGTGATTTTTTTGCAGACAGCAGAACTGAGCAGCGGTCATATTTCATACTGCTAAGCGGTTCATTTTATTTAGTAGGGGTGTCACGATTCTCCAAATCCTCGATTCAATTTCAATTCTTTTGATTTTAAAGTCAAGATTCAATTCGATTTTCATTATTTTTTCAAATGTATCACTATCAACTCTTTTTTTTTTGCCTTATTTCCTGGTTTTTGATGTGGCGGTGGTAGCCAAAGTGACAGCTTGGTCCTCATCCTGCTTGACTTATCAGCTGCCTTCGAATTGCTGGTCCTCCCAGCCAAACCAACTGCCCTCTCTTGCCCTAGTACTGATTGATGACCAACTAACCTTCTCTGATCACACTGCATTGGTTGCCTGCCCGGTCATGTCACTTCAGGCCATACCTGACTCATATGCTACCCATGATGATACAGGCATGTTTGTCTCAGTTACCCACATTAATGTCCTCCAGGCCTTCCAGCCTGCATGTGCATGTCAACCTTCAGTTGATCCAGAATGGCCCCTAAGGGCCAAATCCGAAATCCACCTACGATTCTAAATCCGATCAGTTTTTCTACCAAATCTGATTGACTTTACCATTTTTTTGCACATTGAGACCTGTTTCACATGTGTGGAAAAATCAGCACAAGCTATATAGAGTGGTCCTGGCCCATCATGATGACATCACCATTCAATTATTTCCTGTTGAGTCTGCCAACTTGCAAATACTTTCAGGGGTCTTCTTGAAATTGAAAACGGTTATTGAATTATGCAGGAACGATATTAGACTGGTAGCAAGGCAAAAAGTGTCTAGGCTACTTCTATTTGAAATCTGACAATGTCCTTAAAATTAGAATAAAAAGAAACAGAAGTATCCTACATCATCTCAAACTCACAAAAACGCATGTGGGATAGAACAACTAGAAAGCTTGTGTTCAGGTGATAGAACTTGAAAGGCGTTTTTCCCCCCGCTCTGTGCAAAGGCGACACGACTCAGCATTCCTCGCATTCTAAGTCCTAAAAAACTCTCCTTCCCTCAGAGATATAGTTTCCTTCCTGGAAGCGATATTCTCTTTTACAGGCGCACACCCCTTTGAACAATAAAACTTCGCAGTGGGCTAAAAGCTGCCCTTTTACTTCTGATCGATGGGCTGTTCTACACCTCGCAAAAATAACAACGTCAAATGTTTCACATTGGTGCATATTCAACAGCCGACTGTTTGTCCATCTGTTAAAATTAACCACATCGGAAAAGAAAACGTGCGTTTCCGACAGGGAAGTCCATTGTAATTTGTAGATAGCAGCCTATGTGTGTGCATCTTCAACAGTTATTTTTAGGAAGCTTGCTTTAAAGTCAGGGAGAATCTAAAAGCGTGTAGTGCAGAAGAGTTTTGTGTACTTACCACAGTGGACAAGGCTAAATTCAAGTGCAGGTACTATAACCCAATGCACACCTGGTTCCTACTCCTGGTCCATGAAAAACTGTGAGGGGACTCTTCTTACGAAACAGCCGAAAGTCGCCAACCGAGTGAGATAGCTGCCGAGTGCCGACGCGCTGAAGCCTGTGCCTGCCAGTTTGATTCTGACGATGTAATGACCGCTTCCTTGAAGCTATCGCTTCTGTCACCCATTGACTCCTCCCTCCTCTTCCACTTCCCAAACGACCAGAGGTGGGCAATTTGCATGAAACGTTGAGAATAACTACAGAAGTCCATTAGGCATAGTCTGCAAGTCTTTCGAGTTTAATGTTTGGGCATGAATCATGATTTCAAATGAAAGAGACAGCCATGATTTTGCCTGACCAAGTGTCTGTTTAAATAATCTGAAGGCAGTTGCATTCATAGAACTGTTGTAGTTTGTGCTTGTCATTTTTATTCCATTTACCCCATAGGCTACAAATAAGCTGAAAGCATGTGAAACAGGAAGTGAACCAGAAATTGTACAAAGAGAGATCTGAAAGGGAGCAGTAGACTTAAACACAAACAAAATTTGTATGGTAGGCCTACAAAAGAAAGATTAATTATGGTTATTGTAAATGGTAAATAACATGTTAAATATTTAAATGTTCTGCCCCCATTAACACGAGGAATGCATCTAGGCCGATCTGATGGTTCAAGCCCAAATTACACATTTTCACAGTTTAACTCAAGAGACACCTCATCTGTTCACAAACCTCAAACAGATAGGCTTAAAATAGTGCAAGAAACTGCAAATTTTGCACATCAAAAAGGAACACACAAGGAAGCAAGCAGCATAGCCTACAATTACATTGTCCTTAGGTCTTATAGGTAAGGTCCTTATCATTTTAAGAAATTATCTCTGAATCTCAATTTTGCGGAAGAAGCTTCAAAAACAAAAACAAGACATAGGCCTACCATCCTAAAAAAGGGTGATATCCGATCAACAATTTTACATAGTACAATATGTAGCATTCCGGGTGTGCACTGCCAATGTCATAGTCGTCATTCTTCATAATAAGTCAATTTAGCATCACAGTTTTGAGTTTGAGTATATAAGTATAAGTCAGTGGTGTAGTCTAGCCTATGATACGCAGGACTACGCAGTAAACCCACTTAAAAAGCATCGCCATCTCAGTATTGAAATAGGCAATAAGTATTAACATTTGGGGTTGATCACAGTAGGCCTATACCCACTACAGCTACTAGACTGCACCATTGGTATAAGTTAAAAGAACTGCAATATGTTGCTTTAAGAGTGTTTCAAGGTCCACACTCATTTCTCTAGGTCAACCATGTTTGTGTGGCTGGGATTTTGTAGAGGTAGGATATATAAGGGTACTATACTTTTAACTGCTTGTGGTTTAGGTCATAACAGTGTGCTAGTGTACACGTTTTATTATTTCAATGATCAGTTACATCAACTCAAATCATTCTCATACCTACTCTTAACCATTGCACCAATATGTCTTTACCACAAAAATACATCATGTTATTACAATAACCATAACACTTTATAACATGAAGAACTGGATTCATGTAATTGAGCTGGTGGTATTACACTCTCAGACTGTGATGTGTATGCAATTACATGAGTGGCTCTGTCATATTCAGCACTCTCTTTTTGTGATCTCTGTGGTGCACTGTTTTCATTGAAAATAGTGCTCAAAATGATTTAGGCTACAGCTGTGGTAACTATATTTTTGAATAGGGATTTCGAAACAAATTCCTCAAACAAGTGAATAACATACATGATGAAGGTGCAACCCACACAAACTTATCACAAATACATTTGACGCTTAATCCAGATCTGTGCAGGCTATTTTGGGACCATTGGTCACACCCTTCTTTGTTACAGCACCGTCAGTAGGCTATGTCCCAAAAACAGGTGAATGACCCAGCTTTCTATCAGATGAATGGAAGGTCAAATGACATTTCAGTGGTTGACAGACCTGTTTCTCTCTCCCAGAAAATGCAAATAGACTGGGGGTACCAACCAATACACTTTCATTAGCCTATAAGCCTACTTCTTAATCGAGCTGTTGGTTGATTGTCAGTATAAAAGGCAATCTGCATTAAACTGTATAATACCAAGAATGTTCATGTATAGGCCGCCTATATGGCAAAATTAAATTAAATGTCATTAGGCTTCAGGATAGAGAAAAGGTAAATATATGAGGGTCAAGTTGGTCTAGTAATCCATTAGACATGCAACATTGTTAGACAAAATGTCGTTATAAAAAATGTATAAATAAAGAAGAAAAAAACACAGTGGTAGCCTAATCTATTCTTCTTCTTTTTTTTTTTTTTTTTTAATCACATGCAGTGCACCTGCTTTAGAGGCTTAGTTACATTAGAAGTAACTGTTATCAACACTTTTATTATGAAGGACATATAGCCGGAAATACCGGTGGACTCTTACTGTTGTTGCAAGTGTTGTTCCTGTGATAGATAGATTGCCAGACATGTTACAGTTGGAAAAGAAAAAACACAGGAATAATACATCCGTGGCTATTTTAGTATAATATGTGTAATTCAATAAGAAACGGCTTATATAAGCGTTAGATTAAGTTGATCAGTCGTATTGTAGTTTGCAGTCACCTTAGGTCGGCTGCCTTGGTAGCCTACGTTAGCTAACCAGCTAACTTGTTTCAGACATTTGTTTTGTTTTGTTGAACACCACTTTGTATTTGGCTGACACATGAGTGTCTCACTTGTCGTTATCCGTTTGGAGTTAGCGGATCAGTCCCCTCTCCCACAAGGTTTCCAGTATTGTGCTGGTGAGTATGACCAGAGATAACAACTCGATAGACGCTGTTGCATTCT
Organism: Sardina pilchardus; assembly: GCF_963854185.1. Lineage (NCBI taxonomy): Eukaryota > Metazoa > Chordata > Actinopteri > Clupeiformes > Clupeidae > Sardina > Sardina pilchardus. Next base: position 18,849,040 of record NC_085016.1, read on the forward strand.
GATGTTATGTAAGTGTATGGGTTAAATTAGCTATCATGGCTAACCATGCTGCGTAACGGTAGCATTGTCCAACGTTTTATAAACTGATAATGCGTCTTATTTGGGCTTGAATGTCCAAAGGCCTTAGTAAGTCATTGTGTAGACGTTGAAAGCATGTCTTCACGCAGCAGAAATTGTTTGCTGATGGGTAACATTACGTCATACTCTCTGACATACAGGTGAAACGCCAGTCACACGTAGGCCAACTCAACATTACCTGTATTTAAAAGATGAGAAAACATTTGCAGTATATTGTGGAGGAAGGCCTCTTCACCTTTCTGGAACGTACCTATGGATGTCGGTCAGCCAATAGCTTTGTGGGACATCAGCTGATGTCAATGACCGGAACAAAAGTATTTTTTTTTCAGACCAAGGGAGGATTCCTGTGGTTGCTGCTTGGACTTATGGGTGCTGATCTGTGGTGATTCAGGTTCTACAACGCCGTAAACACCGTGACCCTTTAACCTTTCTAATCTTCTTCTCTCCTCTTTCAGTTGACATGTCAGAGGAAGATATGAGAGAGAAGGCCCTGGGAACTGCAAGGGCTTCGCTGAGTGGGAAGACTGATTTGGAGAGATCAGCAGTGGTGCACCAGCACATTGGAAGTAGGGCTATGGGCGATATGGTGATTGAGACCATTGGGTCCATCTCAGGTTAGTGACAATTCTCCATTACCCACCCAAAATGTATACCAGTCCATCCAAATGTATTGGGCTAGAACTGACCGACTACCAGTAGTTTAATCAGAGAGGGTTAAAGCGGAGTCTGTAATGAAGGATCTTTGGTTTAATAACCACTAAATTGTTTTATTAAGTTGAAAAGGTTGCGTGGAGGCCTTTAAGTTTCACTGTGTTTGTAATTCTTGAGCTTTGTTAACCTTCTGCAAATATCAATATTGCATTTGACTATCCGTTTGTTGAGTCAAGAAATGTAGGCTGACAGTGACTAGTTAGTGTGCAAACGTTTTTGTATTTACCCTTTGTCACCTCCCTCTTTCCTGTGAATCCTGATGAATGAAAATGCAGATAAAGGTGGAGATGAGTCTGGTGGTTCCAGTGAGAATGATCAGGTTTCCAAGGCAACTGAGGACCGGCCATCAAGCCGGAGTGTGAAAGAGGGCACAGAAGGGGGCACTGCCCCTGAGTCGCCCTCCAAGCAGCTGCCCGACCAGATCTCCTTCTTCAGTGGTAACCCCTCCGTGGAGATCGTCCATGGCATAATGCACCTCTACAAAACCAAGTGAGTCTCCACTGGTCTCTCAGTCAGGTAAAGGTGCAGTAAACGATTGCATGTGATCTCAAGCTAGTAATTTTTTTCACATTCAGCCCATTCCGTGGGTAGGCCTTAATTAGGACAGGCTCCGACATTTGAAAACAAACAACGTGAGGGCAGCCTTTCCCTCAAATAAAAAAAAGAAACCCTGTATGTGAGCTACCTCTTGGGTTTTGTTTGGTCTTTGGTTAAAATATAATGTGCTATCACTGACAGCACCTTGAAGATGTGTGGTTGAGCCTCTTGTCAGAATACAAACCCAATGCTCTTTGGACAAGTTGAGTGACTTGAGTTCTTGGATTGGAGGTCTCCTCCTTGATGTGATTTAGCATAGTTAGTTTGTAGACTTGGGCCGTGTCCAAAAGTCAAAGGCGCACGCTGGATAGTACCGTTCTTTCCAGTAGCGTCTCAGTTAGCTTGCTCCTCAGTATGCGTCCCTACCTACATTTGGACAGCACAAACTAGATGGCGTCACCTGACTCGGGGAGGGGGGTGTGTTGACGATTTGCATGACGTGTGGAGCTTGACCTGCGCTGCGCAATGGATTATGGGATATCTGAGGCCAAAAAAGATGCATCGATGCACGCTTGGAAATCACGCCAAACAAAGTACCCATCTAGTGAGAGCGCTTGACTTTCGGACAGTCTATTCTGACGTAACTTCCGGAAAATGCACACTGCCCAGCGTGTGTACTTAAGTTTCAGACACAGCCTTGGTCTGTAGAATTGGTTGATGGTAGCAGAAGTGAATCTGATTTTAGCAGGGGTGGTGCTCTTTAGATCTGAAAAGTGAATGTGAATATGCAATTAGGTATGGAACAAAAATGGATCTATGTAGCTTTTAGTATGAATGTGGTTCATGAGCATATGAACATGCTGATTGGAATCATGTTTCAAACCAAATGTATATATTGAAATGGCATTTTGCAAACAGGTCTAGATCTGAAAGCTCTGATCAGACTCCAGGTGTTTTTCCTTCTTTCTTTCTTCTGCATGACCTTTGACCCCATGTAAAGGTCATGGGTATATAGGAAACATGCTAGTATGGTGGACGACGGAAGCCCTGGCAAGTAGTGCTGGCAAACCACTTCTTCTGACTGTATCTCATGACATAGAAACTGTGCCACAGCAACACATTGTAGTAAATTCATGGGATAGTCTGTCACGTGTTGGTATGCTTCATGTCACTTCTGAGTACAGTAACTAATGGTGAGTCCAGAAATGAGTTTTGCAACATGGATACCAAGGGGACCAAGGCAAGACGGTCAATCATGAAGATTGGAATTTGCTTAGACTAGGGCAATGCCTGTTCAAACATGCTATTTGTATAGAAAACCTGTTGCCCAATTTCATGCCTGCAGGTATTCATGCCAGCTTTAAAAATAGGATGATGGAGTAACATCAGTACAGCTAAGTATTCATTAATGAATACTGAATATGATATTATGATAATTAACCTTTAATACATGTGTAGTGAGCGGAACTTAGGCATGGCTGCATATGACATTTTTTACAGATCAGAATGACATAAGCCTGACAGCTGTTTTCAGTTATGGCTATATGTTTGTTGTTAAATTTGGGACCGTCAGCATATTGCTTGTTTCAGTTTGGGACCTTGCAGTCGTAATTGTTGTTTGCTTATTCAACGTTTGAAGTCCAAAGTAGTGTAGTGATGTGGTGACCAGTTATCCTTCCTGTGTTAGGTAGTAAATCAGTGTTAACACCTGGGAAGGGCCTTTCTTCATCTGCAGAATCCAGAAATACTCCCTTTAGCTTGAACATTAACACATTTATCTGTAGACAGTAATTTAAGTAAACAATTTTAAGTTAACATTGGCTGTTTTTTTTTTTTTTTTTTATCTTAACCAACACAAACTTGTAAGGTTGCCTGTTTGGGAATTGAACCAATCAATCGATTGAGGTGGTGACGTTACCGTTGATCCACCAGTCTTGCATGCAGCAGTGAGCCTAATGACAGGCTTTCAGCCTGTTATTCCGACTGCAGAGTCATACAATGCACCTCAATGCATCAATCTCCAGTAGCCCGGATTATCATTGTTTCCTTATCATGCATTCCTCATGAGTCATTCACTTACTCCTTACCATACTTACCGTGTGTGTGTGTGTGTGTGTGTGTGTGTGTGTGTGTGTGTGTGTGTGTGTGTGTGTGTGTGTGTGTGTGTGTGTGTGTGTGTGTGTGTGTGTGTGTGTGTGTGTGTGTGTGTGTGTGTGTGTGTGTGTGTGTGTGTGTGTGTGTGTGTGTGTGTGTGTGTGTGTGTGTGTGTGTGTGTACGCCACAGTAAGATGACCTCCCTGACCGAGGACGTGCGGAGGAGCGCCATGCTGTGCATTCTGACGGTGCCGGCCACCATGACCAGCCACGACCTCATGCGCTTCGTGGCGCCCTTCAACGACGTCATGGAGCACATGAAGATCATCCGCGACTCCACGCCCAACCAGTACATGGTGCTGGTCAAGTTCAGAGCGCAGGTGAGCTCATAGTCATTCGCAACAGCCACCGCCCCACTAACACCGTACACTCCCTGTGACGGTAAAAGTCTACAACACAACACGAGAGTTGTTTCTAGTTGTTTGGAATTCAGTAGAGCAGTAAGAGCAAACATTTACCTAGGATTTAACATTTGCATTTCAGCATTGTTTTGACACCTGTTCGATTCAGAGTATGTGTGAGTACACAGAGTATGTGCATGGGTGTCATCTGTCATCTATTTATCTATCTACTACATGATAATACATTTGCATTTCCATTTACGTACACTTTCCATGACCTGGGCACAGAGAGCAACTCAGTCAGATGAATAAGCATAGAACCACGTGTTGCAAAACCCTTGTCTGTGAGTTGAGTTGAGCTGAGTTGAGCTGAAGGCAAGTTATCAATGTCATCGCCGTTATGAACTTGTTGCTGCTTGAAGAACACAATGTTGAGTTGAGCTGAGTTCAGCTGAAGGCAAGTTATCAATATGTCATCGATGTTATGAACTTGTTGCTATCAATATGTCATCGATGTTATGAACTTGTTGCTGCTTGAAGAACACAATACTGAGTGGGCTGGGGTCCAGTCCTGACGACTGTGTTTGCTTTTCCCAGGCTGATGCAGACAGTTTCTACACCGCCTGCAATGGCCGCCAGTTCAACTCCATTGAGGAGGCGGTGTGTCAACTCGTCTATGTGGAGCGAGCTGAGGTCATCAAATCGGAGGAGGTGCGGGGGAAACTTTCACAACCGCTGTTTGATCTTTACAGTTGTCAGAAGGGCGTTTTTCAAATTCCTCACTTAAATGTCGAGCTCTAAAACCATTGTAGCGGTCATGTAAACTATTTTGGTATACATTTCCCACACTGAGGATTTGAATCTCATTCATGGTTTATTTGGTCAGACTTTATCTTTAATACCTTACAATCAGGGATGTAGTGGATGGGATGTAGGGATAAACACAGTTTATCCACCTCTCAAAAGAGGTTACTCCCCAATTGCAACTTTTAACATTCAAAAATCACACTGTATTACCCACATTCACAATATGTGCACTCATCAGCACTCTAGGAACCATTTAATACCACATACCCACCATCATTAAACACGTTCTGAATGTTTTTTAAATAAATCTGATACCGTATGGCGCAGTCCACCTCACCGAGATCACAGAATTCATAGTTTACCCACCTCTTATTTTACCACTACATCCCTGCTTGCATTGATATGCTGCTTTATTTGTACTTCAAGAAGGCAGTTATGATAAATAATTTATTACATTTGAGCTTTTATCCAAACAATGGTCACATCATGCCAGTTAGTTGTGCCCATGTTTGGACATTTTACAGTCAAGTACACTTATGTACAGTCAACATAAGTCCACACATGGGCGTGGTGGAGCAGCGGTAACAACATCTCCTGACAATTGGGCAATCCAGGTCCAATTCCCGCACCCGCCCTTTTGCGATCCGTGTCCGTGTTGCTTTGGCTAAAAGCGCCTGCTGAATGGCGGCCGACTTTAACTTGAACGTGGAATTGATTCGTGCAAATGGGTTCACTCGGCCTGCCGTCTCCATTCTGGCTGCGTCATCCGCAGGGGGCCAGTCTGCCGGTGATGGATCTCACGGAGCTGCCTAAGTGCACGGTCTGCCTGGAGCGGATGGACGAGTCGGTCAACGGAGTCCTCACCACCCTGTGCAACCACAGCTTCCACAGCCAGTGCCTGCAGCGCTGGGAGGATGCCTCGTGAGTAGCCCCATCGAAATCTCTCTCTCTATCTCTCTGTCACTTTGTCTCTATCTCTGTCTCGCTCTCTTTCTTTCTCCTTTCTGTCTCTGCTTGTGGTGACTCAAATTTGAAGAGGCTTGCGCTGCATTTACATTAGTTTATTTGCTTCTCTTTTTGTTATGTTTTCTCGGAAAAGTGATGCTTAATGATAAAAAAAGAGGGTGTAAATGGAACAAATCATTTACATTAGAGTTGGCTACATAGCTACTGTTAGTGATCTATTTTATCATGGTTGCCATCACTCAGCTCTGTCTACATTTAGCATCTGCTAACTTGTTGTAGCATGTAGCAGCGGCAACAAAATGATGCCATCCGGTGATCTACTCTACTGCATATGTGGTAATTACTGCACATGATGGCATAGTGACATCTGACGTGCTGCCTCAGATGTGTTGTGACTCATAGACTGTATGTTCTATATATACAGTCTATGGTGTGACTGTGTACAGTAAATTGTTGTGGTCAATTAGAGGCTGAAAATGCTGTTAGTGTGGGTGGGGGATTTCCATGATGCCCACGTAGGTGCATTACGGCATGGTCGTCAACCACCCCAGTGTTCCTTTCATACCAATGGGGCATGAACACACTTCCCTTTCTGCTCAATTACACCTGACCTGCCGTTGACACACACTCTCTGTCTGTCTCTCTCTCCCACACACACACACACACACACACACACACCGACAGACAGATAGACAGATAGATAGACAGATAGTGCTCACTCAAATATGTACACATATAGAAACATTCAGAGGTGTGAATCTGTGGTTTCTCTCGTGGGTGACCTTACTGAAAGGGCTGGGTGCTTCTTTTGGATTCCAGTAAAACATGTGTTTACGTTGGAGTCACTGAAATGCCTTTGTACCATTGTGTTGGTGAATGTTTTCATAGCACAGGTGAACAGCGTTTTCCATTGGTATTGTTCTCAGCCTGTAACCACAATGTGAACACTGAGGACCCTAATTTAAATGCTGGACAAATTGTAGTGTAACTAAAGCTTGCTTAACAAGTATGCAAAATCTATTTGCAAATACATTACCACGAGAAACATCCCAATGCACGAACGTTAGCTGGTCAGCTAAAAGCGGATCTCATGCCACACGATGTTGTTAGTATCATGCACAAGAACTTTGCTCATAGACTGACTTTGCACTTTGCCCTGCATTTAAATGGCGGCCCCTAGTTTGCAGTAGCGTGCTGTTTGTCTGGTATTTAAGACTAAGAGCCTCTGGTGTTTTTGCTGCTGCTCTTTTTAGGTGTCCTGTCTGCAGATACTGCCAGACGCCGGAGCCCGTGGAGGAGAACAAGTGCTTTGAGTGCGGCGTGCAGGAGGTAACAGTTCATCAGTTCACCTCAGTTCATCTCAGCAGCGTGAGGGCAAAGTCAGGTCACACAGCACACCGAATCATCAAGGAGAGGTCCTACATGTAATTAGAGAAGGTTCTTCACTGGGTATTCCCAAACCAAGGGCTTTGTGTGGAACTTTTTCCGCACAGAATCCCCTTTGTTGTGGTAAACAGGCTCCGCATAATTGGCAGTGGTTAAAAAGATGTTTGTCAAAGAACCGCTCAAAGGGATTTGGAAAGCAGTGAGCATTAAACCTTGATGAATAGAACATTATGCTTCTTAATGGTGACAGAATGGAAATATTTTTTGTCTTGGTTTTGATGAATTAGGAGAGGTTGTGCACAACCAAAGAGCTATCATGAACATGAGGCATGGTTGTGCCCTCCTTCATATGAAAATCTTGAACTTGAAAATAGCCACTAAAAAAGACCATTTCAATACCCAGCCTAAATATAAGGTTTTAATTGGACTTGTAAAATTGCAATTGAGTTGTTTTTTTATGAATCAAAGTTGAATATATACTATTGTACCATCAGGGAACACAGTACAATACTCTATAATACTGTCTGTAATATTATAAACTATCTGAATAAGGTGTATAATGTTAAGCCTGGACTGTACCACGAGACATTTACTTTACATTTACACTTTTATTCTGTATTTGAAATATTGATAGCTGACAAGCAGGAAGTCATGGGTATCCAGTGTCAGTGTTATCACGTTTCAGCACATTCATCAAGTATAGTCTTAGTTTTCTTATAATGTTCCCTCTCTCTCTTTCTCTCCCCTTTGCCCCCCCCCCCCCCCCACCAAAAACAGAATTTATGGATCTGTCTGATCTGCGGGCATATTGGGTGTGGCCGGTACGTCAGTCGCCATGCCTACAAGCACTTTGAGGAGACGCAGCACACCTACGCCATGCAACTGACTAACCACCGTGTCTGGGACTACGCCGGAGGTACAAAACCACTGCTCGAGGTCAAAACCTCCACCTGCCGCTTGAACTGAACCAGGCTGAAAGTGAAAATAGCTGATGGAGGTCATTGCATCTATGAGAGAGAGAGAGAGAGAGAGAGAGAGAGAGAGAGAGAGAGAGAGAGAGAGAGAGAGAGAGAGAGAGAGAGAGAGAGAGAGAGAGAGAGAGAGAGAGAGAGAGAGAGAGAGAGAGAGAGAGAGAGAGAGAGAGAGAGAGAGAGAGAGAGAGAGAGAGAGAGAGAGAGAGAGAGAGAGAGAGAGAGAGAGAGAGAGATTCAGTTTCTACTTCTGTAGAAGACAGATCCATTAGTGTACATTATAGCTGGGTGGGTCGGCCAGTTAGACTAACCCATTCAGCTGTGGTCCTCTTGACTGCCACTTCTTGTGTAATAACTGACCTGTGCGTGGACCTTGCTCTGTTGCTGATGCTGCCTCGTTTTTTCTGCCCGGGCCAGACAATTACGTCCATCGTCTCGTGGCCAGTAAGACGGACGGGAAGATGGTGCAGTACGAATGCGAAGGAGACACGTGCCAGGACGAGAAAATCGATGCTCTACAGTTAGAGGTATTGTTGGTGCGCCATAGTGTACACAGGAAGTGTACTTATTCTTCTACCACACGTGTTACAAGTGCATGCACATTGGTTCCTCAACTGCTGTGGGTGCAGATTGATGGTGTGTGCTTTCACACGATGTACCGCAGGTTTGCTGCAGCTGTGGATATGTTTACAGTGCCTGCAGTGATCTCGTCGCTGTGTACAATTAATAAAATGTTAAAGCAACAGTAATACAATGTAAAACATCCGCCCGCACAACTCCTAGTGTGAACACCCCCTAAAGCACTTTTCCGCTGTTGCACGCATGCTATTGTTTATCCAGCAGATAACGATGTCCATGGACTTTATGAAAGTATGATGTTTTGCGACATCGAAGCAAGTCAAATTTGTAGTTCCTTATGTCTCATTTCATCAAACTACAGATACGCTAGCCGATCTGTTACATAGTGCGATTACAGTCGATAGAAGGCCGCAAAGTGAAAGCAGAAGTGCTGTTCACCCTGTTACAAGTTGATGAACCGCTGAAATGATTTTGGAAACATTAACATGAGCACAAACTCTTTAGTGTTGCTTTAACATCATAACTATTAGTAATACTACTGTTATGACAGAGTAGAACTAGTTACGGTTTTGCAGCCGTTATTACTAGTCATGCTACAGCACCTACGACTGTATTTGTCAGTGTACATGAGCCTTGGTACTGCAGCTATGCAACCATGGCTACGAGGTTCTTAATTGGTGTCCTCTGAAAAGGACAGAACTGAAAAGAATTAAATAAGCATGCATGATTTCTTCCCACAGTACTCCTACCTACTGACCAGCCAACTGGAGTCACAGCGCATTTACTGGGAAAACAAGATCGTCCATCTGGAAAAAGACACTGCGGAGGAGGTGGCTGTTTTGACATGAAGGCTTTTCTTTCCGGTCCTCCAGTTCTCACACATGCCACTATAGCCATTCGTTTCTATTACGGCATGACTTCCTCGTTGTGCCAGACATATAGGGTTCAACATGTGACCACTTAGTGGCAGTATGTGAGGTCAGCTGACTGCCTCTGCTAGCAGTTACGGTTATAATCATATTAGAAGACAGGGAGCATAAGGTTACTTAGGATAAGGGTGGCCTATAGTTGCACTGCCTTTTCTGTTCTCGCTTGAAGTTTTGTTGTCAGTTTCCTGCTCTGTGGCAGATAATTCAGCTTATTTTGAGCATAACGTCCGGCAAAACATTTTCAATACATTTCAGTTAAAGTTTTAAAGTTTCTACAAACACATGTTCTCATACACCTGTCTGTGTCTGCAGATTAATAACATGAAAGCCAAATTCAAGGAGACCATCGAGAAGTGTGACAATCTGGAGCTCAAGCTGAGCGAATTAACCAAAGAGAAACAGTCTATGGAGAAGAAGTAAGTACACTACACTACTTTATTTTTTAGTGTACTTAGTAATGAATAAAATAGTATAACAGACATGATTTCTCAACATCACTAACTTAGACTAATGGGAAACCAGACTGGGCTGTCCATCATTTCAAGAGTTATCATGAAATGACGATTGGTAACAAAGAAGGCGTCACCCTGTCAGGAAGTGGTCAAAATTGTGTTCTCATTGAATTGCGGTGGTTTCCCTCCTTCTCTGTGAAAAAGTGAATATTGTACGGACGCATCTTTCTCTTTCGCATTCGGCCACTGCAGGCTGTATTTGTCGCTCGCTACTAGAAATGTATGAAGTTGTTATTTTCACTTCTATATTTAGTCTTCATGATCACTTCCACTTCTTCTCTACTCCATTTATCGTCTCTCCCTTCCTCTTATGTGTCCTCTCATTCTTTGTACGTTTTTGATGCTGTTTGATACTGATTTTCAGTCTGTACTGATACAGCGCTATTCCCACCCTCAATTGTATATTACATCCTGTGTCTTGCCTGTGCCTGTTGGGGTGTCCACGACCATGGCGACCTTGACAGGGACAATTGCATTACTCTAACCCACCCATAGCATCTATTTATTTTTAAATGTACATACTGTATTTATTCTTATTCTTATACATAGCCTTACTGCCCTTAATCTATTCTTACTGTTTTTTTATATTATTGTTGAGTGTTGTACTTGAGAGCAAAGATTAACCGGAGTCAAATTCGTTGTTTGTTCACGCGAACCTGGCCAATAAAGCTGATTCTGAATTGCTCTCTCTTTCTATGTTTCTATCTCTCTCTCTCTCTCTCCTCTCTCTCTCTCTCTCCTCTTTCTCTCTCTCTCTCTCTCTCTCTCTCCCTCCCTCCCGCCCTCCCTCCAGGTGCACCCAGTTGAACACGCGCATCACCAAGCTGACGCAGGAGCTGCGCGAGGAGCAGGAGATGAACCGCTGCCTGCGCGCCAACCAGACGGAGCTGCAGACGCAGCTGCAGGAGGAGGAGCGGCGGGAGCGCGAGGCCCTGCAGCGCAAGGACGCCGCCATCGCCGAGCTCCAGGAGCAGCTGCGCGACCTCATGTTCTACCTGGAGACGCAGCAGCAGATCGACCGCATGCCGGCCGACGCGCGCCAGGAGATCCAGGAGGGACAGATCAACATCGCCGCCGGGCCGGGCCAGGCCACCGCCGCCGGACAGTCCTCGTCCGGCGGCGGCGGCTCCTCGGCCCTCGGGGGAGGAGGGGGCAAGCTGGGCGGCAGGAAGGGCCGCTCCAAAAGGGGGAAGTAGAGGACCGAGGAGAGGAGCAGGGGAGCTGGGCGAGTCTCCCTGAGCCAGTGAGGGGGGGGAAGCTTTAGTTCCAATCACACATGCCAGTGCACCCCCCTTCCTCCCTCCCTCCCTCCCTCCCTCGTTTGCCATGACAGCACAACAACCGTCAGCCCCTTGCACATTTTGTTATTCGAGGCTTCCGTTATGCTGCTCAGCCCTGTTTGTTCGCACACATATGCAAACACACACACACACACACTAAAGATGATACTACACAACATAGGGCTGAAAGTGGTAAGGGACAGAGGGGAGGCCTCTAACACTGGACTCATTCGTGTTGCTCTTGCCTTTAAAGCAGAGCTGTCATCACACTCGGAAGTGTGGTGTCAGAGCTGGGATGCACACTTGCACAAAAAACACAAAATACACACACACACACACACACACACACACACACACATACACTCTGAGTTAAAAAAAAACACTTGCATAACTGGAGTGCAATTCAGCCATGTTTGTAATTTTGCCATCTCCCCTTTTTTTGTGTTCTGTGGCGTCGTTGACACATGTTGTGTGTGTCTCTCTCTCTCTCTCTCTCTCTCTCTCTCTCTCTCTCTCTCTCTCTCTCTCTCTCTCTCTCTCTCTCTCTCTCTCTCTCTCTCTCTCTCTCTCTCTCTCTCTCTCTCTCTCTCTCTCTCTCTCGGCTCAAATGCGGTTTCCAGTAGGCACTTGCCAATAGCTGACTCACCAGAGGTGAGGGCAAAACCCTTTAGGTGTCGTTTATTTCTGTGTGTGTGTGTGTGGTCCATGTAGCCTGTAGTCGTGTTGCGCTCCGTCACCTGAGAACACGCCTGAACTGTAACAACAGGACCGAGGAACTGGAATGCTTTTCTCAAACCTTGTCCAAGAGCTTACACTGTGCACTGCGATTACAAAGACATATCTATTGATCGATAGTCAAGAAAGGGTGTAACGTTGGGCCACCGCACTGTGTGAAACACACTTATCTTAGGACAGGATTTCCTTCTCGATCACACTTCAGAGTGTTCTCAAGTCAGATCGCATGGCAAGATAGATCCGCAGGAAGAGAGCCGTGCCAGGCAGGTAGTGTGCTGGCCAGTGTCCAGGTTCGTTATTGCCCCACTGCACAGGTTGTGAGGTTTGTGGACGGCTCTGTGCAGATTCCCACAGGAGGCGTGTTAAACCAAACAAACAACAACAAAAAAAAAACCTGCCGATAAAAACTTGTATTTTTTGCCAGGTGCCTATACCTTATTAAATTAATTTAAGTCGACTCTTTTCATTTATTTTGTCTTTTTATGCTAAAGTGACGCTATATTTATTCTGTGGGGAGCACAAGTAGATTTTAGTTAATACATTTTTTAAGAGCCAAAACATTTCTGTACAAGTTCTTCTGTAAGCATAAAGTTGTTCTTTTTTATACAAATAGTTCTGTTGGAAAGTAGCACTAGTTCTGAAGGATTTTGTGAGCGCTTTAATTATGTTTAATTCCCACTTAAGTTTCCTGTGTTTTCCTGCACAGACATGTACAATCTCACCAGAATGTTAAGGGCTTGAGAGGTTTACCTTTTACTTTTTTGAGAGGTTTGTAAACACAAACTATCATTTATCATACAGTAAGTCCACTTGTTAATGATTACAACATGGATCAGACTGGGTTAGCTTTACCTCAAAACTTTGAACAGTGTCAGCAACTATCCACTCCTTCTAGCCTCAGCAGTGATGCCCCCATAATATCTCACTTGATATGATCCCTGCCACGCACAGAAAGGTTAAGAAAAGGTCATATATTTAACTCCATTTAGCCACATACTTAACTCTGTTTAGGTACTGAAACTGAAATTAAAAAAAAAAAAAAGAAAACATCTGCACAGAGGCCGTGGTGGACTTCATGATCACTTCAGTCTTAATAAACCTTTAAACAAAAACATATCAGTGGTGGTGGTGTTTTTCACTAATAACTTACTCACAAGTATTTTCCCTCCATATTAATATATTTGTAACGTTATTTACTTACTCAGCTTTTTAATGTTCATTGCACAAGCTGGACAACTCTACTGATGATACATTTGAGACCACAATCACAGGATATAATTTAACATCTTTATTACTTTTAAACAAAACAAAATGGCTTTAATATATTGATTATGGTGCATGTGGTGTATGTGTATGGAATATGTGTGTTCTTATGTCCATGCATAAGAGCTTAGAGCAAAAACAGGAAATAATGCTATGGCCCAGTCCGTTAACTCTTTCAGGGTGGTGTGCTTAAGCACCATAAAGCAGTGGTTTGTCCCTTTTTCTTCTTCAGGAGAACGTTGCAGAAGTTATCTTGGGCTGTGGCGGTGGCCATCTTTGCCACAGAAAGGCTGTAGGGAGTCTGCTTCCCCTGCAGGTGAGCCTCACGCTTCTGCGTCAAGTTCTGCTCTAGCCGGTTCAGGCTGAGCTGACTTAGGAATGTCATGGCTGGCCCTCCTTTGAGAGGAGGCCCCTTCTTCACAGAGTCGTCCTGAGTCGCCCGTTTGGAGATGATTACAGAGTTGGACATGAGGTGAGAGGGACCAGACGGTTTGTGGAAGGTGCGGCGGTTGGCCAGCCTACGTCTGCCGCTGATGTCCAGCTGTTTCGTGTCCAGTTTTGTCTCATGCTTCATACTCAGGCTACACTCACTTTCTGTAACCATTCTCTTTCCCAGGCGATCATGCTGTTGAGCTTTGTATGGAGTCTCCGGGTTCTTAAGGATATCTGGGTGTTCTGCCAGATGGAAGATTGGCTTGGGTTTGGGCCCATCCGGTTCCTTGAGGTTCATCAGATACCTGTTCTGTATCTTCTGCCAGTTACCGGGCAGCTCCCTGCTGACTTCGGCCTTACCCTCACCTTGAGCCGTTCTCGCGTCACCTGTGCTGTTGGACAAACGCCGACGAACAATCTGCTCGCCGACATACTTGACAACCAGCTCGGGAAACCCCCAGAGTTGCTCGCTCAGCTTACGATGCAAGTGGAATTCCAGCTTCTGTAAGAGCACCTGGGAGTTTACGGATACTTTGGTCATTTCAGGGGATGACTTGATGGTCGGCTGGGGGACAGCAGATGGCAGAATGGAGGCTGTTGTCTGGTCCTCTGTTGTGGTTTTTACTCTGGATGCTTTCTGGGCATATTTCAGCCTCCTGGGAAGCAACATCCTCACTATCTGGATTACCAAAATGGCAAACTTCCAACGCCTGCGGGGAGATTTCCTTTGGAGTTTGACTTGGGGGAGTGTTGAAGTGGCTCGTCTGGTTACAGTCTCAGCTGCAGAACTTTCAGTCTGCTCATTTTTGCTGGATGCTGCCTCTGGAGATGACATTCTTGGGTCTAAGTTAAATGGCCTCCCATGTGGATGAGTTGGCTGGCTGCAAGATAGATACTCTAAGGCCAATAAAGCAGAAGAATTCCTTAATTCGTTGGGAGCATGGTGAGGACTGGCTCCGTGAAAGCTGGTCTTGCTTCGTTGTCGGTGTAGTTGCCGAGGACTGGGTCTCCTACTTCCTGAGTGGATGCTGGAGCCGCACTGTCTACAACTGCCACTCTTCTGTGAGGTGGATCGACTGCTGTACCCCGAAAGGGACAGCTCATAATACGATGTGGACAAATCAGATGATGACGAGTGTTGGAGGCGACACTGTTTGAGTTGCACCTCATACTTTTCCAGTCGCTGTATAATCCTCATGTAGAAAGTGAGAATGGCATCCATGTAATGGATACTGCCATAATGTCTAGGCTGCCTGGAAAGAGGGGAAAAATATTTACAGAACAGCACAACTGGACTGGGAGAAACATGTGTTTAACTTGTAGGAATTTACCTGAAGGGCTCTGATCCATCCTGTAAGAGGAAAATAATAGGTAATGCGCACTATTTGAAAACAGAACCAACCTCAAAGTACTCAAATAAGTGGCAGGTCACATCTTGTTTTCCTTACCTCACACAGGATTCCCCAGGATCCAAGAAGTCTCCAGAGTATATAGCAGCAAAATACAGCTAGCACTATATGAACATTATCATATGGGGTTAGTCCAAATCTTTTCTCAACAACAAATTCAGGAAATGTCCCTATATTCTTGGGGACACGAAATCTGAAATTTGTGTTTAACATTTCCGAGTATCCACCCTATATGGTGGTCGGATTGGTCAAACACATCAAAACTGTAGCTGTTCCAGAAGTGATTATGGCAAGGAGAAGCAAGGAACGATGGTGCGCGTGTTGTCAGAACGTTCTAATTGGTCGTCATCAGTATTGCTTTTATGACATGCAGTCAGATCGGTTTCAGTGAGGGCAACACAAAATTAAATAGCTCATAATATGAGTAGGACTAACCTGGTAAATAGTAAAACACATGCTTATTGTAAGGTTGGGGTGACGACCTGATCTGTCTAAATCAAAGATTATAGAGCGTAGCGCTCTATGGTCTTTGGTCTAAATGTCCAGCATCGGTGAAATATACAGGCTACGTGTGCACTCACTGACGTAGGCCTACTGTTTTCTTTACACGTTGATTAGGCCTACAGGAATAGGCTACGATGCTTCGAGTCGGCCTACCTAATGAAGCTTTATTTTACGATCCGAATAGGATCGTTCATTGTGCTGATAGTTTGACAGAATGACTCTGTCAATTAAAACATCAGAGTTTATTCTATGCTGGTAATTCTATCAAATAGTTCTAGAGACCATAATTTAAGATTAGCCTACTCCAAGAAAACTATTGGCTATGTAAACAAAATAGCCTATATATTTCCTAGGCCAATAGGCCTACTTACATTTAGATATAGATTAATGACAAGCTATATTATGCTTTGCTTATTAATCCTATTATTTGTAGGAATATTAGTATATATGAATGATCATAATCACTTAATACCTTGATTTAGCCAACCTTGACAAGATGAAATAAAAAATAAAAAAGTATAAACAAACATGAGATATGCTTCAATGAAAATGTTTATTTATTGCAATATTTATCTAGTTTAATCTTCTCATTTTTTCTAGAGAGAGGGTGTAATATGTTGATTTCCCCTGCTGGTGTTCGGAGCTCTTTAGTTGCAGGTTGAGCTCTATGCGGTTCAGATCTTCCTGACACATGAAAGGTAGTGTCTCTGTGACTCTCTGTTTTAGTTTGCATGGAGCCCTCTGCTGTGTGAAAGCTGGACGGGCCTTTTGGGCTTTAGCAACGTAGGGCGCTGCGTGGTATGACTGCAGCACCTTCCCTGGAATTGTGCAGAGTTTCACCTCCAAGAATTTCCTCCTGAGTTTGTTTTCAAGCCTCCTCTTGAGTGACGTCACCTCCCCCAACACACCATCCAGAGCAACGGATGGACGACAGGCTGCACTCAGGATCTCGGGGTGTTCGGCAAGCTGCTTGTGACACTCCAGCACAGCAGCTTGCTCCTTCCTGGTGGGTTTTGACAGGTGCTGTAATTTCTCTGAGACTTCGCTTCCCCTCACCAAGCACAGGCCTTTTTGCGCCTCGGGGTTCCAAGACTTTACAGCATTCCGCACAGGTCTGCCGTCGCCGGCGGGCAACTGGACCACATGGTCTCCCACATACTTGACGACCAGATTAGGAAAGCCCCACAGACGCTGACTGGTCTTGCGGCGCATGTGAGCCTCCAGCTTCTGCCAGACCCTCTCGGTAACAAAGGGGGGTCTGAAGGCCTGGGAGACCATCAGTATGGGTGGACGGTCAGAATTTGCTGCCTTGCTCTCTGAGACGGTTTTGAGTTTCTGCGTAAAGAAAAGAGGGGACCAGAGGGTTGTTGTCACAGTCTTGGCCTTAGCTTGAGAGGAAGCTGACGTTGGTGGTTTAAGCCTTGCCGGTATGCTGGCAGCCAGCATCCTCACTATTTGGATCATTAAGAAGGCCCGTCTCCAGCGCTTGTGAGCAACGGTGTTTTTGATGTGACTCTCACAGCATGGCATACTGACTGCCTGAGGTCCCGGCAATTGCTCTTGGCTGGTCTTCTTACCAGCGGAAGATGTTCCCAAGGGCTCCCTGTCACCCATGGGCTCACTGCATGGTGCATGATCCATAGGTGGCTGTGTCCAAAAAGAGATCTTCAGTTCACCTGAGTTTTGATTATTGCCGGTGTTGCTCAGATATCCATCCTCCATGCCTTTGGTCTCCTCACCTCTGCAGGAGGTGGTCAGCTCATGGCAAGACCCAGCACAGGTGGGGTCTGATGAATCCTCGGAGGAGTAGTCAGTCTCCAGTAAGTGTTCTATCCGACTCAGGTGACAGAAGACGAGTCTGAGGGTGCACTCACTGCTGTCCATAGAATTGCCTTCAGCCCATTTCTTTAAGAGATCTCTGTATAAATAAATGTTTTCCATATTAATGGCTTGATACTAAACAATGTATTATTATTATTATTATTATTATTATGACGTTAACTTGTCTGTGTTTAAACTAATAGCCTACTTACAAGATCATGATATCAAGGGTGTCATCCTGCACAAATAGAAATAACAAAATGACATGGCAATCTTTTAAAAAAATAATCAAAGGTTAATTTAAGGTGATGTTGTAGGCCTAGTTGGTAAGTTATCTTACCTTTAAAAATACTAGATAATTTGTACCAACGTGCATAATCATGTATATAAATAGAAGAAGTAGAGTGCCCATATGATTTTGAAGAGCCTGAAAGCCAATATCCATGTTCGACGGTGGAGGGGGCTCAGAGCCAAGGAAGTTAAAAAGATTGAACATGGCACCGAGCCAGTTGAAAATAGCCACGAGCCAGTTGAACATGTCCGGATGTCCACCGAACCTCCTCTAGGACCACCAGTAGGTCTTCGACACACGTCTGGGTGATGCCCCGTCTGATCAGGCTATTAGACACGCGCATCTAATAATATTGAAGTCTTTATGACGACAACAATTTGCTGATACCCGCAGCTACGTCACTCACGCGCAGGTTCTATATCGCCTAGGTCCATGATAACCGTTTAGCAACTTCATAAAATGTATTAAAATTACCGTGGGAACTTGTAGGGACACTTTTAGTGAGTGATTTCACGATAAATCAAAGACAAAACATGTTTGCTTGATCACTGCCAGTGTGCCACACTTGAGACTTGTTCAAATCAATAGTGATAGTGATTCGATTTGGACAAAGGCGTCTGCTAAGAAACATAACATAACTGTGATAGAAATGCATAAGCCCACTAGCTCTACATTAGCCTATATATCACGATTAAATAGCCCATAGGACTGGTAGATGCTGGCTACACAGATTCCAAATGATCCACTATTGTATGCCTGCTCTTTTTTATGTTGATCTGCAGAGGGCAGTGTTGCTCCTCTATATTGCGCCTCCTTTTGAGTGCACA
Source organism: Sardina pilchardus (assembly GCF_963854185.1). Lineage (NCBI taxonomy): Eukaryota > Metazoa > Chordata > Actinopteri > Clupeiformes > Clupeidae > Sardina > Sardina pilchardus. Next base: position 18,867,574 of record NC_085016.1, read on the forward strand.
GTGGGTTTGAGTGCGCACGTTTGGAACCAGACATGAACGCTGGCAGACTTTGCAGGCCAGGGCGGTGCTGTAAGCTGCATTTATTTATGTGCACTCTAGGTCTGTTTAAGCAGACACACTGTGTTTTCGTGGGTGTGTTGGGTCATATTCTCACCCATGGAACTTTAAAAGTAATTTTGCTGAATCTCACGCGTGATATTGTGAGGAGAAGTTGATAGATTTGTACAGTAGTAGGCCTAGACCTTTCATTAGTAGGGGGGGTAAATCCTGTTTTCATACCTGAAGCAAGCAGGAAGCCAGTTTTATAGGCTGTTGACAGACAGACAGGAAGCCTCTCTTCTTTCTGTAGATTTAACCCAAAAACAGACTCACTTCATGACCTAAGCTCAAAGTCGTGGTTGCGATCCTACTTGATAGACCAGGATATTATAAATCCCATATGTGATATACTGTCGCTGCGCAGTGGAATGGAAGAAAGGTGCTGACAGCTTTCACTGCTCGCAAATCCAAAGGGAGCACTTGTCTCGTCGCGTTTTCAAACGCAAGCGTAGCCTTTATTTTTTCAGGCAGTGCTTTTGGCAGCATTAGTGTGGAGATGAATACATTTTAATGGCGTGCTGATGTGGTGTCCACATGCCAGTCAGGATTTCAGGTCACGCTCCACAGGACGTGGACAAACACACGACTGAATGCAAACATTAATGTAGGGCACAGACACATTTTGGGGCCCCCATGGGACAGAGAGCCCTACATTTCCCAGATCCTGTTTTCATGTTAGGGTGCTAATTTTGACCCCCCTACGCACACACACACACACACACACACACACACGCGCAAAATACACACACACACACACACACACGCACACGCACGCACGCACACAAATACACACAAAATGCACACACACACACACGCAAAATACACACACACACACACACACGCACGCACACAAATACACACAAAATGCACACACACACACACACACACACACACAGACAGATGAACAAATGCACACAGACAGAGCTCCCACATCACATACACAAACATCTTTATACTCTCTCTCTAACTGAGATGACAAATTGCGCTATTTTAGCATGATGTATATAAGCGCCTATTTGTAGAACATTATTCATCATCCTGGTAAAACAGAACACTGGCTTAAGCAAGACGAACGCCCCAGACTTTCCCATCTGAGCCCTGCCCGATGTAAGTTTGAATGAACAGTTGTGTTTACAGTGGCACACATTACGGGTCAGTGTAAATAGTTTGCCAACCCTAGTTTTTATGTCCAAAGTGCTGCCAAAGCTACATTGAACATGGAGCAAACAACTGCTTTTGTTGTGTTGGTGATGGGCCTCCTGTCCAGCCAGCTTCTTAGGCACAGTGCCAGGTTTGCTGGGAAACCAAAACCAGAATTGCTTACCGTGGAAGGGCAAGGAAGGAGGAATGAAAGAACAGTCCACTTTAAACATTGCGTGGTATCTATATCAACCATCATTGTGTACACAGTTCCTAGGGTCCATGGTTTATTTGTAAGGCATCTCTTTCATTTAGATAACTGACTTCAGAGCAGTCACACTGTTGACTTGGCCTTTAACGAAAACCCGGGAATCAGGAAGACATCTGTACAACAGTATCTGTACCTTTGGTCCAGTGTATGTTGGAACATGTTAGATGTTTATGTTGTTTTTGCAGTGGTGAGCTGGGTGAGATGAATGTCTTTTTTTGTGGTATATGTGTGATTCCAAGCAATTTCAGGAGGATATGAGAATATAATTATTTTTTGAGTACAGAAGTAAACAGTGATCTTTAGCGGCTTTTAGTATACAGTGATCACACGGTGTGCGTGCGTGCGTGCGTGCGTGCGTGTGTGCGTGTGTGCGTGTGTGCGTGTGTGCGTGCGTGAGTATGTATCTGTGTATCTGTGCCAGCCTGTGTCAGCATATATGTGTGTGTCCTGTCCACCGGGTCCGTGTGTGGTCGTGGGTGTGTATGCTCTGCGTGAGGTGATCAATGGCTCTCATTTTCTAGGTCAAAGGTCAGTCCGCATGCCTCTTCCTGTGTCCCTCAGGAAGAAGATTGGGCCCTTCAATCAGGAAGTGACCAGACAACAGACCAGTGGAAAGACTGATAGCCACACATGCAGGCAAAAAAAGGAAATCCCTCTCTCACAGAAAACAGCCACATAGACTTTTCATTGATACTTTTCATTGATGCATCATCTGACATTTTGATTAGTTCAGCACAATGAAAGCCTCTGATAGGAACTGCCACTGTCTTTTCCCCAAAGCATTAGATGGTTAGATGACAAACTAATGAGATCATTCCTGTCAGCATTAACATGCGTATATTGTATTAGATTGTTTTCTTTCTTTCTAAGCAAATTGTTAGGGGCATCATTTCCTAAATCCATTAACATATTTTTGCCTCAATGAGACTGGTTGGCGATCACTCATAATCTATGTGTTATTAATAGAGTAAATCAGACTGGTCCAGACTCTCTGAAAGCCATTACGGAGGTTAAGAGGGATTTAATTGTTTCCTGAGTGTCTGGAACCAAGGGCTGCACGACTAGAGTAATTAAATCACTTCCTCTATTATCAAGCTTTTTTTTTGTTGGCCAGGATCTTAATTAAGGGGGGTAATTAGGAGTTCTGACAGGAGTCGTCTCCATCTTTGACAGGGGGCATTTAGTCTCTGCAAAGCCGCTTCTGCATTCTCCTTCATCCTTTTGTGTTGAGGAGTGCAGAACTTAGAGGACACTATGACCAATAACATCAACAGATGCTCACAAACTTGGAAGGGGGGGGAAGTATATGGTCACTTGGCAAAAGCAGACCTGTGACAATTTGTGAGTTCAATTTTCCTGCGAAACATTCTTGTTTTACACCCCCCACCCCCCCTCCTGGAATCAGAAGCAGGAAATATAAAGTGCCACTCAATCCCCTTTCTGAAGCCGGAGCCTCGGATTAGGCGGGATGGAGATTTAAGGTACTTCACTACACATCAAACGGACAGCCTTGAAATAGGGGAGAGGAAGTATCCGTGGCTCGTATAGGCCTGGCCTCTTAACCGTGTTGCCGTGACTGGCCCCGAGAGCACTTGGCAAAATTGCAACCGTCTGTCTGAGGGTGAGCCTTGATCTCGCGTGTCCTCCTCTGTCCGACAAGCTTTTGAAGTTTATAGTGGAGGGAGGCAAATCACTGCCCCTCTGTATCATATCCAGGCTCTTGCATTACCATTGGATCATATGCTCGTGAGATGGTGAAGACTATTGTTTCAAGAGGCCAGCAAAAAACACCACCTCTCACCTTTTGCTGTGAATGTACTTTGATTGACATGTGCAAAAAATCATTGAGCAAGACATACCATTTTAAGTTTGAGCCAGAAACTTTGGTATGAAAAAAGTTCTTCTGAGGTTTGGTCCAAGTGTACTTGGGTGTGGAGACCAGAACCATGGCAATCTGAGTGGAAAGCATATATTTGCTCAGAGCTTGGGAGAGACAGATGCAGGAACACAAGGGGGAAGTGATATGAGCGAGAGAAGGTGTTATTGTTGCAGTTCAGAGTCGCCGCGTTGAATTATACATCGCTCCGGCTTGTTTATTGTCTTTCTTTCAGGTGTTATTTCAGCCAGAGAAAACAAAGCATGAATCTCTGCCCACGATCTGCGCTTGCGTTTCTCTCTCTCCTCTCTCTCAACCCTCGGCCAATTCAAACAATTCCTTCGCCCCAAAGATAGAGATGCCTGATAGCCACTCCACATACGCGTAGAACACGTATGGCAACATTCTTGAGTTTGCTAAATACCCAGGAAAAAAATGAGCCATGCTTATTCAGACCATCACAGCACACTGTATTCCGAGCCAGAGACAAACAACTGTGTGAAACGCGAGTCGGGGCATATCCAAGTACCGAGCCCGCTCGCTTTTCCCACCATTTTCATGTCCATTATTCGACACATAAAAAAAAGAAAAACATGAGCCTTCACCTCTGCACTGTTTTCATTCTGTTCTCTTCAATTCAGCCTGCACTCCATCTCGGGTTGAGGGGGGAAAAAATAAAGAAAAGAAGAAGAAGGAAAAAAGCGTACAGACTCTGGATTTTTAAATTCAGGAGGGGTTGCGGCGTGGTGGAATACTGGCGCACCATTAAACATATGTTTTGCGACCCCAGTGGGCTGCTGGTGGCGGGGGCTGGTGGGGTTGTTGCCGCTGGAAGCCTCCAGCCTATTAAACAGCGGTGTCGCACACTCTCCTCGAATGAAGCACCGCTGGTGTCGTTTTTATGGCCTTTTTAATTACATCTATTTTTCTTCCCTGGTTCATGTGCCGTGGCTCGTCATGCTCTTGATATCACAGAGGAGGCACTATCTGTTATGGCCCGAAGCCTCGCTACAAGCAGTAAAATGTTTTTATTTATTTATTTATTTATTATCATCCCTTTATAGTTGAGGAAAGCTCTTCATTTACAGCTTCAGAGTTCATGGGCAGTGAAAACTGTGCTTTAAGGCAGGTGCTGTTCCATATTTTCCAATCAAGTCTCCTGCTGTTGGAAGGCCCTGTCTGAGTTTCTTCTTCTTCCCCCAACACAAGATGAATTGCAGATGGCCTTGTGCTCGGTGAACACCATTTAGCGTGAGGTTCATCCAACCATGGAGATGTAATAGCCATGTTGAACCCCATTACATGTAAAAGATTATTTTTTTAATGTTTGTACCCTTTAACCATCTAAGAAAAAAAAAAAAAAAACATGACTGTAGGGACGGGTAGGCATTGTAATCATCCAGCATGGAAGAAAAACGAGTCACCAACTCAAAGTGAGTGATTGAATTTTTTTTTATTATTATTAGGTGTCTTCACATGGGACTGTCGGTTTGTGAAGCCTTCTGTACAAGATGCTTCCCAGGGCCATTAAGGACACCACTACAGCTGCCGCAATGATCCCACCAAAAACCATCTCTTCAACGGAGAAATCTGGACAGAACATGGGGGGTAATGATTTGAGACATAGTAGAGGTTCTAGCACATGTTAACACTAAAAACCAAATACAAAATACAAGAGGTCTACTGATCTTACGTGATGATTCTTGGATTTCAGGTGAAGCTTCCAGCCTCTCCTGAGCAGGCCTGTCTCGCATAGTGATGGGACCCAGGGCGGCTTTGCCTTGAAGCGTTAAACCTGCAGGTTAAGAAGGGGGAAAAAAATGAATTTGCAGTGGTGTGCTTTTAGAAAGCAAACAGGATTTACACAAGCAATCTGTTTGCACCACTGCTAGTGGTTGCTGGCGTTAGCAACAACAGGAGGATGAGCAGGCTATGATACCATCAGACGTGAGGCTTCTGGCTTTTCTCACAGCACAGCTCGAGTCACAGCAGCTGCACACCTCATCCCCGTCATCAGCAGACAGCCAGCTGTGGAGGGATGGATTTAAGGGTATGATGATGACAATGATGTGTCAACATCTTAAAAAGCAGATAGTTAATCTCTATAGGATGTCTTCTGACTAACCTGTTCCTCCCAGCTGAAAAGGAGCAGCCTTTGTGTGCAGAGTCAGTTGGTGTGGAGGCTAAGGTGGCCTTGAGATGACAGGTAATGTAGATCTGCCAGTCAAACATGAATGAAACATTACAGAGTTATAATAATTACAGAGAATAATGTATTATTCAGTTATTTATGTCCTTGGTTTTAGATTTCAAGAAAAATTGAAGTTGGGTCTCAGAGGTGCACATGACACCTGAATGTGTGAGCAGCAAGATGATTGGTAAGACTATTTTCCGAGTCCATCCAGTGATGCTCTTTTTTTATTTTAAGAAATACAAAACACGATTACCATTATGGTTAACTAAGCACCATTTCCAAATGGTCAACAGCCCCTTACCGTAATCGGAACCAGCCTTTACCCTAGCCTCAAATCTGATGCTGTAGCTATCCTTCCACTCAACAGTGTCCACAGTATTAGCTAACATTAGCTGAGTCAGACCGATGAGTCATTTTCTGAATCATCTTTTACTCACAGAATTTGTATCCTGCTGAAGGAACTTAAAGGCTCTCAGTTGAAATCGCAGCTTGTTGTCCTGAACCCTCTGCATGTACTGAGCGTTAGATCCGGTCTCCCGGGCATCAGTGAAGCATCTGAGGAAAGCCATAGATCACATTTGAGCTTCACAGTAGATGGATTCTCTTTACACAACCGCTTAAGACAGGGGTCATCCATCCATATACTGACCCATGGTTCTCTATGAACGAGTATCTTGGGAGAGCGTTTATGTCCGGGCCCGCGGTGGCCACACAGCTGTCCGCAAACACCCGCAGAGGCTCATGGTGGGCCTGCTGAACAGATGCTTCCACATTCATGACATCACCCAGGAAGTAGATATCGGAGGGCCTCTCAAACTTCCAATCATCTGCAGAGCAACATTTTACATCATCACTAGAAAATGTTCCTCAACCAATATGTGTTACCATGAGTGTAATGTCAGCAAAGCTAAACGTTTTTGTAGTTTGGGCCAGGACTGTTGTTCAGGCAGTACAGAGGGACAAAAAAGACTACATCATGTTTTCAAAAATATAATCAAGAGATGCATTTGAAGGCAAAGTGAGGAGTCTTTCTATACCAGTCATTAGATGAAGAGAGAAGATCAAAACCTCCTCGGTCTCTTTGGTAGAAGCATAAGGCATCCATGTGGGCTTCAAAGCACTGCTGCTAACATTGTGTTTCCTGCAGGTACAGTACAGTTCACACAGGCTTCAATGTTTATCTGCTGGTACAGTGCATACACATATAGGGGTACATGCTTTTTCTTTCATTGGCGTACATTTGCTTATTATTATTATTCATTTATTTTTATCTATTGCTTATAGATTTTACATGCACATCAAAACAAACTATGGTGTCCTGAGGGCCAAGGGTGTAATCCAAAGAGAGTAAAGTGTTTCCTCTGTTTCATGACTAAAAGTATAAAGATACTGACACAGCACAGTAAATTCTCCCTTACCTGGGATAGATGCACTCTACATCAACTGTGGCCTCATTGGTTCTGACAATAGAAGTGCCTGGCAGTGGACTTGGATTGTAGACCAGAGTGAAGGTATAAATGATTTTGTCCTTAGTCATCTGTAGATATAGTTATTAGTTTGACTTCAGCAATATCAAACATAAAATGGCAAAACAGCCTGTGACAAAACAGGTCATTCTCACACATTGTGTCAGCAGCGGAAGCATCCCACCGTGATTTTACTGCCACATCTCTGGAGCTCCGACTCAAAGAAGAGGACCCGAGCCTCATCGTCGTAGCCCTCTGCGTGGCAGCCTCCCATCGTGAGGTCAGTGGGCTCGATTAGCTGACCGTTCCATAGAAGTTCTTGGTGCACTCGAACTTGAACTGATGACTCTCTGCATTCCACTGCAACTGTCTGGATAGGTTCTGGCTCCCGAAGCTCAAAGCCTGGGGCCTTCTGAGACTCCACATTAACTGGGCCATGTGAAGGGTTCCTGAAAACAAACGAGTGATGGCCTCGGCTAGTTTCAACCATCTCTCTTTTCACAGAGTCTGGTGAGGGTTCTATGACGGTCCTCTGGGGCATAGAATGTTCCCTGAGTTTACCTGGTTTAGAAGCTCGAAAATGTTCTAAAGGTCCTTGTGCTAGAGCTGGCTTCTCGGGTTCCAGAGCGTTTGAGCCTTGAGCTGTTCTCATGGGTTCAGGCTGGAACAGAATTGGTTGATATCCTCTGGGCAGAAGTTGTGCAGGCTTGGCGGACTGCACCATATTGGTCCCGAGCTGCTGTGGCTCAGGTGAGAGTGAGGAGAGATTCTGAACGGGTCCGTTGACTTCCAGCTCATTAGTTTCTAACATAACTTGGCCCAGCTCGGGCAGTGTAGGAGGCTTATCATTGAGCCCTCGTAGCAGCAGGGGCATGTTCCAGTGCTGCGCATCGCACACCAGTCCAAGAGAGACAAACGCCACACACACATTGGGAAATATCTGCACAGCCATGATCAGTTTTGGAAGAGAGAGTTGGTGCAGGGTCCTCTTCCTTAATTGATCCAAACCATTCTTGGCTCCTCCCACAGTATTAACCCAATGATGATGCACCTGTGTCAGTTCAACTCAGGCAGCTTCTCATGCTAACCAGAGAAGCCATATTCCCACTATTGTTGGGCCTGAATGGATAATATGGAGACTGAAGGCAATCTATTATCTATTCCATCTGCTATTTCAGCAAAATGTTTTCACTGGGATGTTGTAACGTTATCATTTCAGCATTGTTGACATTTATTTTGTCGTGTTGTGTTTTATTTCATGCCGCCACACAAATGTGCATGTAAGCTCTGGTGTTTGTTTTTTTTCTTGTACAGTTCAAGCTCCTTCGATTCCGCGCACATATCTCCACACTGTTATTTCTTTGTTGCTTTTCATCAGACTTTTTTTTTGTAATCTTTTTCTGATTATAACAAAATAGAATGTCACAGAGATCGTAAGACAAATAGAAGATAGGATCTTAATCCACACAGAACTGCTCACTGCACATTCGCACGGATCACATCTCTGTGTTTTACTGTTTATATTTCAGAAAGGCACTGTAACTGAAATGGACAAGACCTCGGAGACCGAAAGACAAACAAGATAAAATCTCAGTTTTTCTCCCCTACCAAGAGCAAAACACACTGCTATACATGCACACACCCAGACACAGACACACACACACACACACACTAAGCACTTCCCATTCACATGTGCGCACCCACTCACATGTGTGCACCCACACACACACACACACACACACACACACACACATGTGCAAAATGCCCCTCCCACACACACACACACACACACACACACACACAGGCATCATGTGTTTTGTTCCCATCTTATGATGTGTCCACGCTAAACATTGCTACTCACTCAGATGTTTTATTAGAGCAGGACTCCATGCTCTCTGAGCAGATGAATGGGGTGGTCCGAGCTGCTGCCTGGAGCTCCAGAAGGCACCCAGCCTGAAGCAGGTGGGCTTGATATGTGGTCTGATTAATGTTCTGTCAGATGCCATTGACTGGGACAACAGGCACAATATGCCCCCCAGGATGCTTTGCAAATCGGTTTTCTTCACTAGTGCTGCAGTGAGAGATCACTGAGAACTTTTTTTAGCGTTTGTGTGATTTACAGTTACATTGTAGATGACAAGAATAATATATAATGTTGAGGTGCATATGTTTTTCCTATTGGAGCTGGAGGGCTACTGGTTTAATAACTTTGTTTTGTTTTTCAAATGTTTCATTTCTGCAGATCTTCTGCTCCACTTAAAAACGCATATAGATTGACTATATTTGATTGAAGAATAAATAAAATTAAATTGATGCCACGTTCCTGAAAAGAAAGCCAATTTCTTTACCAATCACTGTGATCTAATCATGGCCTCGGACACTATAGTAATTGTTGGAGTGGACAACAGTCAGCACTCATAGATATAGATAGATTTTGGCAAGTGCATTTCTTGAACATACATTCTCAGTGAGCAAAAACTAGAACTGATATACTGTACTAATCTCTCAGAGGATGTATTTCATTATTTCTATTAGATACAGTACCATCACTATCCATAATATGCAACACATTTGAATGGTTTGTGATTTGTCTGTGTGATTGCATTGCTAATCATCATGAAACAAATGTTTCTCTTTTCCACTTATTTCTCAATTTCAAAGATATTAATGTCACCCGGGGATGCCAGCAGCAGGTCACCAGCTACACCTTGCGAGTGTGAAGTGACAGCTGCTGCCCTGTGGAGGTGCGACTGCACATCACACACAGACATCAGCACCACCGGCGAACACTAAAGCCACACGCCTGGATTCTGCTGAGACTGTTTACGGCACAGCTGGAGCGGTGAGGTAATGTGGAAGAGTGTGCTCCCTCCTTCTATCCTTTCATCTCCCTCTCTCTATCTCTCTATCTCTCTCTTTCTCTCTGTCTCTCGCTCCTTATACCTATCTCTCTCACGCAGACTCTCTCTTCTCTCGTTCTCGCTCCCGTCTCACGGCAACACCTGGTCTCACACCAGAGCCGCCAGCCAGCCAGCCAAGCAGCCACTCCGCTCCCGTTCGGCGAGCTGCAGGCAGTGTGGTGGTGGTAGCGGCTCTGATAAGTGTTTAGTAGCCCACAGAGAGATGCTGTTGCCGCCGTCGCCCAGGGCCATGCTGTCATCAACAACTGTATATAGCTAGCGCTCATCACGAGCCTCGCGACGCGGCGGAGATTTGATCACAGGAAATGAGCGGGGGCCTGATTATTTGTTGCGGTCACCCGATAGCAGATTGGCTCCTGTCAGGAAGCAACCGGGACTCTATTCATGTCACTTTTGAATATTCAAATCTCATGAAGGGTTTTTTTCTTTTTTGGAGAGCCGAGGCCGAGAGTGATTTTCTTGTCATCTGGACGCGACATCTGCAGGGCAGTCGTATGAAACAGAAAGCCCATCACATTACCGCAGAACAATGAAACAACAACAAGGCCTAACTGCTTTCAAATGTGCCACATTCATTCAGCGTAATGCAATAAAGCCTTTATGATAATAGGCCTGCTGAAATGTAGCCTGTGGCGGCCTCTGATGAAGATTTCTTTTCTTCTTTGTCCAGTCATCCATTGTGCGTCTGTCTCTCAGGCTGGTATTGAATGGCATGATGAGCAGTTAGACAAAGACAGGCAAATGAAAGGATGGGTCCTGGACCGGTCGACCCCTTGCCGATCACTTCCTCTTGTTCCATTTTCGGCGTAACTCGGTTAATGGAGGCTAATTTGGCTCTCGGGGAACTCTAATTTGGGCCCTCGGGGGAGGGAGGGGCTTTCAGGGAGGCTGGCGACGTCTGCACCCCTGTTCCCAATAAGCAGGGCCCATCTGCTGGGGAGGACGGGAAACAGGGACCCACCGCAACACACACACACACACACACACACGCGCACGCATGCACACACACACACACACACACACATACACACACGCACATACACACATACACGCACACACACACACACACACACACACATACATGCACACACATACGCACAAACACACACACATACAAACCCTACAGTACCAGCTGCGCCTGTAGCACCCCACTCACCGAGTTACTGAGACAGAGAATGACAGCTGTTCAACTTTATTGGGTTGTTTTTGTACACCCACATACACACACACACACACACACACACACACACACACACACACACACACACACACACACACACACACACACACAGGCACAGGCACAGGCACACACAGTGAAAAACCCAATCCATCCAATATTAAAGTCAATCGTGCTGATCTGGTACCTTTGTCCACCAGGGGGAAACGTCCACCGTCTGTGCCCATGGCTGACCTGCTACTAGATCTGTTTTCATTTCAAACAGACGGCCGTCGAATGGCTTGTCATTACTGTGTGTGTGTGTGTGTGTGTATGTGTGTGTGTGTGTGTGTGTGTGTGTGTGTGTGTGTGTGTGTGTGTGTGTGTGTGTGTGTGTGTGTGTGTGTCTGTGTGTGTGTGTGTGCACTGATGCGTAAGCTTATGGTGACAGACACACCAGTAGATGAATACATGATCACATAAACAGGCGCCCAGCACGTGAACAGCAGGATATGTTGTCACTGGCGGTAGCTTCGCCGTGAGCACAAATGGGTTGATGTAGAGGGTGCTTTGCTCTAATGATAATCCACATAGCTCTCCTGTTTCTTATAGCCCAGACTGATTTCATTGGGGAAAAAAAAGGGCACGCCAGAAAAGGAACAGCACGAAGGATAAAAAGTAAAATATGCATGAAGGAGAGAAATAACTATGGAAAGTGGGAAAGAGAAAGAGAGAGAGAGAGAGAAAGATGGGGAGAGAGAGAGAGGGGCAAAAAGAGAAAAGCACAGATTTGGCTGACCCGCCGATGCAACATGCTGTTAAATGCTCTTTGAGGCCCCGCTCCATTTCAGCACATGGGAGATAGATTTCAGCGCAAATGGTGTGCGAATGGCGGTCTGGAGGTCCCAGCTTGGTGGGTTTACGCCGGAGTTTATTATCATTCAACACAGCCTGGTGCGCAGGGCCAGGGCGAGGAGAGGTCTGGCCAGGGTCCAGCCCCCAGGCAGCCAGCTCATACTAAATCCACAAAATGTATTTTTGAGTAATGTTTTTTTTTTTTTTTTTTTAACAATATACGCCGCTTCCATATTTTTCGAGGAGTGCTGTGTGTTGTATGCGTGAGTGTGTTATTGAGGTATTTCATCGTGCTGAATAATGCACAGTGTGTTTTTTTCCTCCTTCTTCTTCTTCTTCTTCTTTTTTTATTTTTGAGTTATTTCCGGCGAAACCCGAGGCACATCAGCACCGACCGCCGTCGCCTCACGTCGTCGCCGTGATTTATCTAGCTTCTCAGCGGGCCACTGCACACGACCCCCCCCCACATCACTGCCGCCGCCTTCGCCCCCGCCGTCAAGACTAACTGTGTGGTGCCTTTCTTTAATCTTCGGGGGGCAGAAACACACTGAGGAGTGAATGAGGCAGAACCACCGTCGGGACGACAAATGTTTTCACTGCGGTTCAGGTTCTTCTGTCGAGGGGAATGAGGTGTGTGGTTGT
>NC_085016.1:18885193-18930193 GCF_963854185.1 Sardina pilchardus
AGGATGAGGATTTTTCCAACCCCGTATGCCTTTGCTCTAGTCTAGGATGTTGACATTTCCTTCATTATCTGTCATTGTGGTTCTGGCCTGTTGCTTTGATAGGATGGCAGCAGCGATACGGGTCTCTCCACGAGCACTTGCAGGCATAGGGCGCTGTCAGTCAAGTAGTTCTCTTGTCGGAGTGGAGGGGTGTTTTTTTGGAAGGTGGGCTGTGGGGGGTGCAAGTCTTGTCACCTGGCAACATGACATAGATGTTCAGTCAGGAATGTTAAATTGCCAAAAGGATAGCCGTGTGCGGCGGGGAAAAGCCAAGGCTGCATGCTGGGGCGGAATGACAGCGCTTAGATGCTCCGTTTCTATGGCAATGGCAGCGAATGCACACCTGAGAAAATGGAGCCGGCTTCCTCGCCTCTCACTCCCCCTGAAGCCGGTCTGTAATTACAGAACACCACCTGGTGCTGGTACCGATCCGGCCCTCATCTGGGCCCGATCCGGGTCACATCCGGGCCACACTGGCTCTTGGGGGGCCCCTTCCAAAAGTGAGCTGCTGTGTGGGCGCCTCTGTGACGTCATCGTTCCCTCACTCTGACTCTGGCAGGCATCTCCAGCTGGGCTTGACCGGCCCTTTGTGTTGCGCCCGCAGCGGGGCCAATCAGAGCGGAGAGGCCCCACAGGTCCGCCCGTTGCGTCCGGCCTCTGATTGGACTCTTAAACCGACTCACCTTCTCCCTTTAATCCCCCTAATCAGAGCTGCTCTCTGCAAAGCGCCGGTGATTTGGCGAGGTGGGAGATCGCAACCCTTCACCGCGGTCATGAGCCCCAGCGTAATACGAGGGTAACAGAGTTTGGCTGCTAGTGGGTTGCTGCAATGAGAGAGAGAGCGAGTGTAGGGGTGAGAGAGAGGTGTGTGTGTGTGTATGTGCGTGTGTGTGTGTGTGTGTGTGTGTGTGTGTGTGTGTGTGTGTGTGTGTGTGTGTGTGTGTGTGTGTGTGTGTGTGTGTGTGTGTGTGTGTGTGTGTGTGTGTGTGTGTGTGTGTGTGTGTGCATGTGTGCGTGTGTGTGTGTGTGTGTGTGTAGTGTAGCGACTAATGAATCTGAGAAGTGCATTGCTTTAATGAATTCTCCTGCTCCCCTGATGAAGGCAAGCACCAGACCGACCACCAGGATGTCGCTGGAAATTAATCACTGAGCGACTTCCTAAGTGGACTGCGTTAATTACTCCGTCTAATGCAGCCTTCGGAGGAAACGGATCGCGGTGACGCAGCCCTCGCGCTCTGACTAACACGCCAAGCCGCCAACACACCAGGTCTCTGGTGAACGTTTGGCAGAGAAAGTAGTTTTTTGCTAGATTGGACCATGTTAAATCTTACTTGGGTTTGAGCAACACAGTTACATTTTGTTATTCATGTTATGCAACGCTGATAGGACTGAAAAAGTTAGCGTTTTGCAGATATGTAGATACTGTATATCTCCATCCATCTATTTTTGTAGAAAAATAAATAAATAAATAAAATAATCTCAAACCAGAGGGAGACTTTAAGGTAATGGACAAACAAACACATGTGTTAGCACCAACCAGTCACAATAAGTTGTTTTAGGTTTCATCAGGTTTCCCCCTCCTTGTGTAATTGCGTCGTCTAACATCCCTGTTTTCTCTTGCTGTTTTTCTATTCCTTGGTTTGAAGAGTCCCCACCACCAGCCCCATACCGCACAGCTCTCCAATGATAACCTCTTTACCACCTGCCGGGGCACCAGGTGGGGAGGACATTTCAAGGTACATTGCCATGACACATTTGGGATGGGGCCTTCGCCAAAACACTCAGGTTTCAGCTCACTCCAGTGTCTGTGCCTCTGTGGTAAAACTCAGTGGTTCGCCACCACAGATGACGGCAGCGCTGTGAAATGTCCTCAAAACAAACATTGAAATTCCATCTTTACACACCATTACCTGTGGCCATCATATATGAAGCAAGTCGAGAGGCAATCATTGGCAGCGAGGCTTATACGGAAGTGCCTGGCCGGGGAGTGAAGGCGAGGTGAGGGTGCAGTCAGCCTGCAGTGAGGGCAGAAGGGGGCCGTGGAGCTCTGCCATCCTGCCTGCCTGCCTGCCTGCCTGCTCCCTGCCTGACCTGGTGGGGAAATGAGCTGTGCCGTGCCGCGGTGTCACCACTGTGAGTGCCAGGGGTATCAGATGGAGGTGAGAAATGTCAGCCTGGGAGGCCTCGCTATTACTTGTCTCAGCTCCTTCTTGTTAGTGTGTGTGTGTGTGTGTGTGTGTCTGCATTTGAGTGTGTGTGTGTGTGTGTGTGTGTGTGTACTGTATATATATATATATGTGTGTCTCTGTGTGTGTGTGTGTGTGTGTGTGTGTGTGTGTGTGTGTGTGTATGTATGTGTATGGATGTATGATAATAATAGGGAAGAGGTAGAGAGGGCTGGTGCTGGGTGACACTAGCAGTGGCAGCCTCCATCTCCGAGAGTTCTAGAAGCTTCAGGAGTTCTTGTCTGTTGGACAGCTTAGTGTGTTCAGTCACCTCCACCTGCACCTCCACCCACCCCTGGAACCTGCAATGGCCTCTCTGACTATTGACAAATGAGGAAGCCCCTAGCTGTTTTTCACCCCCCAACAAAACACACAACAACAGGAACAAATGATTCTTGGAAACAGCCAGTGGAGAAATCATTAAATTCTAATGATAGAGTGGATCACTGCGAGGAGCAGCCGGAATATTGGAGACAGAGAGATAGAGGAAGAGTGGTGGCTGGGGCCCCCGTCATTGACATTTCAGAGATATTTGCCTTTTAAAGATCTTGACATTTCAATGTGGAGCCTAATAATTTCCCCTGCAATATGAATGACGAGGTTGACTTTCTGCTGGCTGGGAGGTTATGTGGAGAATATGCATTGATCACACTCACAACCGAGGCTTCCTCTTCTTCACCAATGTAAATGTGCAGGTTCCTTGGTCAAAAATACATTAATTCTGCTTTATCTATTCTATATGTTATGTTATTCTATAGTGTCTGTGGCTTGTGTTAAATCAAAAATCCCACTTATATTGGTGTGCAGTGCATTTTAGCCCCAGACTACTAATGGAAATATGGAAATGTCTTAAAGGCACCCTGGTTCTCGATTATAGGTGATTACCGACCTAGCAAGTTTCTGTGTTCAGGAAGGAACCCCCCCCCCCCCCCTTTTCTACTGACTGTTATCAGTGCGTTTCCGCTATAGTGTATCAGAGTTATGTTGATACTTTGAGGCAAAAGATGCATATTTAGTTAGTTTACTATGGCCCTTCTGAGCTGTAGGGGGACCCCAAGAGAGCAAATCCATTTTAGTGCTGCTTTAATTGGTTTGACTCAGGTCTGACCACCAATCCTTTCCAGTTTCAGGCAGGTATTGACATTTAGCAGAAACGTTTATGTCTGCGTCTGCACCAAGTGCAGAGGAATATGCTGCAGTTAATCACCTGTCTCTCTTAACCAGACGAGCATAAGAGATGGCCAGCTAATGTCTCTGGGTATGACATCATTAAGTGGGGACTACCTGTAGACCTGATTGCACTGTTTATTGACCAGACTTTATTGAGTTCTCGTCATTTGGAGCAGACAAAAAGAACTGCGCATCAATCAACACAAAATAATGATTAAGTAGATGTAGCTTACTCCTTGCTGTACAAAGTTAAGTTTGATTGGTGAATTGACATGCTTGAGAATTGACAACAACAGACAGACTAACGACAAAACAAAAGGCTGAGGTCGCCATCTTGTTTTAATCCTCTGGCAGGAAATCAAGATAAATGGATGACAATTCTTGCACAACAGGTGCGATGACCTTGGAACAAACACATTACGTGTGACAGGAAAAGTTTGAGTAAAATGAATGTGCATACATTTTCACACCTGAACTGCTAACACATCTAGCACAGGATTGACTTATTGTTCTCATAAGCCCAGATGGATAAACAGACCATAGAGTCTCTATCAGAGTGTATGTTAGCTAGCCTAGCGAGCTACTGTAGGCTACACCCACATCAAGATGTAGGGTCTAAACTCACCATAGCTGGGCTCAATCGGAGGGGTAGGATAAACGTCTGTCTTTCAAATTCCCTCTCCTTGCAATAGGAAAAGCGCTAAACAAATTATCTTCTTGTTTTCAAGTAGCAGGACGCAACTTCTGGTCGCATGTCAGTAATCATTACGTTAAGCCCGCCCACCAACTCTATACACGATGTGATTGGTTCGGTGATCGCTGCCAAAGCAGCTCCCAAGTCAAACGGAGAGTTGCTAGACTACCCCGACAGCATTAGATTTGCTGCTGCTAGGGGCGTCTAGATTTCTAGGCTATATGTTAGCATATGAATATCTGAAACCAAAGGATGTTCACAATCCTAGTAACAGTGACAGGGGTTAATGCACTCTAAAATGTTTACAAAAAGGTTCTCTGTAGCTGATAAAAGTGTTCTCAACTGAAAATGGCTGAAAAGAAAATTGTTCACTCAGATCACTTTGTGAAAGTATTCATGACAAAACATATGTCGATTGCTAAAAAAGTAGACCAAACATACTGTGTGGATGTGGTTGTTTCTGTTTTTCAGAAACAGACACACGGAATGTAATTCTTGCTGTGAAGAGAGGCTTTTTTTTTGTCTGGGCCTGGTTTTATCTGCTGCCCAAAATCTGTGCAGAGCTGGTTCAGCTTGTAGTAGATAAACACCATAAATCTGAATTATTTCATTATTTTCAGTGAAATGGCTTTAGGATAGGTGGCATCGATCCCATCTCGCAGACTAAAAGCATGCTTCACAATTTGCTGAAATTATAATCGTTGATCAATGTGTGGAGCTCATCAGTATTCAATTTTAATTGATCTGGCAAAGGGGATGCAGGAAGTGAAAATTGGCTCTTTTTTGCGGTAAGGGGAGAGAGAATGTCATTTCCTGTGGAAATGGTAAATCTTTCTCAGTTTTCCAAGAAATTGCTTGAGAGTTTCTGATGTGGCCAAAGCCGTGCCTTCATACACTCCCAATTATTTGTGCCACTTTTTTGTCTAGCTGGCATCGATCTCGAGGAACAGGGAGCGATGGTGTACAAGAAATCATGTGCTTGTGCCATGCAATGTTTTAATGAGTGTGGTAAATGATTGCGCTCTGATGAGGTATTGTTGTAGGAAACCTTTCTGAGAGATAATTATTCATCGACTCCCATTCTGATCAAATAAATAAATAAATGAATCAAATCATGCACATGCCTCAACAATAACTGTCAGAGAAGCAAACATATCCTACCGTGTCTTGCCAGACATTCTGAATTCTGAAATGATCATCATTTTGGAGATATATTTGATATTATTTGGTAAATACATCCTTTCCAATTTTGGTAAATATAACCTTTCCAATTGCGTCTATGACCCGTCGGCAGATTTTAGGAGCTTTGAACTTCGTGACGAAAGCTCAAGTCTAAAGATAGCATATTGGGCTGCTAACAGGCTTGGCTCTCTCACCATACCTCCCACACCACCAATCAGCTACTGGGTCCTAATTTAAATGACAGGGGGGGGGGGGGGGGGGGGCTAAGACACTCTATGACCAAAGTGTCTGCTATCGCTAAAGCTATCGTGTGGCATGTAGGACCACTGAGCTGATCCACAGATGTTTAATCGATGCTAGACTTTTGCATTTTCCACTTTGACTGCCGTTAAATTGAGCCCCATGCCCCGATTGTGTTGCTTTTTACTGTTGGAACAGACTCCAACCTCAGCTGGTTCTGCCTGACTAATGAATATACTATTAGTCGTGTTAATACACACCATCAAGGTATTAACACCAGATACACCATAAAGAAAAGTGAAAAGAAAATTAAGCCCCAACATTACCTGGGCTTGAGTGAGCAAACACAGATAATGCTCTGCAGAGAATCAGTGTTCGTTGGGGGATCCTTTACACAAAGGCTTGTCAGATTTTAAAGGCTGATAGAGAGCAGTTACCTTATAGCACTCCAAAGTTGACAGAAAAAAGCAGTTTCACTGTAAAATGAAAATAATTCAAGCCCATTTATTAAAAAAAAAAGAGAAAAACCTCCGCACACCCACACACCTCTACTTGCAATATGTCTCTCCACTGCAATCATGTGTGAAAGGCCTGTGATGGAGTATGTGTGGATGGGTGAGCAGGCCTGGTGAGGATGAAGCTCTCTCCTTGTGTAATTGCAGTGCTACCATTAGGCGAGAGCAGTGTGTGTGTGTGTGTGTGTGTGTGTGTGTGTGTGTGTGTGTGTGTGTGTGTGTGTGTGTGTGTGTGCGTGTGTGCGCCCACCCAGCCTAGCAGTGGTTTTTTTTTTTAGCAAGGCATCAGGGCTAAAGGCCGGCTCTGGCTGATCCCAGGTCAGCTGTGCACAGCAAATGAGCCATGTGATGATGTAGCATCCTGGAGCTTTTCTCTCTCTCTCTCTCTCTCTCTCTCTCTTTCTCTCCTCTACTCCTCCCTTTCTTCCTCACCTCTCTTCCTCCTCCTTTTCCCCTCCTCTCTCCCCCCCTGTGCGTGGCATTGCCCTCTATTTCCCTCCCCTTACAAATCTCACTTTATGTCAGATAATCCAATGACAGCCAATTTGCTCGGGGGATATATTTTTATTTTATATGGTATAAGCATTATTTATATATTTACTTCCTCCATATTTTCTGAAAAGGCAATTTGCTTGGAGCTGCACTGAAGGAGGGGAACATTAACTGAGGCTTCCTTGGATGGGGCCCTCACAACACCCCACACACACCCCCACACATACACACCTTTTCCCCTCATCCCTTCCAGATTAAGATGACCATGGGAGAAAAAGCGTAATCATGAAAGTGTCACATTTCAAGAGAGGGAAGGAGCGAGGAGGAGAGAGGTGGGATTCGGGTCAGACTTTAAAGTGCCTCTTTATTCTTCTCTCTCTCTCTCTCTCTCTGCTTCCTCTCCTTCTCTCTCTCTCCACCTCTTTTTCTTTTTCATTCTCTCTTTATCCTCTCCTGGCTCCCTGCAATATTTTGCAGGTGTGGGTGCTGCCGAAGGTTTAATTTAAAGCCACAGTTCAACACCAGGAGCCAATTACAAAGACATACAGATAACTCAGCAGAATTGAAATATTTATTTCTTACTTCTTGGGGGGGGGGGGGGGGGGGAGAATGTGCCCCATTCTGCCAACCAACCCGGGCCCGTGCATAACGATATGCATGAGAGTAGTGGGCAGGTGGGTTTTGCACACACCGGGAATGGATGAGGTATTGAAGATAAGGTCAGGAGAGGTTTTTATTGGCTGGTATTAAATTCTACTGGAGGAGTCATTTTTAGCACCTCTAAGAGCCGACTGCACCTGGCAGCTTAGAGACTCCGAGCTCTGCTCTACTCAGCGTTTCAATCAGAGACATTATCCCTCTGAACACACACACACACACACATACACACACACACACTCACTCACTCACACACACACACACACACACACACACTCACACACACTCACACACACACACTCACACACACATGTGCAAAACGACACGAACATATATTTTCATGACGTACAGTGTAACTGTAACGAAAATATATATTTCCATGCTCTGGAGTGCAATCCCTCCTCTCACGCATATCTTTTTATCACGAGGAAGCCGTGAAAAGTCTGACAGCTGCATAATTCAAAGCCATGTTGTATGAGAGAAAACCGGAGAGAGAGAGAGAGGGAGAGAGAAACAGATAGAGTTTTGGGGTCAGTAGAGAGCTGTGGCTCTCCTAAAAAAGCTAAGAGGAGAGATGATCTTTCCAAATGGACTCCAATCGCACAGAGCAATTTCATCTCTTTTTATTTGAGTGTGTGTGTGTGTGCTGTGTGTGTGTGCGTGTGTGTGCTGTGTGTGTGTGCTGTGTGCGCACGTGTATGTGTGTGAAAGAGATTTTAGCACAGACTAGAAATTGGACAGAATCAACTCCAGGCTCCATTTATTTTGCACAATCAAGAGTTGCTTATTGGAAAAGGTGAAACAACCAGATCTCTTCATACATTCGCACCCTGAGTGTTGTCTCGGTCTGTGCTGTGCATGTTTGCATAACTGTGTATATATAAACGTGTGTGTGTGTCTGTGTGTGTGTGTGTGTGTGTGTGTGTGTGTGTGTGTGTGTGTGTGTGTGTGTGTGTGTGTGTGTGTGTGTGTGTGTGTGTGTGTGTGTGTGTGTTTGTGTGTGTGTGTGTGCAGTATTTGTGTATGACTCTGGATACACCCATCTGTTAGCTCTCTCCTCTTCTGAGTAAATGTGTACCATCAAGTCCCACATCTCTGACTGGGCAAATATGTGTCAGTCAGTTTGTGTGCTCGACTAACTGCATGTCAGTCAATCTACAAACACCCCCCTGTCTCCCACTTCACAAAGACCAAGGATCAGTGTGCAGCTCCCATATGCTTCCTGTTCTGCCGTCAACCTTTGCGAGGTCGGTTGGCCATTCCCACACTTCAAAGAGGCCAAGAGAAGGGTGTGTGTGAGTGTGTGTGTGTGTGTGTGTGTGTGTGTGTGAGAATGTGTGCATGTGTGAGAGAGAAAGAAAGAGAAAGAGTGAGAGAGAGGATCATTGGATGGGACGTGTGTGTCCGTATGAAGTGTGCGAATGAGGGCTGTGCGTGTGGTGCGTGTGTGTGTGTGTGTGTGTGTGTGTGTGTGTGTGTGTGTGTGTGTGTGTGCGCCTCCACTCACCAAAGAGAGGAGAGGAGAAGACATGAGTCGCACCCTCTAATCTTTGTCGATACCACTCCCTCGTTTGATGTGTCCGTGCGCAACCGTGAGGGCTTTTTTCCCCCTCTTTTCTTTTTTTGGGTGCGTGGAGGGTATTTGTGTTTGATGGGATTTGCGAATGGGCTAAAACTTTGCATGGGAAGCAGACAGGAGGTGCACTGATGGCAGGTTTATGCTCAACACTTTTCTTTTAAAAGCCTCATTTCCCTCTTTGATGCCACTCCCTCACCCTTTCTTCACTCCTCACTCTGGGAAGGAGGGCGGGGGCAGCGGCAGCCGAGGGTTTTTGGTGTGTGTGTGTGTGTGTGCGCGCGCGCGCCTCTCCAAGATTGTTTTGTTGCAGGAATTTTTGTGACATTGTTGCTATTAGCCAAGTACAGTAGCTTCCGTGAAAGTATGAAGGTGCATTTATTTATACATTCAAGCAGTTAGGAAGACCAAAGAGTCCAATTCAGTATTCTTCTTTGTCTGAAAAAAAAAAAAAAACGGTGCGGGGGAGAGATGTACTTTTTAGGTCACTCTCAGAAAGCAGAGCAGATGTTGTGCCATTTTGTGTTATGGAGGCTCTGGAATAGAAACATCTTTGTTAGTATAAAGTAACCATGCCAGGCTGGGATATACTGTAGTGGGAGTAGCCTCAAAATATCTGGGTTTGTCACCCCCCCCCCCCCCCCACACACACACCCTTTTCTGCATATATGGTGCCTTTCTCCCCATAGTTGGAACTGAACATTGAGGCATCTATCATGAGCAGAGTGACTATTGGTTTTGATGCTTTAAGAGTAGGGTGCATAAATCATTATTTCATGGGCATGTGTTGTGCTTGAATTGCCCATCTGTTTCTGATCTTCTGTCCAAATTACATTGTAGCTTCCCTCCTCCTCAAGATCCGAAATGAAAGAATTGTGTGTGCCTGCATTTAGTGCACACATTTTTGTGTGGGTATGTATGTATGTATACATAGGAGAAAATTATACCCTTGATTCTTGGAAATAATAACAGTCAATGCATTGAATGCTATTTAATTAACGGTTTTAATCACAAGTTTGTGTAATTGTACCCTGAAGTAGAACTGTTTCGATTAGATTTGGTCTCTGCCGCTGGTGCAGGCACTTAGGTAAAAGGTCACTATTGTTTTGCCCTGAAAGCTCAGAGTCTTATTTATGTAATTACTTGTTATTAACTTTGTCCTCAAAATTGTTGAGGGTGAAAAGTATTGAGAATTTTCCTTCAGTGACTTTTTTTTGTAGGCTGGTCAGCTCCTTTAATGTCTAAACAACCAGGGGGCGATGTTTACCAGATTCGTCTGCGAGACAGAGAGAACTTGTGACTCTTGTATGGATACTGTGCTGTCGGGTATGTTTGGAAATGAAAACCTTGTACTGTATCTTTTGCGTCTTATCTTGGTTTCATAGTAAACTGGCTACCTGCGAAGCACCATTCTCACAAGTTCACCGTCTGAATTTTAGAGCTCATAAGAGTTCCGCTGGTACATGGTAAGTGGAACCACAGGTAAACCAGGTGGATCTTGGATAGAACCGAACAGCCTGTGCTTTGTGCTTCCCCTTGCCAGAAAAATGGTACCTTGAATGGGATGCCAGTCTGGGCGTATGCCAGTGTGCTGGCACTCTTGAATGCCAGTTCAGTTTTCAGGTGGTGCCACATTTTGTAATGAGGAGTGGGGCTATTCTTAACAGCCATTCTCTTGTGAGGACACTCCACACATGAAACAGTCCTATCCACACAGTGAGAAATCTCAGCTTCTCATCCCCCTCATCTCACACGACAAGAGGTCAACAGTGAGCAACGCACAAACACAGAAAAAAAAAAAATGTGTGAAAAAAAATCAACTTATTTGTCACCATGGCAACACAGATTCAGATTCAAATTTCAGTTGTTTTACTGAGGAGGAGGTACAAGACTCTTCGCACTTAGCGCCTACTGTTTTCATTGGGGAGGTGTTCTGTCTCTCTCTCCCTCTCCTCCAGATCATTATCAGTGGCTCGGCACACACACACACACACACACACACACACACACACACACACACACACACACACACACACACACACACAGGGCCGGCCCTGGCGTCCGCAGGGGGATTACCGCCGGCTCCGGTGGCGCTGAGGAGCTCGGGAACAAGCTCCGAGTGACCCGCTCGATTAATCCCCTCTTATCGACTCCAGCGACCAGTCAACACCTCCGCAAACACATCCCACAACAAGGCCCGTGGTGTCGTCTGGTGATATCACCCGCACACTGGGGCTGCCAAAGTCACAAGCCAAAGTCCATAGATTGGGAATAAACCAAACATTAGCTCCTCCAAATGCATATTTGGGGGGATGATGCTTGTAAAATCCAGTAGCTCTCTCCCAGCCATCTCCGAATTCCGGCCGGGTGTGAGTTTTCACCATTCTGTTCGTCCATAGAATAACGGATGGATGTAGTCACAGAGAGAGGCATCTGTGGTCAGTCAGGCATTTTTCAGACATTCATTTTGTTATGGCTGTGCTCAGTGATCCGACCCACTAAAGGGTTAATTGTGATTTTCTTGCAGAAGACTGAGCCATGATGAAGAATTAGACTGACAGGCGGCAATTCTGATTCTATTGTTTCAGCGAGGGAACGGTTTCTCTCTATCTCGCCTTTCATTCGCATCCACACACATGGACACACACACACACACACACACACACACACACACACACACACACACACACACACACACACACACACTCAGTCTCTCTGTCTTTCTCCCTCCCTCACTCACTCAATCATACTCTTTCTCTTTCTCTCTCTCTTACGCACACACACACACACACACATTCTCTCTCTCTCTCTCCCTTACTGACTGACTCATGCTCTCTCTCTCAAACACACACACACACACACACACACACACACTCTCTCTCAAACACACTCTCTTTCTCTATCTCTCTCTCTCTCACTCCATCTCCAGTGCTTCCAGCCTCCAAGATGGGAACTGCATACCAAATCACACACCCCCTCAACCCCCCAGCTGATGTGCTATGAAAGAATCCCATCCAAAAGGTGTGTGTGTGTGTGGGGGGGGGGTTAAGTGATGAGACAGGTCGCTGCTGCATTAGCATTTGCATAACTTAATTGACTGTGTTTTGGAACGCAAAATGTCATTAGCTCTCCCCCAGCCACCAGGCAGAGGAGAGGCCTGCGATTCTGACCCGGCCCCCGACGAGGAAAGAGATAGATGAAAGAGCCGGAGCGCGCACTACACTGAAAGGTCTTTATTTCAGGCTGTTAATTGATTTGGGGATGAAAAATGTTATTCGGCAGAGCGTCGGTGTTATCGTAATCACCACCATTTTTCACTCTGGGCAACTCCCCCTCCCTTGGAAACCTCTGGGATTTTTCTGGAATCCTCTAATGGCGGAGTTATCTGATACTACGGTCAAGTAAACAGAAAGAGGCAGAATCTTTTCATTTCGCCACAATTGTTCTGTTCATCTTCAGGGGCTGTTGTTTTCCCTCAATACGCCGCAAAGCCTCAGGAAAGAAACACAACAAAGAAAAGCTTTCCTGTCAAGAACTGTGCCCTGATGTTGACTACAATCCACACACTGAATGGATATTCAACAGACTACAAAAAATCTTGCATGGCAGCCAACACGCCCTGCCCCTGACCAAACATCACAATTGAGAGTATACTGTATTCTGGTTGGTTGCCTTTGTAGTAGCCTGGCTGGTTGTTTTTGCAACAAAATTGCAACAGAAAGCATGCAGAAGAAAAAAAGACTGTTAGTTATGTCCTTGCATGGTATATTTCAGTGTGCAACCTTTTGGTTCAATCCCTTGGATGTCTATAAAGTTATTTTTTGATTAAAAACCACGTGGGTGTGCATATAAACAGTGTGTGATCAGCAGAGATGGAAACCAGAAACAGTCAACACCAGACAAAGACAAACTTTACATTTGGAATACTTAGTGCTGTCAGTACGTATGTCAGTTGTAAGAGTGGATGATCACTGCCACATGTCTAGTCACATTTCAGAGGGGACTAGCAAGTGTGTCCAGCAGTTCTGTCTGATTGATTGTCATCATTCAGTGTGATGCAGATGAGAATCGATGTATCATGACGTGCTATTCACCCTAGTGAATGCGGCTGCTGAATATTGCCAATGCTGACATTACTGTTAGACAAGCCTATTAAAATGCCTCTTAGAAAAAGAGGTAATTTGAACATATGGTTCACTCAGACATTGTGCAACTGCTGCTGTATCTCTTTCTGCCAACTCAGGCAGGGCATTTTGTGCGATGATGAATGGACAATGTCAGCTAGTGTCGTGTCGCAACCAGCCAGACGTGGCAAAGTATCCAGCTGTTTGCAGCGACCCTGTCACCCCCCCCTCTCCTCCCCGTCCATTTAAGCTCAACTGAATCTAAGCAAGCCAATTTCTCTTATTACAGCCATTACCTGTACCTTGTTTGGTTTTGTTATAAATGCACTCCATAATTGCCAAAATCAATGTTAGACGCTCACTTCAATTAGCCAGGAAATTAGAAGCACAGTTACTTTCCAGTTGCCATGGTTTCCGGCAGTGGGCCTTGGAAAGCCCCTAGCAAAGTGTTTTCTTGCTGTAATGAACTTTAATTAAGATGACTTCCTGCCAAAATGTAGTTTAAATTGCTGAGCTCTTTTCAACAGGATTGGGTGCGAGAGGGAACAATCGGAGAGAACATGTTTATGTGACAGGGTGCTAATTTGATCCATTAGGTGCAGGTGTGACAGCGAGCGGATTCCGCGCTGTCGTACCGCACGTCCTCAGAGAGAGAGAGAGAGAGAGGCTTCTCATTAACACCTGTCAAAGCGTAAGGCACTCTCTGCATCTTCTTTGTACAATGCTAACATTTCTTTCCCTCAAAGTGCAGTGTCTGAAAGGAGGAAGTGCAAAATGTGCTTCGATTAAGAGCATCTGAAAAGCCACTGGGAGAATTGTGGAGATGAAGACTTTCTTACAGAAATATATATATATTTTTTTAACCCTTAGAGAGTTCCAGGTACAAGAAAACCAGCATTGGCAAGGGAAATTGGAAATATGTTTACTGTATCAATGGGCCTCTGGTGTCAGTTTTGGTAGCATTAATAAATAGCCTACAATATAATAACAATAAATTATAGTGGTCTGTAAGGACTGCTACTGAAGGCTGATAGAGATAATATGCTGAAAATATAATACACTGTTTCCTTCCTTGGTAAGATCCAGATGTGTTTGTGCATGGTGGGACAGTGAAGGAAGATTATGAAAAGGAATCATTTGTATACATTTAAGCATTATTACTTTATCTTAAAATGTGATAACAGTATAGAAGTATCAAGTAAGTTTCAGTTATCTAGAAGTTTCTAGTATCTCTCATAGAGGCAGGATCTGAATACACCCATAGAGAAATAAATGCAAATTTAGATCTTAAATCTTAGAAAAAAAACCCTGCTCTTTAATTTTCAAAAGTTGATTGCTGAAACTCATTAGACTCTCATATGCTGTGGTATATTTCATTTTTAGAGGGGAGTTTTTGTCTCTTTACCTCAGTGGATCCAACGCGCTCTGCTCCAGCCTCCCTCTAGCTGCTTGGGCTGAGGGGGAATCTCACTACAGAAGTACTCACTGGAGAGATTACTCATCGGCTTGCATAAGGCCCATTGCTGTTTTCCATGTCTTTGAAGCATCATTACTCTGTGGTGGTGTTGCTCCACTCCCTTGCGCAATTTATTAAAGAGAAAACAACAACTGGAGTCTTTGTCAACACCAACTTCGTTGGGGTAAGTTTCTTATTATTTAGGGAGACTGAGAAGACGGGATATTTATTAACTGGGAGTTGCCATAACCACAAGCCTGCTATTGATCTCAGCGTGGGTATTCACTGTGGCCTACTGGTATGCTGCCCATTGCTGGGAATGGACAGCTCCACAAGGTCAGGGCTGTGTGTGTGTGTTTAGCCTTAACCTCAGCTGCAACCTCACTGTTTAAGCCGCCACTGGTGCGGTCTTTCATCAGTAAAGCCAGACAGCCTCGCTGAGCTCATTCAGTCACTGATAGAAGTGGGTAAGCACTATTTTCTGCCTCTCCTGGATGGATGGGGTGCCTTGAGTGACTGATTACAGGGGCTGTAACAAAACAAAGACACCCGTGTCCAATCAAGTTCTCAGCGATTTACACAGTCTCCCACAAAGGAATTGCTCCCCCCACCCAAAAACACATTATTTCACTGAAACATTTTGGCCATGTCTTTCGGCGTTTTTAAGCTTAAATCCCACACGTTGATGCTCACTTTAGAGACCTCCCTTGAGTGAGTTATTAAGTGAAACTATAGGATATTTCCTTAGGGTTAATTACGCATTGATGGAGACAAACTGAAATTTCACAGCTTCACTTCTCTCCCGCAGGTGTTCACTAAACACATCTCTCTCTTTCTCTCTCTCTTTGCTTTCTCTTTGTCATTGTTCTATGTGAAACAAATTAATAGCCCATCTAGGATGGATGTAGTGGAGAATCCAAACTCCTGGGGAGGTGGAAATAGGGTTGGCGACGCGGAAGGCAGATAGAGCCACAGCTACAGTCTCTCATCATAATTGGCTTTTTCCAAATAATTTCATACCACATTGATGACTAAAAACAATTTCCTCAAAGCTTGAACATTTTAATTGACAGTAGACTTTTGACACAGTTTTCATTAGATAAACCAATTTATACCCACTGAGTAGCCTATGTGATTTGTTTCTACATCTGTGTTGAAATGTACAATATTCTCGATGTTTTTCTGTGACTGACCCTTTTCTTCTGCTTTTTCTTCTTCCTCTTCTAGTTCAGACAGTCAATTGTTGAGTTCAAAGGCTGCCTGCACAGCCTCGTACCAAACATGGCCGCTGTTTGGCTATCTGATGGAAATTGAATTAGGGGTTATAACAACACTGGTTGCCGTCTACTGAACTCATTTCGTCGGGAGACAAAATAGATGACATGGCGCTCAGCGTGTTTGCTCAGCGCTGTCATATCCGAGTTCCTATGACCTCGTCTCTCTCGCGGGCCCGTGTAATGAGTGTCCCCCCTAAAACAATATGCCTGTGGTGCCGACCAAATGCTTCACGTCTGCTGTCAGTGACGATGGATTAAATGGATCGGCCCGCTCAGACGCAGAGGAGTGATTTATCAAATGGCCTCACTGGCCGAGCCAAAAGCCTGACAAGGAGAGCTTACGCAGCACTACCAACATTGAGACTTCAAATGCATTCAGTGTATTTTGCTTTGCTTCTCTCTCTCTCTCTCTCTCTCTCTCTCTCTCTTTCTTGTTCACAGATCCTTTCTGGTGATTCACCTCTTGCTGTTTGTATCACTGGCGGTTGCTGTGTTGAATTAATGACTAACTACTAGTGACACGGTCCAGCATCCCTCTGTTCGCAGTTTAGAAGGTGTCACAGTTCCCTTCACTCCAAACACCAGTGCTGCTCGCTGGTGACACTCTGGCTGGCTGCAAACGTAATGGCCATATATCTCCTCCTAGGCTTTCTGACAACACCAGATACCAGAGACATAGCCACTGGAGTTACAGACATGACGTGCAGCTTGTAAACCCCTACTCCATGTCAGTCAAATGCTTATGGAGCATCTAGTAAAAAAAAAAAGCACAGTAGGCCTATATCTGGTGACCATTTCTCATTTTCATTCAGTGTTTATATAAATGTGGTACTTTCCATCCAGAGAATAAGTAGCCATCTCATTGACTTCCTGCATCCATTCTCTTCCTCTTTAAAAACAATTAGAAGAGCACTTAGGCAAGAGAATTATATGTCAGTCATAGAATAATTACAATGCACTGTGATAGGAATTTAAGCCTGCGTGCATTGCAGGCAGCTGATTATATTTGCTGGCTGTTGTCTGTCAACAAAAGCTGCAGATGACATTTGTGGAGAAATCTGGCAGTCATATGTTGGATATTTTTATGCTCTGACAGCCTAAGCAGACAATTCCAATCAACAGGGGGCTGTCTTGCTTCCTCGTGATGGAAAAACACGTTTGTTGCAGAGGAGTGAATTAACAAGGGACTTCGCCATCTCGCTGCTTTCTCCTCCAGGGAATATTCTGACCCACTGATACAGTCATTGATTAGGCTCATTGAAGTGTCAGTCTTCTGAAATAACTGAAACTCAGGCCCAATCATTATCACGTCTGTGATACATTCTGTACCTGACCTGAGTTTGAAGAAGCTACCAGTTGGAAATGCCTGGCTGACGAGCCATTCCTGCCAAACAGGTAGAGCAACAAACAACAGACAGGATACCCTCCCGTCCAATGAAAATCTAACACTGTTTTTGAAAGTGAGAAGTTAAAAACGATTTGAACAATAAAAGCAGAATGCAAATAGCACTTAGTTCCGCTTAAGATAAATTCAGGTTCAGTGTTCAGGCTCTTTACTGAACCTTTTGAAAAGAAATTAGCAACTTCCACGTCAGCAGTGGCATTTTAGACACAACTGTCTGATCAACAGCTTTTTTGTTTGCTACAGTTTTAGAACCAGTTACACAGATTGTCTCTGAGTCAGACACTAACGCAAGCAATAAAAACACACTCCCAATGTGAAGATAAACAAACTTGGAAATGTGCTAACAATATGTTCATGCATGCTGCATACTCTCCATATGTAACATGTTTACTAAATGTACAAGTTACAGGTCAATAGCAGAGCGTGTAACTCAGTGGTCTAAAGGGTTAGAGTTAGGCTAGCAATTGTAAGATCACTGGTTCCATATGATGACTTGGATGTTGACATTGATGTTGATGTTGCCCTTGGACAAGGCATGTCATCATCTGCATTGTCACCGTCTACCCAGCTATAAAATGGGTACCAGCTTCTGCTTGGAGTTACCTGCGATGGACTGGTATCCTGTCATTTGAGCCATTGAGTTAAACATGTCTCAAACGGCATACTTCTGTACTTACAATACCTATTTTGAGTGCATGAGTGCGTTCATGCTGAAAACTCAGATGATGCAAAGAGCACTGCTAGTACCCGGATGGTGCACTCATGACTCTTGGAGTTGGTGTTCAATTTGAGACAACACTATTCTGTTGAAATTCGTGCATGATGCGAGTAAGCATTCAAGTTTGCCATCTGAGACACAGTGTACATGTTTGTTCGTGTGTCTGTGTGTGTGTGGTTACGTGTTTCTCTCCTGCGTTGATTACTACCCATCAGCAGGAAGCCATTTCTTTCCCTCTTTTTCGCCATTTCATGAGGCTCAGGCTCCTGTTTTACGCGGCCTTGCTATGACCCTGCCGTGCAGGCAGAGATGGAAGCCCATCACTCATCTACTCTCCAACGGCTCCGCTCCAATCCACAGGCTATCCACTAATGCTAATGCAAGAGCAACGAGAGCCCATTTGGTCCACCAGCAGGCACTCGCTGACACGAATCGAATCCGCCGCCACAGCAGCCGGCCAGAGCATTGTGTGGCCACCACTAAAAAGCAGCCGCAGCGCTGGCTCTGCCTTGTTAGAGCTCTCTCGTATTGTAGTCGGGGGAGGATAATAGGCCTCAAAATCTCAAATCGGCCATGGTGATACTCATTTGAAAATGTGCTGGAAGCGGTGAGGTAAAGTAGATGAAGCACCAAGGGAGAGGGAGGTGTGGGGAGGGTTTGGAGGCACAGCTCTGAATTGGTTGGCATGGCTGTACCAACAGATGGCAGAGGCCTAAGAACGCCGTCCGGGGTGTTTCTGGACACTGCCGTATAGAGGGGAAAAAAAGGGGCGCTGGGCTGAAGACGAAGGTGGGTGGGTTTGCTGTCTTGGAAATGGCTAGAACATTAAGAACAGATTAGAATGTCCGGAGAAAATAATTGCTTGTCATGATGATGGTTGTTCCAGCTGGCTCTGTGTTTTGTGTACGTACGTGTCTGTGTGTGTGTGTGTGTGTGTGTGTGTGTGTGTGTGTGTGTGTGAAAGTGAGACTGTGTGTATGGTTTATTCAGACAAACAGAAACGAGCTGACAGGTATGCTAATTACCTCTCACAAATATGTAGGCATGGCATGGATACGACACAGCACAAATGCAGCTACCTACCACATATCGCACTCAGAAATAGACAGATTAAAGTTCTCTGAGCAGACCAGAGAGGAGAAAACAGAGAGAGAGAGAGAGAGAGAGAGAGAGAAGGATCGAGGAAATCATGAGTGAGAATGAGGCAAAGCGTTGTGTAATTGGGTCACTGAGTTGTTTGGGGTTTTTGAGGAGAGGGACAGCACTGTATTTCAGGGTGGTCTGAATAATGAATCGCTAGTGTGAGACTGATGACTAGGGATAAACTGGGTTGAAAGTGGGTCAGATGTTGGAATATGTGCAACAAGAAGGGTCTGATTTTACATTTAGAGTGTTATTTATTCTCACAGTTCATTACAATCCTAGTCTCATAGCATTTTCTTGTATTCTTTCTGATTACTAGTTGGAATTGGCATCAATCCACTGCTATCAAATATAACTTCATTTAATAGACTAGAAGAGATGATGCCTACACTGTTCCCTGTGCATTGGAGCCTTTCAAATTGTACATTTAGATGCTTCTGTATATATTACAATCAAACACATACACATACTGTTTAAGAATGAATTACACCCTGTGTAACAGATAGTTATAACCCTGATACAAAAGGCAACCAGAAATTTGTAGTCCAGCCATGAAGAACAGACTTTAAACAATAGCACGACTGCTGTTCGGTTGTCCACACAAGAGTACATTTTGAGTGATGTACAAGGTGCATCAACTGCAAGGTCCAATACACTGCAATCCATTACACTTTGTTGAATTCAGCTCCTAACTGCCCGTTCTGTGTCTATGCTAAAACACCCTGGCGCCTAGGCTATGGTCAGCTGTGTGTAAATGCAAAACAGTGGCTAGAATTAAGTCGTGAACAATTCCAGCCAATCAACATGTTGCTTCAGGAGCATGGAAGGGAGGGCTATACAATTTGATTTATTGTTAATTCAATAAAAGTTGGCTAGCTAAAATATAAAATCTGAATTGCTGTAGGCTAATGACAAAATTTAATTACAGGAAGGATAAATGCCACTACAGTTTTCTTTCTTGGCACATGCCAAATTCGTACCTCTAATAACTTCACATGCTATCCTGTTTTGCAACTATTTCCAAAACAAAGCATGTATCAGACTCTGACAAGGACCGTGATGTAGTGCAAATACAATCCTCCAGCTGACTTATGACTCATGGATTTATTGTAATGTGTTTATAATAGTAATATGAGGCAATCAAAGTTTCCACAAACACTGAGTCAGTAACCTGCATTTTTACATTGCGCATGAATAAGATTCGTCATTCAGTAAAAAGAGCCACTAAAACGTATTGTAGCCTGTATGATGAAGGGATAGTTGCAATTACCCAGGGGGCAAAGGGGGTTTTACAGACATGGGCTGCTGTAAAAGGTTGTCATGCAAAAATAAAATCTAGGATGTCCCAGGATCACAACCTGGGTGGCCAACCCGGTCAATAAGCTGCTGTTTGTGTGTTATCGCCCTTTTTATGCCCCATTATAAGTCTATGGATGAATAAATTATGGGGTGAATAGGGTAAAAATTTTAACAAATAGATATCCCTACAAAAATTCCTCAGATGATTATTTACATTAAGGCAATACTTTTTTGTATTGCAAGTTATTTAAAAAATATCATGTACAAGTATGTAAATGAGGCATCATACACTTAAATGTACGCAATAGCCAAATTATCAATGTTTGGCCTGTACCTTATGGGTAAATACAGTAAGAAACAGCCTAGGCTGAGCCTAACCTATATATTTTCTAGGATCTTACACCCTGTAGATATGATTTAGTATGTGCTATGACGAGTCTCACCTTCTTCCACAACATTGGACAATGCATCTCTCTATAGTATTTGCATTGTATTGTAATGCATTGATTCTCAATGAACACCCATGTAGCTTTAGGTTAGTGTAACCCAAAATTGTCCCATGTTGACATTAATTTTTATATTCAGCATAGCCAGATCTTTCACAAAAAGTTTGTTGGGTTGATAGAGGTGCACTTTAAGGCCCCCAAGTCCAAGGCTATAAATGTATGCACATTTTGCATATTTCATTAGATAATGGTTCATCTACATGAATGTATAAAGTATTTCAGAAAACTTGCAATACAAAAAAGTATTATCTTACAGTGAGTAATCATCTGAGGAATTTTTGTGGGAATATCTATTTGTTAAAATGTTTACCCTATTCACCCCATAATATATTCGTACATAGACTTATAATGGGGCATAAAGAGGGTGATAAAACACAAACAGCAGCTTATTGACCGGGTTGGCCACCCAGGTTGTGATCCTGGGACATCCTAGATTTTATTTTTGTATGACAACCTTTTACAGCAGCCCATGTCTGATTTCCCTAAAATAGGGGGTTTTGCCCCCTGGGTAAATCCCGTTTGGCAGGTGTCCTGACTGTCTATAAGGCAAGTGTGTTACATCACTCTAGCAACCTCTAGGGTGCTGTCAGTCCGCGTTCCCAAACAAAGTTTACATCGGGATTGTTTTCATTTCTATGCTGGATGGATATAGAAGATTTTTTGAAACCCCAACTGTTCCGCTGAGTCCACAAAGCTAGAGGAATTAGAGGGCTACTTTTTTCTGTTTTAAAAATATGTCACGGTCAATTGGATTGAAACCAACGTGAGCTTGTTGGAAAAGACAAGGAAGTAAAATCTTCGGAATTCCACCAACTTCACCTGTCCATGTCCAATCATTGCTGATGAAGACTAGTGGCGGATGTCTACTGGAGAATAAGGAATCCAGAAAAGTATTGTCACATCTGTCGAAACGTTGGCTACTCTGTCTCTTTTAGTTTCCTTCGTGTTGGTTACATTGTTACTGGAACTTTCCCGTGTTTTGTGTTCTACAGACTGTATCTCCATTGACTGATAAGACACACATAGTTATCAACAAGTGGTTGTGTTGCATTGTGATCTACAACAATAGAAACTTTGGACCATCACTCCTGAGTTTCTTATGGTCACTTCTGTGGCTTAGCTTCCGCTTTCATAAACCTGACCGCTTGGATAGTAATGAGATAGCATTGTTGGACCCGCGTGTATCCTACTTTACCTACCTCTCCACGGTTTCAGGCACTGAGGACTGAGTTCAAATTTTCAAAACTATTTTCCCAATAGCCAACAGTGTGCAACGTTAGGTGAGTCAACACAATCATTTTCGAGGCTGATTTCACCTCGTCAGTGACACCTGTTGCTATTCCGTGAGCGTCAGGTAGCTGCTAGTGAGAAGCCTACACGACTGAAACTGGTGTTATAAGTTTACTCATGTAGATTCTAAACACGTTGTAAGGATATCGCATGTGAACGGCGACATGAAAGTAACCGTGAATTTCGGAAGAACTCGCGTAGTTGTTCCATGCAAGGATGGCTGGTTTGTACGGGATCTTATGGAACAGGCTACCCAAAGATACAGGAAGATTGCCGAACAGGTAAGTTCTTATCCACCAAACTCTTTACCGTCTATTGCACAGTAAAATGTTTTTTAATTGTGTGATATCTTCAACATTTGCTCTGTTATTTTGTAACCTTATGTTATATTCCGACAGCAATTCAAATGTTAAAAGTCGCCTGTACACCTGCAATGGGGCGTGGCTACCGGTTTGAGAGGTGTTTGATTATATCTAGTCTATGCAATGTTAGCCTTGTTGCTAGGCCTATTAAGGACTTCTTTACGGTGCAGTATTAAAGCAGCAGCATAATATACTGTAAGTCAAACGCTCAGTTGTTTGTAATTGTCAGTGGAGTAGCATTTAATGGAACATTTGGTGTCAGACTGCTGTGGCAATGCGTTGCACTAATGCTTTCCTCAGGTAGGCTAACTTGCACACTGTAGCTTTGTGAGGATTTCATTGCTATGGAAGAGGTCAACCTGAACAAAAAATCTGCCTTTGTTGAAATCAAAAATCCCTGATCCCCCTGTTTTTTTTTTCAAGGCCCACGAGATGCCATGAAAGTAATGAGATCTTAAGGCTGCACACGGCTGTTCTGTTTGTGGGCCCCTATTGCGGCCATCTATCTACAATAGTCTACAATTCAGCAAAAATATTTGAACGATTTTTAAAGTCCACAAAGGAAATAAAGCATATATCTGATTTAGTAGCTGTTTTCTTTATCAGGAGAGTCATTCCTGTGAATGATATTTGACAGGGTTATAGAAATGAAAAGGATGATTTGGTTTATTGAAAGATTTCATCTGCTGACACCACAGGGAAATTAGTGCCTGAACTCGTATCCTGAGTCAGCTGGTAGTTATATGAATACTTATTAAATGCAAGTTTTTAATTTAGATATATAATCTGGCTGGAGAGTTTCTGAAATACCTCATTCCCCTCCACAGTCTTTATGCAAATAAGGCCGAGGAATAAACCTCAATCTACTTTCTGCTCCCACAATGGAATATAAATGGTATCCAAGAATAGAAATATTATGTCTTTCAGTAGGATGCATTTCACATTCCTAGCTTTTTAATGGTGTATGCATGACTCCGTTTGCAAGCACTTTTGCACACCTCTTTTGCGGGGACAGGTGCGTTGGAATAGGTTACCCAGTAATACTTAAAAGGGAGAATCCGTGCACACTGTCCATTACGCATGCAACATTTATTCACATTCACAACGTTTCGGTCATAGACCTTCCTCAGGTGAAATTCAAGCATTCAAGTTTCCCAAGCATGGTGCATTCAAAAGCCACTTCACTCATATCAAATCATATTCACAATGATCATGTTTGAGTATAGTTTGTCTCAGAAGTAAATACACAGAGGTGTGTGTGTGTGTGCGTGTATAATATATATATATATATATATATTTATATATGCATATGTTTTCTCTCTCCAGACCTCTCCACAATGAAGTATGTCTGAAACGTTCCTGAATTTTTAGAATCTTGACTGAGCACTCACTCAACGTCATTCAAAAGTCTTCACTTCGTTTAGTTTCGCTCTCTCCCTTCTCCTAACTTTTTAGCAGCCGTCTCATTACCTATCTGTGCCGCTGCTGCCGCTGCTGCTACTGCTGCTGTGCGGCGCTATCCCCTTACACGACTCTGTTAGAGTTAGACCTCCTCCAGCTCACTGAGTGGGCCCTCAGTATTCCGTCTCTGGAGTCCTGTGCGGTGCCAGCGAGCGTGCTGGTGCTGGTGCTGGTGCTGTGGCGCTGACGCACACTGTATGCGGGCACCGCTCCGTGATGAATATACTGATGCGAAGGCCCTGATGGATAGCTCCATATCGCTGCAACCAGGTGGACGGTGGGCTCTGATGAGCCCGCCTCGGTCTGCGCGTCAGCCTGTCAGCTCGTTGATGGCGGCTTTGTTCCGGAGTGTTCCGCGCCTGTGACTGATGGACGTTATCGGCCTGCGTTTGGCCCCAGCGAGGCCGCTGATGTATGAGGTGGTGCCAGCTGTTACGGATGGATGGTGCCCACTCCACGCTGGCAGCTCTATCAGACTCTGTCTCTCAGGGATATTCGTCTGGCTTGGGGAGCTCTGAGTGTCTGCGTGTGTGTGTGTGTGTGTGTGTGTGTGTTTGTGTGTTTGTGTGTGTGTGTGTGTGTGTGTGTGTTAGTGTATTTCTATGTTTGTGTGTGTGTGTGTGTGTGTGTGTGTGTGTGTGCGTTTTTATGTTTGTGTGTTTCTCTGTTTGTGTGTGTGTGTGTGTGTGTGTGTGTGTGTGTGGGGCTGTGTATGTGGGTCCCCAATTCACTCAGTGCTGTGTCCCCAGAACTGTGGCTTCTAATCTCCAAATACTTGCCTGCACCCTTCAGACGTGTGTGTTCCTGGAAGATCGATAGTTTTGTCCCCATGACTGGTGCGTTTCCATGGAATTTGATTAATGCGAGGCCCATGCCCATCTGCTTGCCATTTTGGCTATTGTTCGTCTCATGGACCATTATTTACATATGGGAGGACAAGTCACTTATCTTGACTTCCATATGGAGGCCCAAGTGTAGTCGGTTGGCTTATTGTCATTTCCAATGGCTTTTAGATGAGACAATAGAGAAGTGCTGTTGTTTGTAATTAGTAGGAGAACCATCAAATAGGATATCAGACAATGGGGAAGGTTTTGTTTGTCATTAGTGTAAGAGTCACCCAGTGGGGTATTTGTGTCAGTGATATTTCGAGAGATTTGTTTGTAATTGATGGCCTGTATAATCGTTGGCAGGCATCCATATTGTACTCAAAGTCCATGACACATATCCCCCTTGAGATTTACTTTAGGCTTTTACATGACTTTGACAGCCTGTGGGCTAGTCATGATCTATCTACATGATGTGCATACACAAATGAGCTTATTGAAAATATCTTTCATTGAATTTATTTGTGTTGCATTATACATGTATACAGGCCTATGTGCTATATGTTTTCAATGAGTTTAAAAGGACTCAGTAGTGCTTAGAGGTCAGAGTTTGGCCACTTTTCCGGAAGGTTCTTTGAACCTGCACATTTGAGAGAGATGATGAAATGGGCCTCACGACTTCGAGGACCGCTCTCATTTATGCGCTTTCCCACTCTTCCCGGTGGACTTTCAACACTCCAGTGCAACAGCTACACCTTTTCAAAGGCTTCCCAAACACTGCGGAAAGCTGCCTCCTCCTCCTCGCAGATACAGTGAAGAGCTGCTAATTACCTCACGTCTTTGGCACCGTCTGAAGTCTCAATAGCTCTCACTCTCTCCGCCGGGTTTCTCTCTTGTCATTAATGTTTTTGTCACCCTAATCCCTGAGCATTTCCTCGCTGAAGTGTAATGGAGTGTTTCAAGGATTATGGTGTGTGTGTGTGTGTGTGTGTGTGTGTGTGTGTGTTTGTGGCGCCAATGCCCTGAATATAGTGTGAGGCGCTATACTAATAGTTTGCTCTCGGCATGCTCGAGTGGCGTTGTTGGTCCTCTTGAGGAATGCAATCACTTTTAAAGGAGACCTAATCATCTCATTACCAAAGAGATGAATATAGCCCCGTAACCTAATGCTTGGAAAGCATGTAGGAGGAGTTATTCTAAAACTACTTGTAGAATTGTAGAGATTCTCTACCGCTGTAATATTCTTGCCTTTCTTCTTGATTTATGAAACTGTGTTGTGGTAGTTTGTCATGTGCTTTTTGGTCGGTTCCTTTCTTCCTTTATTACAGTTTAGCATAACTGGACACGCGTCCCAGTAGCCTCATTAACTTAAAAGTGCTTTGGACGGAGGCCTAAATGCAAATGTGCACAACAGAGGCATTGCTGGGGCAATATTTGGGACGGCAGCCAGTTGTGTCATATTTCAGACATATTGAAGCTCCTCTTAATATTTCTGATGGCCTTTTAAGTACAGCTATCTGTCTATGTAGAAGTCGTTATTTCCATTCTTCTGCTGGTATTCGTTTGGAGTCCTCCCTTATGGAGTGTCTTGTTGTGCCTTATGGCAGTGTCAGAGAGGAGCTTGCTGTGTGTGAGCCACTGTCTGACTGAGACACACAAAAAAAACAGACTCAGTCTTATCTCCAGTTTCCCATGTTGGCATACTGGTTTTGCATCTACAGATCCTCTGACAGCCCAGATGGTGCTGTGCTGAATTGGCGACAAAAGAGGCTGAGATCACTTAATGTTTGGCCCAGTGCCAAGGGAGGAGAAGGAGAACCACCCCATAACAGTCACCATTAGCAATAACAAGCCTTGTGCACTTTGAACTTTGGACTTTGAACTGTGTTCTAGACAGCATGGGGGGATTGGGCTGCACCCTGTCTGAGGTAGCTAGTATCACAGGCCAGTTGCATTAAAATGATCAATGAGTCATCTGAGAAATCTCTTCTTGTGCCATCACACACCGTTATTAATGCTGAGATGTGGGTTCAGCTGAAATGCATGCTGTTGTTTTGGAAGATATTAACCGCAATTTTTTTTTTTTGCATTTTACATCACTTATGCTGTCAACAAACACCCAGAAGCAAATGTTTATTTCATTTGGATCAATTTTGATTCTTTAAAACAGAATTTTCCCAGAAACCTGGTGTAATATTGAGAGATTTGAACAACTGAGGATGTTTTTGAAAAGCAAAGGTTACCACATCAGCCAGTGCATCATCACTGCAGTGTTAGCTAAGGTTATGGTGATTCAGTATTTATTGATATTTGGCTTCTGCTAGGGGCCTGCTTTTTGCTTTCTCACCACGCAAGCACTGCCCTAAATGGTGTGTGTGTGTGTGTGTGCGTGTGTGTGGATTCTGTCACATGTAACACTGAGTGTGTTTGTGTGTGTGTAGATCCTGTCACATGTAGCTGAGTGTGTACGCATGGTAGATCCTGTCACATGTAACTGAGTGCGTACATGTGTGTGTTCTCTGTCTAATTGTCATAGCTGTGTACATCTCTCAGAGCGCGATGCTTTTGTGCCCAGTTTGTCATGCGGCGCTTTTTCCTCCCCTCCTGTGAAGCTTTGCATGCCGGGGTAGCTCCAGGCTGCTGGAGCAGAACTGAAAACACTCTCAAACACTCTGTCTCTGTTTCTCCGCTGGCAGTTGGAGCGCAGCGCTGCTATGTAAGCATTTCTCCAGGCCAGCTGAGCAACCACAAAGTGTGTGTTGCTCTGGAGAATGGCGCTAAAGACTGAAGCAGCCTTTTGGGAACACGACGGACCGACTGACATTTTTTGTGTTTCCCTTACCCCTCGCTTTGACACAAGAAGATTACAATTCCTCACAAAATGCTAGTTCTGCATGTTTTAGGACCACGGTGTTGGCTCCTGTGCACGTCGTTGTGTAAGCTGTAAACATGCAGTAGAGTGCAAAAGGTTGCCTCATGATCGTCTCATGAGGCATAGATCTCCCTTAGGTACCACATCCGTTTTGTTTACGAAGCCATCATGGCAACAAGACTCACGCAATGAGGTCATCATGGAATGTGATGGCACACCCCTCTCGTGACCAGAGCACCACATCACTCCACGTGTGGTCATACCACCCACAGATACTCGCCCTGTGTGTGATGTCACTGCTGAATCTTACATAGGCCTGTTCCCAGACTGCTCCTGTTTCACTCAAACCTGTTACATGTTTCCGGGAGAGTACAAGGGCGGCAACAGCTTTGGTAATTTTAGTGGTACTTTAGAGTCACTGCAGCATCCTGTATGAGCCTCAGTCCATCTTTGTCATCTATTTCCCAGAGTGCTTTGCTTCGCTCTAAACCAGTTCTGGGTGAATACACACACATGCTCCACTGGCTTTACCTGTTTTTGAAACCTGCTGGTATTTCAGCTATGCCAAGGACTTCGAGTGAACTATGAAACGTGGAAGAGGGTGTGATATGGATAGGCCTACACTCATTGTGACATGAGTGTGTGGTTCTCTCCCCCCACACCCCTCCAGTCATGCAGTGTGTTTTTGGCCCGAGGGGGAACAACAGCACTTCACGGTTAACACTACAAGCATTCCACACTGTCTGTCCTTGAATTGGATTCCACCAGAGTTCATAGCCTGGTGACAATTGGAACTTTTTTAGTAAACATTAACACCCATTCTACTACTACAGTTACACATGAGAGCGCACAGACTTGAATTCTGTCCTTGTCTTTTAAAAAGAAAAATATGTGTGATTTATATGACATACAGGAATCTCTGTGAGAGAGAGAGAGAGAGAGAGAGAGAGAGAGAGAGAGAGAGAGAGAGAGAGAGAGAGAGAGAGAGAGAGAGAGAGAGAGAGAGAGAGAGAGAGAGAGAGAGAGAGAGAGAGAGAGAGAGAGAGAGAGAGAGAGAGAGAGAGAGAGAGAGAGAGAGAGAGAGAGAGAGAGAGAGAGAGAGAGAGAGAGAGAGAGAGAGAGAGAGAGAGAGAGAGAGAGAGAGAGAGAGAGAGAGAGAGAGAGAGAGAGAGAGATAGACGGGGGACTGATAAAGAGAGACCAAGAGATCAAGTTGAAGACAGGGAGGACATTGGCCCTGTGCCAGAGAGTGACATTCCAACCCTGCTGGCTGTTTGTTTGAGAGCAGTGCTGTTTGCTCAGCCCAATGCCCCTGCCATTGTACAGCTCAGACAGTGGGGTTGATTTAGCAACGGGTCTCTACATAGATACACCAAAGAAGAACAATCTGCTCCTTTGTTGAATTTTTCACAGAAACAAATTAATTTATTCATTTTATTTTAATCATGGTGTTCAGTTGTGTATTATTCATTCATTGGTGCATAGCAACAGGCTACCGTCCTCATCTCAGTTTCCTGAGTGGTGTTGTAATTTTCCTTTTGACATCAGGTAGTCACAGAATGCCAATCATAGTTTAGGATTCCATGCGTGTAAACCACACAAAGCCAAAACTGTGTCTAGTACTCACTGGGTGTCTTGACAGTGAAATATTTATTGTACAATCACTGTCCCAAGTTGCCTTTTGACATAGATCTCAGTTTCCATATCTAAACAAAATGGTAAACATTTACTCAATGGTAAACTTTTCTTCTCATAAACGTTTCGATAGTTTACTCTGTAGAGATTTACTCCACATGAATTGCTGCTTGTGTAAATCACAGGTCCCTCATTGTGAGGAGAAATAGGAAGTCAGTATTGTGGACCATTTCTCCCTCTGCATTGTTGATGTAGTCTGTTAGCTTTCTCAGAACCCCCAAGCCGATAAGGGAAACTGTCTCTTTACCCGTCCACCCCCACCCCAGCCCAGAACAATAGCCGGAATGCTTCATATGGATTCCGTGCGGGGCTGCAATCAAGGCGCACTGGAAGGCGGAGCGCTTGAGGAATGCTGTGTGTGTGTGTGTGTGTGTGTGTGTGTGTTCCTGACCCTCCTGAAGTGGAACGGCCGGAGAGGAAACCCACACCCAGCC
Organism: Sardina pilchardus; assembly: GCF_963854185.1. Taxonomy (NCBI): domain Eukaryota; kingdom Metazoa; phylum Chordata; class Actinopteri; order Clupeiformes; family Clupeidae; genus Sardina; species Sardina pilchardus. The sequence continues at coordinate 18,914,850 of NC_085016.1, forward strand.
CCACCGCACCTGTGGAGCCTCCACGGCTCGTCAGCGTCGGTCGCTGGAAAAGCCCAGCGTCCCGCGCGGCTGATCTGAGCACAGTTACTGCGCGCCGCCGAAGTAGCGGATTGCATTGCACTCCAGCTGTCACGCTGTAATAAATCTGTGCCAGTTGATATCTCCATCCCCTTCATTCGGAAGTGCATTGTGCTGCACTTCCCTTTTTTATGACTGCTATACAAGCACTGTATTGTTAGAGTGAAATAATGCAACAGTTACATGGTATTGCTCACCACCGTTTCTGAGTCCTCTTTAGAGACCGTCTGATGTTAGATAACATATTCGACAACATGCCGTCATGTCTTTTTTTCTTCTCTTGAAATAAATTTGAGCTGAATCTGTCAGGTTGTCTCATTGAGTGAAATGTAATAGACAGTGATGTGCAGCTCCGTGATATTGCCTAATTTTGACTTCAACTTTTGGTATGTGAAGGCAGTCTTTGAACGGATTTGTGCTTGTCTCTGTCCTGCTTTAAAAAAAATGCTCCTTTAGTTCAGTAGACAGTCATGTTTTACAAGCACAAAAAAACCCTACAATTAATTGTCTGAGTAGTTTTGTGTGTGGTCGATGAAAAAAGGGGAAATCTCAGACGTCTTGCGTCGTTGTCTCCCCACAGGATGGGGAGGTGCGCGTGCGGACACACCACGTGGAGTACGCCGACGGGGGGATCCTGGACCCAGATGACATGCTGACTGACCTGGTGGAGGACCGCGACAAGGTAAGCCTTGAGGCCACCGCTTTTCTTTCCTGAGTTTCTAACAGCGCTTTCCTGTCGCTCGTCTGGTAGAGACAGAGCTAACTACGCCAAGGTCACGGGTGCAGTTCCCTGGAAGTTCAAGCACATTTCAAAATATTACATGTCCTCACTGCTTCAGGGTTGTCGAACAGCCAGACATCAACGAAAATCAGTAATACAAGTGGTCCCTCTGTGAAGCATTTGCAGTTACAGTATGACGTAATGGTTTTTACTGCTGTGTTTATGTTGTGCTACATGATAAGGAAGTTTGGATTTATTTAGCCTACAGAGGACATTACCACCTCCGCCCTCTCTCTCTTTCTCTTTCTTTCTCTACCTCTCTCTCTCTCTCTTTCTTTCTTTCTCTCTCTCCCCCTCTTTCTCTCCCTCCATGAGATCGTTGAGTTTGTTGGCATGCAAGGCGTTCTAAATGGCATGTCATATTTAGCCACCTTTACAGGAGTTTGGGTCTCTTTACACTCGCACTTCACAGGCTGCTGTTATCAAGCTTAAACAGGGCTTGTTTTATTAGAGGCAGAAGGAACACTTCCCTCCCCACCCACCTTTTCAAACCATGCTTGGCTGAAAGTGTGTTGTTTTTGTCGTGTGTCTGTGTGTGTGTGTGTGTGTCTGTGAGAGGGAGACAGAGAGAGAGCGAGAGAATAAGAGAGGGAGAGGATGAGTGAGAGTGATTATACAAACATCACTGGAACACGTATGAATTTATTTTCAAATGGTTGGTTTGCATAGACCGTGGTTTGATCAACCAGTATCATTGTTTTTCCAATAGCATGATTTGCCTTTTCCATGAATGGATGCTGATAACAGATCGGAAGATGGAGTTCAACCAATGTAATGCAGCACAGGTCAATGACTTCTAATGTCTGCAGCACTAAACCAGCCTCATCTAATCAAGTTTCAAAAGATTTTGTTTTATTCTCTCCTAAATCTTACATTGACTCATTTTATATGACATTTTCAGTTTTTCATTCAACCCATATTGGCTTTTTCAAGTTGAGTTGTTTTACAGGTTCTAGTTGAATGGAATGAGTGTTTATGTATAGAATAATGCACATTTTCACATGAAGAAAAAAAGTCTGGGTTTTGCACACTTGAGAAGCTTGTGATCCATTTCAATTCAGGGTGCATTGTTCGGAAGTTGTGGTGACTATTTCATGGTTCTCTAAAAACCTCTCATGCTTTGAAATCTTCAAAGGCCAACATTAAGAAGAAAGTTTGAAAAGAACTCCATTATATTTCTATATCTCACTGACTCCTCTCCTCATATGACTCTGTCTTTCTTTCTTTCTTTCTTTCTTTCTTTCTTTCTTTCTCTCTCTCTCTTTGTTTGCGTCTCTCTCTCCTTCTTTCTCTCTCGTCCCCACACTCATGCACACATGCTCACATGCATGTTCTGAATCATTCTCATCTCTCTTTTTGTCTCTTTCTCACACATACACATGGACATTTGCAAATGCACAAACAAACAAACAAACAAGCATGCAAGCAAGCGAGCAAACAAACACAGCTTGCTGGTACCGCTGAAGGTTTACATTTGTGCATGTAGGACTGCTCACTGCTTTGGGTTGAACTGAATCTGCCCCACTTCCTTTGAAGGCCACTTATTCTCAGCCCTTCTCTTTTGATATAATGTATTCTTATGATGTGCTAATAGATTGCATTGCATACATATTCATAACTGCGGGAGCATAAAAAGTGATAAATTACCAACACTTAGTCAGCAAGAGCTGCATAAAAATTGTAATGGAATATTCATACACTGCTGTGCAGTGCAATTAGAGTTGATGTTTAAATTTGGCAAACTTATTTGTCTCCCCTCATACCAAGCTGGAATTTTATACCAGAAATATAATGTGTCTCATACATGAACATTATTTTATCTTCTTTATTGTTTGTCAGTCAGACTGTCAAGTGCAAAATGGAGATTAAAGGGAATGTATGCTTTGTCCCCCTCTAGAGTTACATTTTGGTATGAGCAAATATGCTGGGCTGTGTTTGTGTGTGCATGTGTGTGTGTGCGTGTCAGAGAAGGTTTCCATAAGACTACAGGTGGAGCTCCATGATCTGTAGCCTTATCAAGCAAAGGAACAAGCAACAGTAACAGCACTACATTTTGGTGAACAGTTTTTCATTTATTCAAGTTTGTTTAGTCTCTTTTGTGCTGCTAAGATATGGCATCATCTCTTTGTCTCACAACAGCCTTCTTCTTCTTCTTCTCCATCTCCTTCTCCTCCTCTCTCTCTCTTTCCCCTGCTGATGTAAATCACAAGCCTTAATCAAATCATCTTCTCTCTATCCTTCTGTGTAATCTGGGAAGGCTTTCTCCGCCGCGGTCCCCGCTGTTAGCAGTGCATGCTAATCAGGGCTAATGTGCCTTGCGCAGTAGAGAGAGGAGACATGAGGGTCCAGTGAGACCTGCGTGTTGCTGTGTGCTCCCCCCCCCCCCCGACACACACGCACTTCCCCATCCTGCCCCCGCCCACCTCCAACCCCCTTCAGCTTGATAAGGGCGAGGTTACCGTGGAGATGAGATCAGATTACTGCCCCAGCCCCAGGTCAGGGGCCCATTAACCCCCCCCCCCCTCCACCCCCTACACACATACACACCCCACCTGCCCCCAACCTTAGCCTCCACCTAAATAAGGAGTGATTGTGATTGGCCGTCCCCACGGAGCCAGCTCATGCATATTCAGCCGTGGGTGGGGGTGATGAATGAGACTGATGCGGGGAGTCGTCGTATCAGTTGCCCCCGACGACCTGCGCGGGGGGTGGAGGATGGAGAGTGGGGGCTATCTGCTGCTAAATCACCTCGAGAGGCCAAACGAGGGGCCTCCCGCTTAGTCAATTAAGCACTTCATCTATTCTTCCTCCTCGCTTTCCTCCACTCCTCCTCCTCCTCCTCCTCCTCCTCCTCCTCTCTTCCTGCAGCTGTTTCTGCCCAGGACCCACAGTGCTCAGAGACAGCAGGAGATTGGCATGTGTACAGGGAGGGGGAGTGGGGGGAGATGGAGGTGGGGTGTGAGTGTGTGTGTGTGTGTGTGTGTGTGTGTGTATGTGTATGTGTGTGGGGGGATTGAACGAGTGTTGTTTTAAATTGTGGGATCGAATGAGTATATAGACAGATCGCCAAGACCAAAGCCAGCCGCTTGGTGTGTGTGTGTGTGTGTGTGTGTCTCTGTGCGTGCGTTGGTCCAGTGTTGTGTTCTGTTTGCTCTGTGGGATTAGGAGTCTTGCCCAGACGGGGGGCTGATGCGCTCAGCCTTCCTGCTGCCCATCCTGGCTGCCTTACTCAAGTGCTGCTCGTGGTCAGGGATTGTGGACTGGGATCACGGAGTGTGAACTGAGGTTGTGTTTGTGTTTGCTTTTTGTTTAGTGTGTGCGCGTATGTGTGTGTGCGTATGTGTGTGTGCGTACGGTTTGTGTGTGCGCGCGCGTATGCGTGTGTGCATATGTGTGTGTGTATGTATGTGTATGTATGTGTGTATGTATGTGTGGGATAAAACCCAGTAGGCTACCTATGTTGAGCAGCATTGTTCCCTCTGTGCCCTGTCTATCATATCTTATTTTCACATTCGTATATATATATAAACAGCTATGATTATATACATTACTGCGTGCTACAGCCTATACTTTTACAGCCCCCGCTGTGAGTGTGTGCGTGTGTGAATGTGGATGTGCATACGTTACCATCTACCCTTGCAAATAGTGAAAATGTCCAGTGAATATACTGTAATGTGCTAGACTGCATGGATCTCACTTTCGTTCACTCTTTCTCACTCTCTCTCTCGCTCTCTCTCTTTCTCTCTCTTTCTCTCTTTCTCTCTCTCTTTTTCTTCTTCCCCCTCCCCCCTCTCTCCCTGGTCTGATGTCTATAATCAGTCCGTATCCTTGATGAACACTGACAACGCTAAAGTGCTTGAGCCACTCATGAGGCGGCCACAGTGTGTGCGGACTGATGAACAACTTCAGCCCCCAACACACTCACACACTCACACTCACTCACTCTCTCTCACACACACACACACACTCACTCACTCACTCACACACACACATACACACACACAGACAAATCTCCCTCTCCCCTCCTGCGCCCAGAACCCAACCACTTAACAGCAGGAGTCTAGAGACCCCCCCTCCCTCATCCCCATCACTCCATCTCCCTCCACCACACCTGCATTTACCTGCCATTCACCTGAGCTTCACTGTCATCACCTACCACAAGCCTCCAGCCATTATGCACATACGTAGGTACCGACTCCCCCCTCCATGTGAACATCCTGACAACCCCCCCATTCCACAAAGGGTCCCTTACAGGCAAGCATGCAGGGGAGCCGAGGGGCGCGCGACTCCTTTCAGTCGATTGTGCTTCACCAGAGGTCCATTTTGCCTCTGAATGCCACATTGGCTGCGTGCTCGGCGCTGGCGCCAGAGTTACTTAGCGGAGAGGTTTTTATAGCTGTCGTCGGTGTGTAATTACCATCAGAGATGTCAAACTCGGGGGGAAGTGATGTTGACGTCTTGCATAATGCATGCCGTATATCCGTACGACTGCCTCCCCAACAGTGCTGCTTCCACAGGAGTTCTGATCGCTAACCTGGTCATGGACCTGTATAGGGAGTGTCCATAAGACGCTCTGGACATTATGTTCCGTTTCATGATGACCTTCCAAGGAGAATTGTAGCGATGTACTTTGCGTAGCCCTTTTAACATTTACATCCAAGAACATAAAAGCCTGGACAACACGATGACCAGCCAAGCACTTGAGGCCATGAATAGAAATGGAAACAAAGTGCTTTTGTTTCACCATGTATGTTTGCATTGCATTCTGAATGCACCTCATGTCAGCAAACATTTGCACAAATGTTGAAAGGACACTTGAACATGCCTCTTTGCATGTCTTTTATAAGCGTGTTTGATTATAGCTGTTATAGATTACAGCATCTAGCTTTGAGGCAGCGCTGTGTCATTATGCTTTTTTTTGATCATAACGGTTTACTTTTGGCCCATTTTACTTCTTCCATGAGTGGACCAGCGTTTAACTTCAATCATAAATCACTTTCACATTTCATTTACACCTTACAATTACCACAGGGTATGGAGTCGAGCGTAAGAAGCCCCAGAGTTCCTGGAAGCTAACGTGTAATCAGCAGTTGCCGCGTAACCGTATTCCTAGATTTCTTTGGGATCTAAGGCTTACGGTGAACGCTTGACATCTCGCTGGACATTTTGATTGGCCGTTACGACTACAGGTCGCTGGCCTCTTGCGTGGCATGCACAGTGTTCTTTCCACAGAAATGAGAGAACACCAGCTATTTCCAAGGGCTGCTTGTAAAGGCTGTGGCAAAAGAGGTTTGTTTGAAGTCAAACAAGTTTCAAGAAAGTCTGAGGTATAATAACAACTCATCGGTGAGAATGAGTGCAACATGTGTCATAGGTCTCATTGGTTTATTGGGGTGCCAAATCATCAGGTTCTCCTGTGTGGTAGCAGCTGTTTTCAAAAACCCTGTTACCTTTTCTAGACATGCCACCCTGGTAGAATCTAACCAATTTGATTGGTCATATTGCCTGACTTGTGTCTGGGAAAAAGCTTTTGTTGTTTGACACTAATGATAGTTGACTTTCAGTTGAAAGTTGAACAAAGTTCAACTCAAATCACCTTGCCACTCCCAACTGCACCCTGGCAGGAAGCTTTCGTTACCATCTATTCCAAGCCCTGGCAAACGGGCGGAAATCTTTCCCGTCTGCCTCCACTACTGCTTGTTAGTGTGATTGGTTGTCTTGCGGTGGCAGGAGTGTTCCTGGGCTCTGACCTTTAGTTTTCTGTCCCACGGACCAGCTATGGCGACCGAACGAGGGGCTGACTCCGCAACAGCTTGGGCCCAGATCGGGGGCAAATAAGCTGGACTCTGGTCCAGACAAGCTGCTGTTTGTCCCTCCACCAGGCTTTCAGTCCAGAGTCTGTGTGGGTAGTAGTGTAAAAAATTCAAGCATTACTTGTTATTCAAGACTAGCAAAAAAAAGAAAACCAACCCTACAAGCATTTGAGGTGGAAGCTAACTTTTCCCCCATAACTTCCACCCCTGCTCTTGTAAACTTTGTGAATGTTTTTTTTTTTGTATTCTCTCTCTCCCTTCCTCTCTATACTTTTTGCATTTATGTAATATCCAGTGAGCAACTGATGATGGTTGCTGAATAACCACTGATTGCAATAAAGGAAGAAGTTCAAGAGCAGTGGCGCGCTGATTGACTAATGTTAGCGCCTTTCAGCTAATGCAGGGCTATATTGGGTTTGGTTCCCTGCGCAGAAGTTACCCGATTTGATTGGTAATGATACGTCTGATTGGGTCTATTCTGCGGATGTGTCAGTCAAGAGACTAGCTCACAATGGGAATCTATTTTAAAATGCTGTCATTTTGTACTTCTTATTTTTAGCCCTATTTTTATGCAGCAGCAGAGAGGAGTTTTGGGGGGAAAGATTTAACACTGTTGCAGTGATGAATCTCAGTGGGAAACTTGGGCTTAGTGTTAGAGGTAAGTGTGCATTTGCTGGAGTTACACTGGACTTAGCAAACTTTAATGATAAAAAAACAGATGAATGAGCAAAAATATAATCATTGTGCTTCTATGTGTGAAAACCCAAGGGTGTCTTATATTGAAGTCAGTGTGATCATCTTAAAGCTGCTTTGCTGACAGATTTACTGGACATATGCTCCGCTTAGTAACTGTGAGCTTATTGGTTGGTATATTTAATCATTGTAAACTGCCTAAAATGTGGCTCTGCGGAAGCTTTATAGGTGTTCAATCATACTTTAAATGACTAGCCCAACTCTAGGTTCTCCGTCTCTTAACTGGACGCACACTCACACATGTCGTCCGCAGCGCATTTCCATTCTTCTTCTCCTCCCCCCATCCATTCTCTATCCCTCATTCCGCATTGATTGCCCGAAACAGCGGGGACGCTGTGTCTACTCCCGAGAACAAAGCGCCTGATGCGAGCGGGGCGACGTTAGTCTCCGCACGACCGCTCTCGAAACCGCTCCCCTCCCCGCGGCGGGCAGGGAGGCTCTCGTAATCAGATAATCAGCACTGGTCATTATTCCGCACTTCAAAATGCCAGCCATTTCCCTCTTTCTTGCTCAGCACGACGGCTTGTTCCTGTAATTGTGCCGCCACTGGTGTGAGGCTTTGAACCTCCGATGGAGACGTCGTCATTTCGACTGTTTTGTGGATAATAAAAGTGAACGACGGTGTTATTAAAGACCCCCGACTGTGGACGGGCCTTTGATGGACCACACACGGCTCCCTGGGCTGACCTGGGCCATGAGTCAGAGTGGTACTGCTCAGTCTAGCTTTTCAAGTTTTATTCAACGGTTTTGTGTTTTTGTCTTGTCAAGCTCTACAGGATTTGGTCGATTGTTCACGTTCGATTCCATTTTTGAGCTATTCCATTTTTTTTTTTTTTTTTTTTTTAACTGCCGTTTGATACAGGGATTCTGTTCAGCCGGCTTGCGGTTTGAACTAGTGACTCTGACTTACAAGAGGTTGCCTCAGGCAGCGTCGTATCTGTTGCGTTATGTGTGTGTTTTTTATGTTTTGTAGTTATGAGCGCTGTTGTCTTGGTTTCCTCCTTTGTGCTTTTTCTCCCCGTGCTCCGTGAGATATCCGCAGAGCTCATCCCAGTTATGGGACCTCAATGTTCCAAGTTGAGCGCTGTGGGCCAAAAAGATGGATTCGCCAGCCTCGCTGTTTTTATAGCGCGTGTTTTGTTTGATGGGTTCCTCGTCGCTGTTTTCTCATAACGGCGGACAGGAACATCCATCCATCTTCCCTTCCATTCTGACCAGTGACTGCCGCTCCATCTCGTTCTCTCTCTCTCTCTCTCTCTCCCTCTCCCCCCCTCTCCCTCCCCCTTTCCCTCCCCCTCCCTTCCCATCCTCATTTCCCCCCTTTCCATCAACACAGTCTCCTGCACCATTCTTTATGAGTTTTCCTCCCACATGAGGGCAGAAATGCAGAGTGAAGGTGGAGAGGAGGAGGAGGTGGTGGTGGTGGTGGAGGTGGAGGAGCGGAGAGGAGCGGACGATAGGGATGGAGGTGAAATGAGGCTTTGCTCAAGCTCTGTTCCAAGGCTCTGTCTTCCCCATGTGACACTTGATGCATGTAGCCGGTGTTTTTAATACTCTCCTAGCCCCTCTCTCGGGCCGTTCGTTGTGAGCCGCTGTCTGTTGCCGTGCTTTATAGATCTGTTTGTTGCCAAAAGATTACGGTCGTTCACAGTTCACCAAGTCCAGTCCAGGCTTAAACGTTCTGTGTTAGACAGCCGGCACGTCCATATATTATTTACCCCGTCTGAACCCTTACTGTGTGAAGTACATCCTCTTTTGTGATTTCACACAAACACGCGCAAGTGTTGTAAGGTTGTTGTTGTTTTTTTGTAGCTCTGGCATTCAGTGTCAAGACTATCAATGTCTTCCGACGAGACCGAGCGCAAGCGATCCTCTTCACACGGCGAATGCCTGGCCTTCACGGCCGCCCACGGAGCCTCTAGATGGTAATAATGTAACAGGCGGGTGACGCGAACGGAGGAGAGATTTCTCATCTCATGGACACAACAGCCCGTGGAGACCCCAAACCATCTGTTCATCCAGTTGCTGTGACAGCAAAAGCCCAAAGCCAACAATGGCCCCCATGCATAAGAGCTCAGTGATTTTAAAAGGTTACTCAATTTTCTATTTTTCACCCTCCCTTCCGTCATGCCGACATTAAGATGGCAGGGAGGCAGGGGGGCTTCTTTTTCAAAGCCCCTTTTTTCTGAACCGTGTCGGATGTGCAATAAGTGTTGATAGTCGCTCTTGAACTCTTGTCTGCGGGGCACACATGCAAGAGAGTCAGACGGTGCCCCCAGGATGGGGAAGGAGGCAGATAGTGCCGTGGCGCTGTTACTGCTGCTACTGCTGCTATTGCTGCTGCTTGGCCAGCAAGATGTGGGCTGAGTGCAACACATAGTGGCATTTAGTGTCTGTCTGATACTCGCTGAGCCACCAGCAAGCCCCTGGCAGTGCAGGCGGGTGGTGTGCTGTTCAGAGGAGACTGGCTCAATGTTTGGGGAAGGGAGGGGTGAGTGAGTAAGTGTGTGTGTGTGTGTGTGAGAGAGAGAGAGAGAGAGAGAGCGTGCGCGTGTGCGTGCGTGTGTGGTTAGTGCAGTGAGGTGTGTGTTTGTGTGTGTGTGGTCAAATCGGAGCGAAAATGTCACAATGTGGCACAATCACTTAATTAGTTTATTTAGCTTCCACCTCGTATCCTCAGCTGTGTCCTCATTTCTCCAATCAATTTCATATCACACAGCAATTTAACAGGCCTGAGTGTGCGCACGTGTGTGTGTGTGTGTGTGTCTGCGCGTGTTTGTCTGTGTAGTGTCTGTGTAGTGTCTGTGTGTGTGTCAGTGTGTGTGTCTGTGTGTGTCTGTGTGTGTCTGTGTGTGTCTGTGTGTGTCTGTGTGTGTCTGTGTGTGTCTGTGTGTGTCTGTGTGTGTCTGTGTGTGTCAGTGTGTGTCAGTGTGTGTCAGTGTGTGTCAGTGTGTGTCAGTGTGTGTCAGTGTGTGTCAGTGTGTGTCAGTGTGTGTGTGTCTGTGTGTGTCTGTGTGTGTCTGTGTGTGTCTGTGTGTGTCTGTGTGTGTCTGTGTGTGTCTGTGTGTGTCTGTGTGTGTGTGTGTGTGTGTGTGTGTGTGTGTGTGTCAGTGTGTCCCTGTCACTCCGTGTCCCAAACCTGTCCCCTCGGATCTACTAATACCTTCCATCAGTACCTAGGCACACGTCCCCGTCCAGTGAGGCCCAGTCAGGCTTCACTCCCTCGGACCAGCTCAGTGGGGGGGGGGGAGGTGTGCGGTGGGTGGCTTTGGTGGCGGGTTAACCTCCAGCACGGCTGATCCTCGCCAAGTGGAAACCGTTTCACACCCTTTCAGCCGCAATTAAGAATGCACTGGGCTGCACCTGCGTCCGGCGCCTCTCGTCCAATCGCTGACCGGTCCTCGTCATCGTTATTATCATCATCAATTTGCACAGGCGGCCGCAGCACTAATTAATTGTCTTAACGAATGGGCTACACTTGATTAGATGGTAATGCATCTGAATAGCCCACTTAAAATGCTTTGCTGGAACCAAAAAAAATAGAGAAAGTGATTAAAAGAATTTTGACACACCGCCCTGGCACACACACACACACACCCACACCCACACACATACCCACCCACATACACCCACACAAATGACTTGTCACATGTTGTCGTTATACTGTTCGCCAGTGTGATGGTGGCTCAGAGTCTGTCTGGCTTCTAATTACATGTCTGGATGCATTAGCAAGGACAAACGTCATTTTAGCCCCTCTATACTTCTTTTTTTTTAAAACATAAAACCTTTCATTAAAATGAAATGGTGTCTCGGTGACAGTGTGCGCAGCGCAGCAGAACAGCAAATGAGTTTCATTTCCTCCATGTACGGAGGGACGCTAACATGCTCCGTATACTTCTCTCTCTGGATAAAACTGAAGTGCGCACAGTACATTTCTGCCTCATGGAGAACGCTTGTGGGAGTTGGAGTGAGAAATTGTAAGAAGTGTAAGTTATGGAGGTGCAGAGAGAGAGAGAGAGCGAGAGAGAGAGGGAGAGAGAGAGGGAAAGAGAGAGAGAGAGAGAGAGCGAGAGAAAGAGAGAGCGAAAGAGAGGTAGTAAGTAAAAAGAGAAGAGTTTGAAGAAACGATTGGAAAAAAGAGAAGATGACGAGTGGAGAGAGATGGCGGAAACGCCGAGCATGAGGAGCAAAAGAAAGAAAGGGAGGGTATGACAGAGTGACAGGGAAATGGAGGAAAGAGCGAAAGACGCAGACAGAGGCGGAGAGAGTGAGCGAGCGAGAGTGAGCGAAAAAGAGAGGGAGAGAGTGAGTGAGCAAGGGAGAGAGAGTGAGTGAGCGAGAGAGGGAGAGAGAGGGAGAGAGAGGGAGAGAGAGGGAGAGAGAGGGAGAGAGAGGGAGTGAGCAAGAGAGAGGGAGAGAAAGAGAGGGAGAGAGTGCAAGAGAGAGAGAGAGAGGGAGAGAAACATGGCGCCCTGCGGCCCCCGATTGGCACTTGTCAGTGCGCCGGCTCCAGTGGGTTCCGCCTCGTTAGGCCCTCTGAGACGCCTGATTAAAAGCTCTCACCTCTCATCGCCGTCCCGAGGGCCCACACTCCTCCTCCTCCTCCTCCACCTCCTCCTCTCCTTTCGCTCTCATCCCTCTCTCATCCCTCTCTCTCTGGGTGTCTCCCGGGGGCAGGCAGAGGAGGGCTGCTGCACACACTGGCCCTGGTGTATAGAGAGTGCTTAATGTGGTGGCGTGGATTTCAAAACGCCACGGGCCAGTGGTCTGACTGGTGCTGCTGACCCATGTGTCACACTATTTGTACAAGTGTGTGTGTGTGTGTGTGTGTGTGTTTGTGAGTGTGAGTGTGTGTTTGTATGTGTATGTTTGTATTAACCTTTGTATTTCCTGTTGCTGTTGAGTCATATTAATTTGATTTCATGCGGAGTGTTAAAAATACTGGCTTGTACAAGCAGTTTTTGCAGAGAGCTATGAGAGAAATGTAAATATAATGTAAATTAGCGCTGCACAAATAGGAAGCTCAGTAATGCAGGACTTACTTTGTGAACAGGTGATAATGAATATGGTATTAGATAATCAGTGTAAAACCGCTGAGGTAACCAGATGTTCTATTATCGCTATGCATATGCATGTATTTTTGTGTATGTCTGTGTGTGTATATGAGTGTGTGTTTTTGTGTGTGTGTGTTAGTGTTTGTTTGTTTGTTTGTATGTTGTATATGAGAGAAAGGTAGCAAGAGAGAGTCAGAGTGAGAGAGGGAGGATATTATTGTTGTCGACTATACAGTACAGTATGTGTATTATTAGGGTTTGCTTGAAGAGCTCGCAGATGGTTATTCTGGGGTTATTGTGTACGTGTTCTGCTGCCTGTTCCTGTGTTCAGTGGGTTGTGTGCGGTACGGTGCTGGTGCGGTGCTGGTGGCGGTGAGGTATCGGTGCTGCCGTGTTCAGGGAGGTGAGGCTGGTATTACATTGCTGCTGCTGCTGCTGCTGCTGCAGCTCGTGCTGCTCCGGTGCCAGTGGGAACGAGCCGGTAATGGGGGTGGCACTGGTCTCCATGGTAACACGGAGAGTGTTCACTTGGAAACCAAGACGTCAAAAACTCCAGGTTCACTGCTAATGACACTGAGCAGTCTCCTTCTCTACCTCTCTTGCTCTCTCTCTCTCTCTCTCTCTCTCTCTCTCTCTCTCTCTCTCTCTCTCTCTCGCGCGTCTCCGTCTGTCTCCCTCTTCTGCCCAGTCCCCCCTCTCTCTCACTTTCATGCGATCTGTCCATCCTTCTGTTACTCGTTTGCCTATCTTTACATCCTGTCTTTTTCTCTCCTTCATTTTCGTACACTTAAACTCATAATGCTCAGTACTATGACCATATATGTTGCAATATTTGAAGTGGTTTTTCCAACAAAACAAGAACTTGTGAGATTTGTCAATATAATATGATATAATATATATATTCTAGAATAATATAATTTTCACTCGAAAGATATTTAAGTCAAGTGGGAAAAACGTCTCTATAAGCAAATAATGGAAAAATAAGCATGTATCGCCTTGATTAAGGGCCATTCACAAGAACGATAACTATAACGATAACTACAGTATAAACAAATATCATTCTCGTTAAAATAGATGACTATGTTCTCACATAAACTATAATGATAACAACATGAAGAATGATATCGTTGGTGGTCATTTTTAGAGCGATTTTGAGAAGGATAAAAAGCTAACAGCCAATCAGAGCCCATCGCATTTTAGCCATCACATTTTTTTTTAAGTATATATTTTTGGGCTTTTTGCCTTTATTCATATAGGACAGTACAGAGAGACAGGAAGCAAGTGGGTGAGAGAGATGGGATTGGATCGGGAAATGACCGCAGGTCGGAATCGAACCTGGGTCCCCGTGTAGGTGATAATGCCCCTTTAAGGTTATTTATCTTACATTTTCAATTCTTGGATAGTTATGAAGCCCTTGACCTGTGGCTTTGTGGCATGTGTGTGATAGTTGCTAAGCTGGAGGTCAGTGGGCATGTTTTTGGGTAGTGATGTTTTTGTTTTCGAATATGTCTCTCGTCTAGTCTCTTGTCAGCGTTGAGGGGGGTGGCTGTTTGTGGAGATTAGAGGCCTTAACCCGTGTTGCCCGTGTCTGCACCATGCTTAGTACGGTCTGTGTGGGCCACTCTGGAGAGCACCGTGATGTGAAATTTAGTTGCTTATTTAGACACACACACACACACACACACACACACAGTGACACACACAGTTTAACTACTTTATTTATGTCCGCAATTCATAATAAATGTACAAAAGGACATAAATGTTACAGATGCAGAACATTGCTAAGGCATGATCCACCAATGTGAGCATGATGACAATTCAAACAGCAGATTTTATGGATACACACAACACCTTCTTCTCCATATATGGCGACTCCCAATAATGGAGGATATTGAGCAGTATTTGGCAATTTGCTTTGCCCTTGCTTTTGTAAAGCCAACTATCCTGAGACCCCTAATGACAAGCCTATGCACGTGGCCCAGGCTGCCAAAGATGAGCACCAGATATTGACACTTGTAGCCAAGGCTAGTTATTGTCTGTACAAGAGGGTGATATTTTACTAGCTTTGTTAAGTAAGCCTCCTCTAGACAAGAATCAAAACAGCAGCCTACTTCCAGGATGAACACATCCCTATTGTACTCATCAATGACTACAATATCAGGCCTGGTGGCACTTAACTCAGAGAACACTGACATTTAAACTGATTTTTCTCGTGCAGTCTCTTTGTGTCCAGGGTTTCTCTGAAGGCCCTTTCTTTCGCCTGGAAAGTAATCCACTGTTGATCTGTAAGTTGTTTGTTGTAGGCAGTAAAATCCACAGGTTGGGGATCTTCTCCCGCCAGATGTTGCACAGGTGTCGGGTCATAGCCACGCCACTTTTGTTTGTAGATCCTACCGCTTGATAAGGCTTGTTTGTGCGCTGTTTTGATGGTCGACAGTAAACACATTGTCAAGACCGTTCTCCAAAGCATTACGCATCTGTTTGCATTAACGATGGCAATTACAACGGGTGTGCGGGCTGGATTTAGGACAGTTTAGAGGGACTCTCCCTGCTCCCCTACTCCCAACTCGGCATGGACGCCTGTCGCCTGACACACGGCGACACACACTGACACACACTGTGTGTGTGTGGTGAGAGAAAGAGTATGAGGGAGGTGGGGGTGTTTTATGTGTCTGTTGGCGTCTTATCGGCTGAAGAGTAACCCTAACCAATGCAAACATTACACAGATTAGTGTGTGACCTGGGCCTGAGTGGCTAAGTAACCCAGTGACCTCAAAAATAGTGACCACTCCCTGTGTGTGTGTGTGTGTGTGTATCTTGCCCTTTGTGTGTGTGTGCGTGTGTGAGTTTTATATGTGTGAAGTC
>NC_085016.1:18935193-18940193 GCF_963854185.1 Sardina pilchardus
CAGCAACATCATCAGCAGCCTGCCTGCCTGCCTGCCTGCCTGCCTGCCTGCCTGCCTGCCTGCCTGTCTGCTCTCCTCTCCTCTGCTCTCCTCTCCTCGGCTCTCCTCTCGTCTCCTCTCTGGGCTCTCCCCTCAGGACTGAGCCTAAAGCAGCGGCGCTCTCTCCCCCTCTAATGGAGCATGAAGTGGTGCTCTGGAGACGTTCGGCGAGGCCAGACAGGCAGCATCCCGAGGCCGACGTCTCGAGGTTCATCCCTTTCAGCGCGCTGATCCCAGTGGGGAGAGACCGTGGGAATGTTAGATGAAATGGATTCTGAGGGAGAGGGAGATTCGTGATTTGTATTTTCCGTTTTCTTTTTTTTTCACTATTCATTTCCTGCATTGCGCTTTAAAAAAAAAAAAGAAATCACAAATATCCGCTCCTCTGAGGTGTGTGTGTGTGTGTGTGTGTGTGTGTGTGTTTGTTTATTTTCACTAGATGGAAACAGTCATGTACTTGTCAGTCAATTGTCAGAACAGCATGAGGTCTGTGTTTGGAATATTCCAACCCAGTTCATTTGGGAGTCTGAATTTAAGGAGATGCTAGTACATTTACAGGCATGAACACACACACACACACACACACACACACACACACACACACACACACACACACACACACACACACACACGCTGTAAGAGTGAAGGAAGAGAGGTAGGAGGTGAGGATGAGCTGTGGGAGAGACTCGGCGTGCGTGATGGAGGAGGCAAAACAGGCACAGTAAGAAGACATGATGAGGAAGAGCCAGAGAGAGACATCCATCTGTCACAGCCACAGTGGTAATGTGGTTTCTGAAGATTACCCATCTCTCTCTCTCTCTCTCTCTCTCTCTCTCTCTCTCACTCTCTGTCTTTCTCTCTCTCTCTCTCTCTTGCGCTCTGTCTCACACACTCTCTGTCTTTCTCTGTCTTTGTGTTTTACTTTGATATACACACACACACACACACACACACACACACACACACACACACACACACACACACACACACACAGAGGCTTATTTCGCATCTCTGCTGTCACGTCTTTCAATCCTCCCTGGCCCTCTCTCCAGCTGATTGGGACACTTCCCCACCGCTTGGCCAGAAAATATGAAACCCTATTGAATCATGAGACAGAGAGATGTGGAGACAGGAGGAAAGAGATATGGAGAGAGAGAGAGAGTGATAGAGAGAGGGAAGGGTTGGTAGAGGGGGGGAGAGGGATGAAGCATGAGATGGGGAGGAGCAATGCGACCCCCCCCCACCCCCCCTCTGCTGTGATTTATGGCGCGCATGCCAATTCTGTCTGAGTGCTTTATTGTTTTTTCCTGAGAAGACAGTTATGGATGCAAATCATTTCAAAACAGGCCGCCACACCTCTCTTCTCCTCCCCTCTCTCTCATCTCTCACCCCCTCTACTCCTCCTCATCCTCCCTCTTCTCCTCCTTCTCCTCCTCCTCTCTCAAATACTCTCAAGGACCCCGGGTTTCTCTCCTCCATCCCTCCATGATGGGATGTGCTGTCTTTTTGTTTCCTTTGTGGCGCATCAGTAAGCAGTCATTTGCTTTTGCTGTTCCAATGGGTTGAGTTCAAAGGAGTGAATGAGACAGAGGGAAGATGCCAGTTTCTCAGTCTCAGAAAGAAATTAATCAGCCTGATCTTCCTTTATGCCCATTTGTTAGCCTGCCATTTGGTCAGCCTCTCTCTCTCTCTCTCTCTCTCTCTCTCTCCATCCTCTTTTTTTTCTCTCTCTCTCTTCTGCTCTTCTTCCCCCTTTCTCTGTCTGGCTCTGAAGCTCTCTTTCTTGCCCCTTATTCCTCCCTTTCTCCTTGTTGTCATCGCTCCCATTTCCCCTCTCTCTCTCTCTCTCTCTCTCTCTCTCTCTCTTTCTCTCTCTCCCCCTCTCCTTTTTCCGCTGCCTCTTCAGGAGGTGTCCGTGACATTGTGTTTGACAGCTTCTGATTCCCTTGTCAGCTGTGATTTGAGCATGGACACTTTACATACACACCTGTTAGCCCACACACACACTCGCACCGTGTCCATGCGAGCATCTGTGTGCGTCCCTTCATTAGAAACGTGATTGCTAGTCATCAAAGTCCGACGTGACCGTGGCCAATCCATTTCTTCAATTTAGCTGCTGCTAATGTGCAGCAGGAAATGAGATGAGGCCAAAATCAGGCTGCTGCTGGTTTGAACAGGAGCCCTCAGAGTCTGGTTCCGACAGGTCTGTCCTCATCATCCTACATGTGGAGGTGCCTCCGCTATGTGTCGAGAGCATCGGGTTAAGCACAGGGATGGTTATTTTCTTTAAAGTGGAACAGGTCGAGTGGGGGGGAACATGGGTTCTGAGAATCAGGTCAGATTGGTGATTTGCAGCTAAAGGCACACACACACACACACACACACACACACACACACCCCATCAGAGAGCTATCTACAGATTTAGTGAACTCGTCTAATGTAGTCATTACAGTTCTATGTCGGTTGAACACAGTACTATTTTCCAACTTTAATTTCAGCACAGTCATCAGCTGTGTAGTTCTTAGGGTGTGATATGGAACAAATCAGGCTTGTCCAGTCTCCAGTTCATGTTCTCTATGCAGACATCCTGGTCTCTATGTCCCTTTTAATAATGCACTGTCTGACTCGTTTGTAGTGAATGACCTTAACAAGCAGTCTTGCCGTTGAACAGGGATATATGGGTCCGGCTATTCCCTCTGGGCCTGTGCTGTCCTGTAGTGTGATGGACTAGCATGGGAGTCGCCCCGCCGAATGGCCCTTCTTCATTAGTAGTATTAATCCCATATGAGTATGGTATTGATGTTTGTATTGATTACCTCGTTATACGTGAGTGGAGGGACGTCCAGCGCTGGCTAGAACAGCATGGGTCAGTCTTTTAGTGCTTGCCACTGGGCAGACAAGAGATATGGATTTGTGTGTGTGTGTGTGTGTGTGTGTGTGTGTGTGTGTGTGTGTTTCACCAAGCCTCCTCGGTGCGGATGATGTAATAATAAGCCGGTGTTTATTTTTATATGCTGTATTTTGTTCTGGTGTCGTAAGGTTTAAAGTTATACTGCACGTTATGCCTGTCAGACTGTCACCTTTGAGACACTTGCAAGCGTAGCTTTCAGTCGTACACACAACAATCGCCTCACGATTACTCCTCAAACTGCAATCATGTCAGCAGAATGGGAAAAAAAAAACACAAACACTAAAGGTTTCAACTACAAACACATTTCACTCAGAAATGGCAACTATTGCAAAACAACAACCTCTTTGTCTAGATGTTTATA
This sequence comes from Sardina pilchardus, assembly GCF_963854185.1. Lineage (NCBI taxonomy): Eukaryota > Metazoa > Chordata > Actinopteri > Clupeiformes > Clupeidae > Sardina > Sardina pilchardus. The sequence continues at coordinate 18,938,505 of NC_085016.1, forward strand.
ATAGAACCCAGGGCGTTCGCACTATAAATGTACAATGCTGGCAGTTCCTCATAAAGCCAACTTCATAAGATTGACATAATCATGTCATAAAGATGTCACGGCGGAAAACCGTCTCCTCATGATTTGTCATCATATTTAATGTCTGACAATAAATCAGTCTCGATTGTCGCTGATGGCTCAGGGAAACAGTTCCAGAAAGATCTGGATTTATCCGAATAAAGGTCGCAGCCAGGCTTCTGACATTTCTACAGGGCACAAATTCAGCATGACCACTGCCTAGTCGTGCTCTTTATGACGTGGAAGATTTGTTTGTTTCTTTTTGGCTGTTAATGTGTTTGTTTTTGTTTTGTCGGTGTGCAGCTGAATTAAGTCTCTGTTTTGGGGAATGTTCTGTGTAATCCATTGGCATCACTGTGATCAAATCATGTTCACTGAAGTTGCGCTCCTATTCTCAAGTGTGTGATTGCAGTAGGTGTGTTGATCTAATACATTCTGAGTCGTGTGTGTGTGTGTGTGTGTGTGTGTAGGTGTGTGTAGGTGTGTCTTTGTGTATGTTTTTTTCCTGTCCTCTAGTTTTACTTTATTTGCCATAATTTGTCCTCACCATGGGACTTCATCATGCTTTGTTAGGTTCTGCTGGATATTCTTAGCTCAGCCTGTTTGGGAGTGTGTGTATGCCTGTGTGTGTGTGTGTGTGTGTGTATGCCTGTGTGTGTGTGTATGGGTGCATGTGTATGTGTGTGCTATCCTTTGTCCTTGCCACAGCTTTGTCATGCTCTATAAGGTTAAAACATGCTCTGCATGGTGCGTGACACGCTGTGATCTCACCCTGTGTCTGTGTGTGTGTGTGTGTGTGTGTGTGTGTGTGTCTCTCTCTCTCTCCTCCTGCAGCTGGTTGCAGTGTTTGAGGAGCTCGACGTCCAGCAGAGGGCAGCGGTGAGCCCGGGGGGCAGCGTGGCGTCCGGACGCTCCAGCTCCCCTGAACGGCCCGACCCGGAGATCAGCGCTCTGATGCCGGCCAGCGGCAGTGAGATCGAGGTGACCAGCTCAGCCCTCAAGTCCAGTACGTACCAGACCTCTCCACTCTCACCCTCTCACTCCACATCCCAGCGTTAACTCAGCGCTGGTTATTTACATGATAGATCATAGGGTGTAAAAGATGACAAGCAAACACAAACAAACAAACAAACAAAACAAATATCCCTTTTCTCTGTTGCTTTATTCTCCCTTTTCCGTGTTTGGCACATACAAATTGGACTTCCGTTACATTTTTGATCAAAGTGTGATTCTTGGGCTGTGAGGGTAGACTTACTTGAAGTACGCTTAAGCCTAAAGGGAAGCTCATGCTTATGGGCTTGAGAAGTTTCTATTGCATTTAAGTGTCTCTGAAATAATCTAGACCTAAGATATACAGTATAGTGCTATCAGTCAGGGAATTAATCTAATAAATTATCTTTTTTAATCAGAGCAGATTCATTTGTTTGCATGTAGTTTGGTTGTTGCTTATTGCTGCTACTTGTGGTATTGAAGGCATTTTCTTGTTCCTTCTCACATATCTGGTTCTCTCCGGGGTATTCTGAAAAGAAGCAAATATATGTGTGTATGATGGTTTTGTTCTTTGTGTGTGTGTGTGTGTGTGCATGTGTTTGTGTGGAAGTGAAGCGAAGTGAAGTGAGTTGGTCAAAGTGA
>NC_085016.1:18945193-18953534 GCF_963854185.1 Sardina pilchardus
AATATAAAGGACTCATTCATGCTGTTCATTCAGTTTCAGTACACTGAAGATATGGAATCTTGATGGGAATGTGTGATGAATGGCTAGTTGGTGTAAATGTGTATGTATGTATATCAGTCTTTAGCTTTACATACAGATTGCCATGGTGATGCCCCTGTATCACCCAGGTCCACAGCAGAGTCTTTGTGAGCGCATGGAGAGCATTTTAATGTTCTCTGGCAAAGAGGTCCTGTGTTTCTTAAGGCACTATGTAATTACAGAAGCTTGAATACACGAGACACATGCAGTTTATGTTGAAGAATGCATTCCTTTCCAGGGATATTGCCCACTGTACAATGTTGACCAGAATTGACTGCCAAAACCCAGCCCAGAGGAGAGCCTGGGGTGGACACAGACAAACAGATATATACACACACACACACACACACACACACACACACACACACACACACACACACACACACACACACACACACACACACACACACGCATAAACACACATTCCTGTGTCCCTTGTGCTTGCTTGAGGTCACAGCCCTTGGCTGAAGCCTTGAGTGCTGTAGGTCCGTTTGAGAATACGGTCATTTTGTTTTGCAGATGACCCTTCATTAAGCTTGCTCTTTCGGGTTTCTATACATGGAAACGTTTCCACACCCACGGCTGGAGAGCCTCGAGTTGCTCTTGGTGGTGGTGGTGAAGTGAAGGGGATGATTTCAGGGAGAGAACCTGCCGTAGTCTATAATGTTCAATGGCCGAGATGACGCATAGCAGACGCCATCGCTTTCACAGTGTGATCCAGACGTTAAACATGACATTTTGATGCCATGTTCTTACAATCCCATAGAAATAGACCGTAATTTCCTGACTACTAGCCGCAGCTTATACATTGATTTTGCAAAATGTTCTTCAGCTATGAGGTTAATACATGGGGGCAGTTAATATGGTATTAATATGGTTTTGTTTCTGTTTAACTTGAATAAAACACTGTTCTGTGGCGTATACAAAATGTGGCTAATACACAGGGAATCACTGTACTGGATCTTGGGAGCTGAGTTGAGGCCTGGGTAGGAGCGTCCAGATGTAAACACGCTGCCCACGGCTCCAGCGCGGGGCGGCTACTGGTACGGACGTCTCCCTCACCAGCAGGTCACGTCTGTTTGTTTAACTGGTATAAACAAGTACCAGGCGCAGATCGGCATCAAGCGCGGGATTTGTTTATGCGTGCGTTGGAGGGAACGTTGGCGAATGACCTCATCCTTAACCTCTGCGCTCATGAAACGGAATCCGTTTCGCCCTTGCTCTGCTAACCAGCGCGTGTTCGCCCAGCCCATGGAATTCTTTCCAAACATCTCCAGACCCTCTCTGACGTCGGACACTATACATCATCCTGTCTAGTATATTTATCCCTCTAAACACCCAGACTCATTTCAACCTGTCGGGGTTGAGCGCGGCGTGGCGTGGTGTGGTGTTATTCAGTCCTGTGATTATAGGGTGGTACCACTGGTCCTTGGGGGATGCTGCTCCTCCCTGGAGGTGTAGTTCCATGGCGACCTTGATGTCAGCCAGTGGCAGGTGTGGTTGAGCGGGTGGAACGTGGAAGAGAAGGAACATCTGGCTGTTTTTGTTTTCAGCTGCGCTGTGGACCTGGCGTCTGGGTCATGCACTGTGCCATCGTCTTGGCCGCCGTTCCTTCCCTCTTGCTTGGTCTCTTCACTGACAAATTCACAGTGACTGCTTCCTTGTCCTCTACTTCAAAGATCAGTAGGGGCTGCTTGGCCTACTGATGGACACCTTCACTCAGCAAGGTACTCACCTTGACGTTCCTCCTGAAACCCAGCTTGCTGTGTCCTTGGCGACGGAGGGTTCGCATCGCCTCAAAGACTTTCGTCCTAACACCTTAACTTTTGTCCTAGAGAACTTTTTTTTGTTTTCCGGGCCCTTCCAAGTGTCAATGTGTCCAGCACAGAAATCCACTCTCTGACGCCTGATGATGGATCGCCCCAAATCAGCTCGCTCTGGCCACTCGATGGGTCAATAATGAATGACGCAAATGCACGAAAAGTGGGGGAAAAAAGCATCCCCATCCCGCTCCAATCTCCCCACAGACACACACACACACACACACACACACACACACACACACACACACACACACACACACACACACACACACACACACACACACACACACACACAATCTCCCCTCATTAGGCCCTGAGTGAATTTGTGCTGGAGAGTGCGCGGCTGCCCATCGATAAGGCTCTGTGATTGATTTGAGGGAAGATTCAAGTGTAGATGGGTAGTGATGAGAATGATTACGAGATTGTGTGTGTGTGTGTGTGTGTGTGTGTTGGCAGTGAACCAGTGAACACTGGGTGTGCTCTTCCCTTGCATGGTGAGGTTGTGTGTGATGTTTAGTAGTGTAACTCTCACACACACACACTGACACACACACACACACTCACACACATATACACACACACACACACACACACACACACACATATACACACACACACAAACACAAACACACACTCGCACACATATACACACCACAACACACACACACACACACACACACACACACACACACACACACACACACACACACAGTCTCTCTCTCACACACAAACACAAACACGCGCACACATACTCTTTTTCTCCACCTCTCTCTCTCTCTGTGATACTGTCCGTTCATCCGTCTAATCAGTGGACTGACCCTCTCAGCACACCCTCCCTGCACTCCCTGATTAAAGGAACACACACTCACTGCGAGCGTATAGATTATCCCTTAACGTCTGCTTAAAGACTTCACTTTCGTATCAATCTATTTCCAGCGGGGGCGTACGGGAGGTATTTGGAATGCCTCAGATCTATTTTTTAAATGCAGTTTACCACCGCGAAGATCATATTCTCACACGTCTCATTTTCATTTCCTTTTGTTGTATTTTTAGTGACTCCCTGGAGGGCTTTGACAAGCGCGCACACACACTGCGAGGGGAATATTGCATAAAGCCTAACGGCTCTTTTCTCTTTACACTCCGAGTCATCTCTATTGAATCTTGTTTTAATAAGATTGTGACGATCAATAGCAAATTAATGCTCGCTACACTCAATTTGGGGGAAAGGCAGAAGATTTGGCTTTTGATGTCATTAGGAAAAGCGAGAGTAGAGAGAGAGAGAGTTATCGGTATCTGTTGGATCGCTGGGTGTGTTTGTCGTTTGTCGTCCTGGTATCAATATCCTCTCCCTCGCCATATAAATGCATGGGTGTTATGCCAGCCATTGCAAACAACAGTGCCTTTGTGTGGGTGGCATTGAGGGCAGATATGAATGTGTTAACGTGTGTCTGTGTTGGTCGGTGTGTGTGTGTGTGTGTGTGTGTTTGTGTTTGTGACAAGGTCAGGATCCATACTTTGAGGGCAGGCTGAACAGAGATGACATCTTAACACACCAAAACTCACCCCTTTCTACACTTTCTACTTGTGAATCTCTCTCTCTCTCTCTCTCTCTCTCTCTCTCTCTCTCTCTCTCTCTCGTCTCTCTCTCTCTCTCTCTCTCTCTCTCTCTCTCTCTCTCTCTCTCTCTCTCTCTCTCTCTCTCTCTCTCTCTCTCTCTCTCTCTCTCTCTCACACTCCCTAGTCCTCTGGAGGTTGGCTGTCATCAGAGAAAGGGTGCATAAAGTGGCTTATTCTCTGTGCAGTGTTGGACGGAGGAGCAGGCCCCTCCTGGTGTGAGACACAGGATCTCTTAACAGGGTTCCCCATCCAGCATATGAGTGTAGGCAACCTTCTCTTTGTGCCTGGTCTCATACTTGTGTGTGTGTGTGTGTGTGTGTGTGTGTGTGTGTGTGTGTGTGTTTGTTGTTAATTTATATGTGTTTGATCAAGAGGTGTATGTGCGTGTTTTTAGGGGCTTTATATGAAGCAGCTGGATAGATGGTGACCTGTGGGGTGTGTGAGGTGGAGAGCTGTCTGGGTTACCCCCACCACACACACACACACACACACACACACACACACACACACACACACACACACACACACACACACACACACACACACACACACACACACACACACACACACACACACTCCTCGCCTGTTAGACACTACTTAACTATTCAAGCGTACAGGCCGTGGGCCTCTGTCCCTTCATACATTGTGTCCAGACAAACACTATTGTTTGAACTATTGTCTGGTGTAAAGGCCACATTATTCACTGGTTGATGTGCTTGTGCTGTGAAATAGACAGATTCGGAGTGTATCGTTGGTCATTTTCCCCATTTTAATCTCTTCCTCTCTTTTTAATCTTCTGCCCTGCTCTCTCTTTCCCCTGCCTCTCTACCCTTCTATCTCTCTCTCTCTTCCCCACTCTCTCTCTCTCTCTCTCACCCTCTTTCTCTTCCTCACACCCTCTCTCTTTCTTTCTAACCATCTCTCCCTCCTTCCTTTTTCCATTTCTCTCTCTCTCTCTCTCTCTCTTCATCCCTTCTCTCTCTCTCTCTCTCTCTCTCTCTCTCTCTCTCTCTCTCTCTCTCTCTCTCTCTCAGATACTCCTCTGTTGGTGCGGAGCAGCAGTGACTCAGCTCTGGCCGTGCCACAGGAGCTGGAGGTCCCAGATCCCAGACGCAGCCCTGACAGCAGCCCGCCACCCCCGCCCCCAGCCCTGGCACCGCCCCCACCCCCAGCCCTGGTCCTGGCCCCGGCCCCAGCCACGGTGAGTGGGACACAGAGGGAAATGGAGGGATGGAGGAGGGAGGGAGGGGTGGTGATACTGAGGGAGCTTTGGACCGGGTTGACAAGGAGGGGATAAACAGGGAAAAAAATTAGATGTTCAGATTTTGGGGAAAGGGCTGGTAGTGAATGTAAGATATGGAGGTGTGGGTGTGTGTGGTGGGGTGTGTGTGTGTGGTAGGGTGGGGCTGGGTGGGTGGGGGGGGGTGTTTAAACAGAAAGAAAAGGAAAGAGGCTGAGGTAGAGTGTGCACAGGAAGAGAGCCTCTGGTCCGGGGCAGATGAGGAGAGGCCAAACAGCGCGGCCCTAATGAAGCCCAGCGCTCCCTCAGCCTCTCTGCCTGAATCCATCTGCATACATTACATTACCCAGGTCCTCTCACGCCACTCCACCGTCACACTCACACACACCCAACAGTGCTCATACAAATGGGCCAGCGCTGTCCACCCCTCATCGCCCGGAACCGACCGATCGACTCTCGGAACGTAACAATGTCGCAGCGATTCAGGTCTTTTTCCTTTACCTGTTGCGTTAAAGGGACACGCCATCTTTTGGGCGAAATGAGCTGATTTGACATCCACCCCAGAGTAAGATAAGAGGATATACCCTTTATGTGAGCAATAGCTCAGTCTGTCACCTTTAGCCTAGCTTAGCATAATTAATTGGAAGTAGATTAGACCTGTTAGCTTATAGCTAGTCTATAGCTAAAAGGGATCTATAAGGGAGGTGTTAAGTACAGTATATAATGCAAATAGAGGGAAAAACACACAAATATTTCCCAAAACAAATTGGTAGCATATATCGCCCATCGGCTGCCCCTGACTTCTAAAGATCAGCCGCGGCCATAGGAAAGCCCATAATATTATGTGTGGACCTCTGTGCCCTGGGACCGCGCCGGGGCTCTATGAGCTCATTGAGATGTGGCGTCTGAGCGCAGCAGGCACCTCGCTCTGCTCCCGCTCCCGCGCGGCCACAAGCGCCCGTCGTCGAGGTGTCTGGTCGCCGCGCCGCCAGCCTGGCTTTGATCCAGACACGCTCTGACAGACGCGAGTTTGGGAACGAAGACGGATCACTCCGCTGACTTTGCCGCTGGGGTCAAAGGGCATCCATCTGATCTTGTTTGCCCTCCCCCCCTTCCATCCATCCCTCCGTCCTTACCCCCCTGTCTCCCCCAAAGCTATCATATCCTGATTTCTCTATAGCTACTCATCTTCTCACGACTGTGTGCTTTAGGGAAGCAATTGCTTTCTGTTTCCCTGTTCTGTTTTTCTATCTCTTCCACAGCTGAGACCTGCCTACCTCTCTCCCACCCTTCCCCTCTCTCTCTCTCTCTCTCTCTCTCACTTGCTCTCTTCTTTTTTCCTTCCTCCCTCCCTCTCTCCCTCTCCCTCTCTTTCTTTCTCTCTCTCTCTCCTTTCTCCATTCCTCTCTCTCTCTCTCCCTCCCTTCCTCTCTCCTCTCTTCTTTTCTCCCCCTCTCCCACCCTTTCCCCCTCTCTACGCTGTTTCCATCTCCGGGTGCTGGGGACGTGTGGCTCACGTTTAATTTCCCATTTCATTGCACCCTTCTTTTTTTGTTGCTGTCAGTCCTCTGCACCTGTGGCACTCTTGAGCCATACACCACACACACACACACACACACACACACACACACACACCTCTGCCCTCACCCTTAGAAGAATTGTCTTCATGGGCCGGCTCCTACCGAGGTCGATGTGCAGTGAGGCAGCCACACACACACACACACACACACACACATGCGCCCACACACACACACACACACACACACACACACACACACACACACACACACACTCGCAGTGTGTGTATTTATAGATATATAGGTGTCCATGTGCACTCATGGTTGCACACATACATGCTGTCCACATATTCTTCCATCTCTTTTTTACATAGACAGACAGATAGACAGACACTCTCCCTTTCTCTTCCTCCCCCCCCTCTCTCTCTCACACACACACACACTCTTGTTTTTTCTTCCTCTGTGCCCCCCCCCCCCCCCCTCCCTGTCTCTCCGTCTTTGTCTTGCCTCCTCTGGGCTCCACTGTACGAGCTCTTGTGCCCTCCTGATCCAGTCTTCAAGCTGGGAGATTGTGCTCCTGCCAGCTCCACCTCACCGTGTCCTTGTGGCTGCCGCCCAAATCCTAAAGCCGCTACCCAGCCTCCCCCCTCCCCTCCCCTCCCCACACACACACACACACACACATCCCCGCTTTCTCCACCCTCCACTTGTCCAGCCCTGGCTCCTGTTCTGCGCGCCGGCCGTTTGAAGCCCTTTCATGTGGCACTCGTAAACCTGGCTGCCAACCACATCCGAAATCTCAGCCGGCCATCAAAGTGTTTGTTTAATTTCAGGGAAATTTCCCAGAGGTTGGCAGAGTAATTGAACTTTTTTCCCTCCTGTTTAGATCTCGGATCCTACCGGAAAGGCATGTGTGAGAGCGAGCCAGGCTAGAGTAGTGGCAGAGGTATAGAAAGCACCAGACAGAGCAGAAATGAGAAATATTTAGCCGTCTGGTGTCTGTCTGTATATATTTGGTCCTGTCTGCTTTGGTCATAGTGTTCTTTATATTGTTTGGAGCTGTGTCTTTTTTTTGTGTGAGAAATAAACTCTATGTTCTAATCTATAATTCAAATCTTGCTAAATAGCTGTTAAAATGATGGAGTACTTGCAATGCACACTCGTTTTGAAACCAAATTCCTCCTGCTTACTGTCATTATGTGTTTGCGTCTCAATTGTGTTTTGGGAAGTTTAGTGGACCAGTGAATGTTTGGAGATGACGCAACATGTCCTGACTTTATGTTGACCTTTCCAGTGAGCCCCGGTTTATCCCGACTACCGAAGCCTGCCTGGCTCCAGATCCTGTGGGTCTGACTTGTCTCGTAAGAGCAGCTGAAATATATTTCTGCCGTTTTGGCTGGCCCTGCACACCAGAGGTCTTTGCAGGCTGGCGCTCCTTCTCATCACAAAAGCATCAGCAGTTAACCCCCTTCCCCTGCCCTCTCTTCTCCTCTCTCCTCCTTTCTTTTCTTCTCTTCTTTTCTCTCCTCTTCCCCTCCTCTCTCTGCTCCTTTTCTCCTCCTTTCTTTTCTTTTCTTCTCTTCTCTTCTCGCCTCTTCTCACCTCTTCTCTCCTCTTCCCTCCTCTTCTCCTCCTCTCTCTTCTCCTTTTCCCCTCCTCTCTCTTCTCTCTATTCCTTTCTTTTCTTCTCTTCTCTTCTCTTCTCTTCTCTTCCCCTCCCCTCCCCTCCTCTCCTCTATTTTCTCCTCTTCTCTCTTCTCTTCTCTTCCCTCCTCTCTCTCCATGTCCTCTCTCCCCTCTGGGTCCTGGTGTCTTGTGTTTGGTGTCAGTGAAAATGTCCGTACAAATGGTGCAGGGAAACTCACCCCTTCCCTCCGGTGTGCCTCTGTGAGTGGAAGAGGCAGCTGCGTGAAGGCAGGGGCTGGTATTGAAGGTTGTTGTGCAAGACGAGCACACACAGGGATGCTGAGAGACCACACACACACACACACACACACACACACACACACACACACACACACAACACACACACACACACCCCAGCCCAGAGAGTAGAGACTAAAGTG
>NC_085016.1:18953734-18998734 GCF_963854185.1 Sardina pilchardus
CAAACGTCGCAACGTAGGTCTTAAATAGGGGAATGCTGCTAAGTATTTTTCAACTTTGCAACTTTTATACTTTTTAAACTATAAATTAAAAACTATTACAAATTTCCCCATAGACTTAACATTGGCCTCTATGACATCACAATCGGATCATTACAGTGCATGAAAATGCACTGTCTGTTCTTCCAAAACTTCTTCTTCTTCTTCTTCTTCTTCTTATTATTCCGCTGATCAAATTCATTTTTTTCTATTCAGCTTGAACCGTTTAACCTAGAAACTTCATTCAAACGTTGCAACGTAGGTCTTCAATAGGGGCATGCTGCTAAGTATTTTTCAACTTTGTAACTTTTATACTTTTTAAACTAAAAATTAAAAACTATTAAAAATTTCCCCATAGACTTAACATTGGCCTCTATGACATCACAGTCGGATCGTTAAGCAATTAGAATCTTATGCCAGGTGGCCAGCCCCACCTGCAGCAGCTCTCTCTCTCTCTCAGGCTTTAAGAATACAATCTCTCTGTGAAGACTACATATCCTGTTAACTGTTTCCTCTTTCCACAACTGTTTCAAAATAAAAGTTCTCACTGCAATAATACACTATTAAATCATTTAACCATTGAAACTACTCAACTATTTAACTGTTCAACCATTCCAACTGTCAGTTATCATCAACTATGCCTCCAGTCAACTACATGAGACCTCCATGTACCTAGCAACCAACATAGCAACCATTAAAATCAAGCGTTTATGACCGTTTCCATAGCAACCAACATGATTTTACTACAGTAACTTCTTTATTCCCGATAGTGGCCACCATGGATACCCTATCAACGAATGTTTCAAAATAGAAGTCCTCAGTAGCAAGTTAGCTAGTTAGCATGGTTAGCATAGTTAGCATTGTTAGCATATTTAGCATTTTTAACATAGCTGCTAGAAATGATTAGCTAAGTTAGCTAATCAACCTAGTTAGCATGGTTAGCATAGTTAGCATTGTTAGCATAGTTAGCATTTTTAGCATAGCTGCTAGAAATGATTAGCTAAGTTAGCTAATCAACCTAGTTAGCATTGTTAGCATAACTGTTAGAAATGATTAGCTAAGTTAGCTAATCAACCTGGTTTGCATAGTTAGCATAGTTAGCATTTTTAGCATAACTGATAGAAATCATTAGCTAGGTTAGCTAATCAACCTGGTTAACATTGTTAACATAGTTAACATTGTTATTATTGTTAGCATTTTTACCATAACTGTTATAAATCATTAGCTAAGTAAACCAATCAACCTGGTTATCATTGTTAACCCTCTAAGCGCCACAGGCGACTATAGTCGACAAGATGCGGTACTGAATAAAACGGCCGATTTTGTCAAATAGGGTGTCAAATTTCGTTCAAACTCCCTGCCACTAGTTGGCAGACATGTCATACTACGTCCCCGACTCAGAATTACGTCATGCTTCTATACAAAATATTCGAGCTAGGGCACTTTAAACCAATGCGAAATATCAGCTGAGCTAGCTTGCGTCTGAGCCATTGTATCAGGGCGGTATTGTGAACGTAAACGAATATTAGCATTAGATAATCGTCTAAACACATGGAAAAAGTTTACCAGGAATGAAGTGTTGGGTCTTCTGTTCGCTGACAGTTATTCTGAAGAGAAATATCTGCCTTCAGAAGATGACGGGGATTTGTTTATTCACACGCGTCTCCGCCTAGCAATGCTGAAGCTAGACAACGTGAGAGATAAGTCCTACACAAGCACACACGTGGATCCTTTGCCCAATGTCAGTGTAGGAACATTATTTCATGGGTCTAGGTGTTCATAGAGAAGTTAGAAGACCCTCATCAGACGTGTTATTTGTGTAGAGAACGGCAGTATTGGTCGGGGCACTGCCATGTTATCGCGCTATTGCCCTTTCGTTTTCATTGTGCCTCTCCATAATTGCGAGGACAAGTAACGTGATGGAGAATTTGTCTAACACTATTGGGTATGTCGGTATGGAGGTCGAAGTGTCCATAGGAGAACAGTGGGGCAACGTAGCAGCAGTATAGTCGCAATGAGAATGAGAACGAAAGCCACTCCACTCGGGAGGCGCGCGTGGCAGATCCGGGTGCCATCAGACAAAATAGGCAACAGGTGTTAGTGTGGGGTGATTTTTTTATGTTATGCCTTGCAATGAGAAGTAGACATATCGTGAAACAGTTAGCAGACCCTCATTACGTGTTAGTTGTGGAGAACGAAAGCTTATGGCCGGGGCAATGTGTGTGTGTGTGTGTTTTTTTGTTTTTTTTGATCGCGCTGCCATGCTCCCTCGACAGTGACCGTGTGCCTCTCCATAATCGGAGGAGGACGGTAATGTAGTGGAGCCTTTGTCTAATATCAATAGATGTGTTAGACGAGGTCGAAGTGTCCATAGGATAGCTTGGGGAAACGTAGCAGCAGTGTAGGCAAACACAAGGAGAATGAGAAAGAACAGCCATGCTGACTCACTCCACTCGGGAGGCGCGCGTGGCAGACCTTACTTACAGGCTGTCATCAGACAAAATAGGCAACAGGTGGGCAGTGTGGGGTGGGTTCTTATGTTATGCCATGCAATGAGAAGTACCATGAAACACTACAAGAAGTGTCACCTGGATGAATAGGGATTCATTATATTTACAATAAAAAGCCTGCTACAGAAATGTGCATTCCCATCATCTTTCCATTTATTATTTATTACACTATTGATTTACTATTTCCCTGACCATTTAGTATGGCACAATGTGTGTTCTTTTTGTGTGTACATGTCCTTGTGATGTGAATGTCTGTCAACTAAAAATAATAATAATAATAAAAAAAAAACCTCAAAGTGGCAGATCTAAAGGCCATAGTCAGACAAAATACAGGTGTAGGCAGTGTGTAATGGGCCTTTGTGTTGTGCCCTGCAATTAGAGGTACCACACCATGAAACACTACAAGAAGTGTCACCTGTATGAACAGGGATTCATTATCTCTATGGCAAAAGGCCTGCTACATAAATTCGCAGCATCATCATCATTCCCATCATCTTGCTATTAGTAGCCTATGATGATTTACTATTTCCCTGACCATTCAGTATGGTACAATGTTTGTTCTTTTTGTGTTTTCATGTCCTGGTGATGTGTATGTCTGTCAGCAAAAATATTATTAATAATAATATTAATATTTTTATAATAATATTTAAAAAAATCATTAAAAATCAAAAATCAAGATGGCCGCCACCATATGACGTCATTATGACGTCATAATATGCAAATTAGTTTGATATATTTAATCCCTACATAAACTTTGGGTCATCCTTAATATTTCTCTAATTTACAGAAAGTCTCTATCTCTTATCACTTTTAAGTGAAAGCCTTTTGAAATTAATATGTCAAAATTGAATGTTTTTGGAAAAAACCTCTGGCGCCTAAAGGGTTAACATAGTTAGATAACATTTTAACATACCTTTTAGAAATCATTAGTTAAGTTACAACTGGAATGTTTAAGCTTTAAACTGTCTAACTTCACACATCAACTGTCTTTAAACTATGCAACCACCATGTTTACCCTAGCTACACCTTAGTAACCATATCTACATTATCTATCTATATATTTTTGCATTTTCATGCACTGGTAATTCCTTGGAATTGCATTTCTAGTTAAGCAATTAGAATCTTATGCCAGGTGGCCAGCCCCACCTGCAGCAGCCCTCTCTCTCTCAGGCTTTAAGCATACAATCTCTCTGTGAAGACTACATATCCTGTTAACTGTTTCCTCTTTCCACAACTGTTTCAAAATAAAAGTCCTCACTGCAATAATACACTATTAAATCATTTAACCATTGAAACTACTCAACTATTTAACTGTTCAACCATTCCAACTGTCAGTTATCATCAACTATGCCTCCAGTCAACTACATGAGACCTCCATGCACCTAGCAACCAACATAGCAACCATCAAAATTAAGCGTTTATGACCGTTTCCATAGCAACCAACCTGATTTTACTACAGTAACTTCTTTATTCCTGATAGTGGCAGCCATGGATACCCCATCAACAAATGTTTCAAAATAAAAGTCCTCAGTACCAAGTTAGCTAGTTAGCATGGTTAGCATAGTTAACATTATTAGCATAGTTAGCATTTTTAGCATAACTGCTAAAAATGATTAGCTACGTTAGCTAATCAACCTGGTTAGCATTGTTAGCATAGTTAACATTATTAGCATTGTTAGCATTTTTAGCATAACTGCTAAAAATGATTAGCTAAGTTAGCTAATCAACGTGGTTAGCATTGTTAGCATAGTTAGCATTGTTAGCATAGTTAGCATTTTTAGCATTACTGCTAGAAATCATTAGCCAAGTAAACCAATCAACCTGGTTATCATTGTTAGCATAGTTAACATTTTAGAATACCTGTTAGAAATCATTAGTTAAGTTAGAACAGGAATGTTTAAGCTTTAAAATGTCTACCTAAACACTATCAACTCTGTTTAAACTATGCAACCACCATGTTTACCCTAGCTACACCTTAGTAGCCATATCTACATTATCTATCTATAATTTTTTTTGCATTTTCATGCACTGGTAATTCCTTGGAATTGCATTTCTAGTTATTATTCCGCTGATCAAATTCATTTTTTCTATTCAGCTTGAACCGTTTAACTTAGAAACTTCATTCAAACGTCGCAACGTAGGTCTTAAATAGGGGAAGGCTGCTAAGTATTTTTCAACTTTGTAACTTTTATACTTTTTAAACTATAAATTAAAAACTATTACAAATTTCCCCATAGACTTAACATTGGCCTCTATGACATCACAATCGGATCATTAAGCAATTAGAATCTTATGCCAGGTGGCCAGCCCCACCTGCAGGCTCAGGCTTTAAGCATACAATCTCTCTGTGAAGACTACATATCCTGTTAACTGTTTCCTCTTTCCACAACTGTTTCAAAATAAAAGTCCTCACTGCAATAATACACTATTAAATCATTTAACCATTGAAACTACTCAACTATTTAACTGTTCAACCATTCCAACTGTCAGTTATCATCAACTATGCCTCCAGTCAACTACATGAGACCTCCATGCACCTAGCAACCAACATAGCAACCATCAAAATTAAGCGTTTATGACCGTTTCCATAGCAACCAACCTGATTTTACTACAGTAACTTCTTTATTCCTGATAGTGGCAGCCATGGATACCCCATCAGCAAATGTTTCAAAATAAAAGTCCTCAGTACCAAGTTAACTAGTTAGCATGGTTAGCATAGTTAACATTATTAGCATAGTTAGCATTTTTAGCATAACTGTTAAAAATGATTAGCTACGTTAGCTAATCAACCTGGTTAGCATTGTTAGCATAGTTAACATTATTAGCATTGTTAGCATTTTTAGCATAACTGCTAAAAATGATTAGCTAAGTTAGCTAATCAACGTGGTTAGCATTGTTAGCATAGTTAGCATTTTTAGCATTACTGCTAGAAATCATTAGCCAAGTAAACCAATCAACCTGGTTATCATTGTTAGCATAGTTAACATTTTAGAATACCTGTTAGAAATCATTAGTTAAGTTAGAACAGGAATGTTTAAGCTTTAAAATGTCTACCTAAACACTATCAACTCTGTTTAAACTATGCAACCACCATGTTTACCCTAGCTACACCTTAGTAGCCATATCTACATTATCTATCTATAATTTTTTTTGCATTTTCATGCACTGGTAATTCCTTGGAATTGCATTTCTAGTTTCATTTGAAATGGCAACTTTCTGGCTTTAAGAAACATTAAAGGAAATCAAGAAAAAAAATTAATTAATCAGTAACAGTTGCTTGTTTTAGACCAGCCAGAGGGGAAAAAAATATGGAATCACTCAATTCCAAGGAAAAAATTATGGAATCATGAAAAACAAATTGACAAAAGAACACTTCAACGCATCACTAGTATTTTGTTGCACCACCTCTGGCTTTTATAACAGCTTACAGTCTCTGAGGCATGGACTTAATGAGTGACAATCAGTACTCTTCATCAATCTGGCTCCAACTTTCTCTGATTCCAGTTGCCAGATCAGTTTTGCAGGTTTGAGCCTTGGGATGCACCATTTTCTTCAAATTCTACTACAGTTTTTCAATTGGATTGAGCATTATCGAAGATGTAACGATCGCCGTCTCCCCAATGCCTTTACCTGACATGCAGCCCCATATCATCAACGACTGAGGAAATGTGCATGTTTTCTTCAGGCAGTTGTCTTCATAAATCTCATTGGAATGTGGATATAACTAGATGAAAGTCATATTCAGTGATGAATCGCGTTTCTGCAATGGGCAAGGTGATGATGCTGGAACTTTTGTTTGGTGCCATTTCAATGAGATTAATGAAGACAACTGCCTGAAAAAAACAAGGTCATTGATGATATGGGGCTGCATGTCAGGTAAAGGCATTGGGGAGATGGAGATCGTTACATCTTCAATAATGCTTATATTATTATTTATTATATAAAGTTTATATTGACATTTTCGACACTTTTCTTATCCAATCAATTGAAAGGATGTTTGGGGTTGATTACATCATTTTTCAAGATGATAATGCATCTTGTCATAGAGCAAAAACTATTGAATTCCTTGAAGAAAGACACATAAGGTCAATGTCATGGCCTGCAAATAGTCTGGATCTCAATTCAATTGAAAATCTGTAGTAGAATTAAAGAAAATGGTGCATCCCAAGGCTTCAACCTGCAAAACTGATCTGGCAACTGGAATCAGAGAAAGTTGGAGCCAGATTGATGAAGAGTACTGATTGTCACTCATTAAGTCCATGCCTCAGAGACTGTAAGCTGTTATAAAAGCCAGAGGTGGTGCAACAAAGTACTAGTGGTGCGTTGAAGTGTTCTTTTGTCAATTTGTTTTTCATGATTCCATAATTTTTTCCTTGGAATTGAGTGATTCCATATTTTTTTCCCCTCTGGCTGGTCTAAAACAAGCAACTGTTACTGATTAATTATTTTTTTTCTTGATTTCCTTTAATGTTTCCTAAAGCCAGAAAGTTGCCATTTCAAATGAACTTAGTTTTGTGTCATGTCTGTGATCTGGCTTTTTTCTAAAAAATTAAACAACTGGATTAACATCCTCCAAGACTGGTGATTCCATATTTTTTGCCAGGGGTTGTATATCTCTTTTTGCCAAGCCGGGGGTCGAGAGGGGGCTTTGCACAGGGGCTCTTAGTCCTGCCGCCCGTGCCATTTACCCCTCACACTTTCTCTGCCTTCAGCAGAGATCTCACTCCACTCTGCTCTGCTTACTCCTCAAGTGTTGAGGTGAGCTCACACATTTGAGTGTGTTTTTTTAACCCCCCACCCCCACCCCCTCCCTCTCTCCCCAGACAGACACACACACACACACACACACACACCGAGGAGTCTGTGAAGTCAGTTGCCTTGGAAACCCATATTATGTCACTAATTAGCGGAGTTGGAAGCCACTGAGGTGTTTTTGTTCTAAGTGGAAAGAGACAGATGTGTGTTGACGGGATGACTGTCTCTGCTAGACTCTGAAGTTTCGCCGTTCCACGCGCAGTCTCACTCATTAGCATGCGTGTATTTAATCTAAAAAAAATAATTAAATTGAGCGGCAGCTTACACCCGTAATTCGTTTAAAAAGTGTGTATGTAGCATGTGTGCCATAAGGTCAAACTGGTTTGGTAATTTGTATGTGATAACCGGTTTGCTTCGTTCGCGTGCTGCAGGTCGGGGGCATTAATATTTATTTCCGCACGTATCGATTTGTTCAGGCGTGACGGGGCTCAGGTGGTCGCCATTGGCAGGTGGGACTCTCAAATTTAATTAATCGTTGAGGGATTTATTTTTTTTTTCTGTCTGTGCCAGGCTGCCTCCTCCTCACCTCTTCTCGCTGCCTTCTTGGAAGACGCTCCGCGTCCTTGGGGACGAGGGGTTTTTGTTACTGTGCCATCCGTGTATCCCTCGGCGATAAGGCCAAGTCCTTGAATCCTACAGCACGGGAACATGCTAGATGAGCAGGCTTCAGAATGGCAGATAAATATTGCTATTAAGGGTTAGCCCTGGGCGTTTCTTTTTTTTTTTTTTTTTGTCATTTTCCTGTCCTTCATATTTCATCAGATAGCTTGTCAATAAGCTAAGCAGTGGCATCCCTCATATGATTGATTAGCTTTTATCTGAGCTGTGTATTAAACCAACTCAGTGCAGCTTATGCTAAACTGATTCATGAATTTTCTAATGGAGGCATTACAGGATCTAATACCGTTGATGCAGTCACTCTTTTGTCTATAATTCTCCTGGTTTGTGAGTTGCTGTTGCCGCAGTAGATAAAGAAAATGAGCACAGGCTGCTTCTTTTTGGTTGACTTGAATTTGATTTATTTGGCAGACATGTTGAGTCCCTCTGAGTCTAGGTGGTTGTGTTTGCAATCTTTCTAGGGTTCAGATCCACAGAGTTGCTATTGTCGGTCGTGCCAATTATACCGGAGGGGAAGTATACTTAGATGGGGTATCAGTGTTGATTAGACAAAATAAGGCTTCCACGCCTGTGTGGCTTGGCTCATTATATGGCAAGAAGGAGTACATCAACTCTGGAGATGCCTTTCAAAGTCTTTCAGTTCTGCTTTGTTGACTCAGGTAATTGTGAGAGCCTGTGATGACTGTCATCAGAGATGAGTGGTGTGGTGTGTCTTTCTCTCTCTCTCCATCTCTCGCGCTCTCTCCCTCTATTTTTGTCTTTCTCTCTTTATCCTCCCTCTGTCTTTTTTTCTCTCCCTCTCTCTTTTTCCTCTCTCCCTCTCTCTCTCTCTCCCTTTTTCTCTCCGCTCTCACTGAATTTGTACCAGATGAAGTCCTCTCTCTCTCTGCTTCCACGGTGCGGTGTGAAAGTGCGATTATCAGTAATTAAGGTCACACCGCCGATAAACAGCTCGTCGTCTCCTAATTGATTTTTTACGCTGCAGTGGAATTCTGGGATATGGAAATGAGGTGGGTTTATTTGTGCGGGAAGCTTGCCCATTCCCCGTGGGCACTCAGGTGAAACCAGCCCCCCCCCTCTCTCTCTCTCTCTCTCTCTCCCTCTCTCTCTCTCCCCCTTCATCATCTCCTTTCTTTCTCTATTCCTCTGTTTCTTCCTCCCATTTTGTTCCGACTGTTTCTGATTTGTCTGTTAGCATTTTCTCTCTTCGTTTTCTCTGTTCCAGTCGGTCCCTCCTTCTTATGCGTGTTACTCTCTTTCATGTTGATCTCTCTCTTCACCCTCCCCCTCTCTCATTCTCTCTCTCTCTCTCCTTCTGATTCAGTACATCCCCCCCTTTTCAGTGAAATCCCTACCCAACCTGCGGCCTCCCTGGTCCCCTAAGAGCATGCTGGGATGGATGTGACAGGGGTGGGAGGTCAAAGTAGAGTACCTTTAAGAGTGTGACCCAGCTCATAGTCCTGTCACACACACACACACACACACACACACACACACACGCGCGCGCACGCATACACACACGCATACACACACGCATACACACACGCATACACACACGCACACTTTAGTTGGGTAGTGCTTTTTTTTCTGTGCGTATTCACAGGCTGACATTTATTTAATTACGGAAACCCCACTGGAGAGCACTTACTGTCACAGACAAAGGCTCTCGTGTACTAACACACACACACACACACACACACACACAGACACACACACACACACACAATGGTAGCGACCCTTAGAAGATAGCCCTTGCTTAGCTAAGGTATATGCACAGTGATGGGCACACATAGAATAAATCTGAATGGAAAAACTAACCACTTCATACAGCACTCTCCCACGCAAATAAGCACACAAAAATGCACACACTCACTCACACACACACTCACACCCAAATTCACACACTTGTTTGTCCTCACATGGCCTCCCCCTCCCATGTTTACTTGTGTTGATTTCTGTTTAGTCTCCTCCCACCGTGACATAACTACCCCATTTTACTGAGTCCCTGTGTGTGTGTGTGTGTGTGTGTGTGTGTGTGTGTGTGCGTGTGCGTGTGTGTGAAGACTCTTTTCCCCTCTCATTTATGTGAATAGTCGAGTGTTTCTCACACTTCTTTCACCCTGGCTGTTTATGTGTTTTTATTTGTATGTGTGTGTGTGGCCCAGTCTTTCTTCCCCTGCCCATGCTCGTGTGAGCAAAGTGCGCTCTAATGGGACCGAGAAAGAAGGGACAGAGACTGAGGGAGAGAGAGGGATAGAGGGAGCGAGGGAGCAAGGGAGGGAGGGAGGGTGGGATGGAAGAAAAGAAAGGCAGAGGGGCACAAACAATAGAGGGTCCTCCACGGAGCATGTGTCCCACAGAGGATAATCGCGTGATGGCCTCAGAACTAGGTCACTTTTTGTGTGTGTGTGTGTGTGTGTGTGTGTGTGTGTGTGTGTGTGTGTGTGTGTGTGTGTGTGTGTGTGTGTGTGTGTGTGTGTGTGTGTGTGTGTGTGTCTGTGAGCGCTTCACGTCACATGTGAGGGGCAGAAGGGTCCTGGGTGCTCAGTGGGTGGGTGGGGAGGTGGGTGGAGGTAGGTGGGGTTTGTATGATGGCTGTGTGTGTGTGTATGTGGTTGGGGGGGGGGGGGTTAGGTAGGCTACAACAGGGGGGCTAGTGGGTCCCAGGGCCGGCGGCCATCATTAGACGAGTGGCAAACAGAGGGATGCGAGAGAGGGAGAGAGAGAGAGCGAGCGAATGACGAGGCAGAAGACGACTACTTCAACTGCGCTTAAGTGGACCTCCGCCCCTCCTCTTGTCCGTGTGTAGCCTTTTCTCCTCTTTTTCTTCTCTCCCCCCATCTCTCTCTCTCTCTCTCTCTCTCTTTCTCTCCTTCCACCCTTCTCTTAGTAGTTGATAGTGTTTCCTCCTCCTCCTCCTCCTCCTTGTCCATCTCCCACCCCTCTTTGCTGTAGCTTTCACCCCAGGCTCAGTAGCTCTGGTACGGGCCCTCGTTAAAAATAGCGTTGTCCAGAGAGAGAGCGAGCGAGCGAGGGGGGACGGAGATGGACAGAGGGAGAGAGTGACAAAGAGATCCCCGCGCGTTCCAAGAGCACTACAGGAGTAAGGGCGCCCATGCTAATCGGCTGTTTTGATTCCTAATTGTGTTAATGGACTAACGAGCACTTGAGAGGCCAAGGCAGCGGGGGTGGGTGGGTGGAGGGTGGGGTTGGGGGGACCGTGCACTCGGGGGAACAGGTCTGGGGATGGAAAGTACCGGAATAAATGTGTGTGTTTTTGTGTTTGTGTGTGTGTGTGTGACAGGGGGACAGCCATGCTGCTGTGAGCCAGCCCCAGAGTAAGGGTGGAGCCATGGAGAGAATGAGGAACCCCAAGATCCACCACAGGTACGTTGAGACGATGTGTGTGTGTGGGTGGGTGTGGGTGGGTGTGGTGCTGGGAGGGTTGAGGGTGTGTGTGTGTGTGTGTTTTGGGGGTTGGGCCGTTTGCCATATGTGTGGGTTGTTGAATGTCTCTCGTAAGTGCTAACGTTAGCGGTTAGCGCTCATTTGTCTCTGTTTTCTTTGTAGTATTTATTGAGCTGCTGTGTTTTTGTGCCTCGTGTGGGGCTGAACTTGACTTTGATGGGCGAGGGATTTGCATATTGACAAACCCTTCATATCTACACGAGACACACACACACACACACACACACACACACAATTTCACAAATACACACACACACACACACACACACACACATGCACAGACGCTCATATTCTTAGTTATATGCTGACACACACCGCTTAATGAGCTGATCTGGGATTACACAGTTTCTTTGTTTTCCTGCTCATCTGTGATATATATATATATGTGCAAGTGTGTGTTGTGTCTGTCTGAATACATTAAACCCATATTTATTTTTTCGCGCCAGTGTATCAGAACAACAGAGTGTGTGTTTTTGTTGTTGTTGTTGTTATTATTTTTCTTGGTGTGATGTCTCTGAGATGTAAAAAATGAGTTCTCTGTCAGGCCGCGCATGTGTGTGTGTGCGCGCGAGCGAGCGTGTGTGTCAGTGTGACAGACCTGGCTAACGGAGCACGGTCCCCACAGTGGTTTCCATGGCCACAGGGCTCGGCGAGCGCCAGTCTCCCGCTCCTCTCTCTCGGCAGCTCCGGGTGCCCTATCGCCGTCCCAGCGGTCATGTGACCTCCCCCAGAGGCTGATGGGAGTTTATCTCCTCCGCCTCCCCTCACTGCACCTGTCACTCAGGCTTAGAGGTGCTCTGACCTACATACAAACAGGTGCTACAATGCCTTTATACACCCGTAATAGCAAGTGTCTAGCCATGATAAGTGGGCAGCCATTGATGATGTGTTTTATACGTAATATTTTCTTGCATGTAGAAGCTCTGGTTAAACTGGCGATGTGCTCTACTCAAAATCAGGAGAGTACTTTTCCAGCAACTGAGTACTAAAGTCATCATCATCATGTTGCCAGTAGTTAGATCATTTTAACAGTATTTTGACATCTCAAACGGTGTTTAGTTGTTTTAGGCTTTTTCCCCACCGCGGTGTACAGTGTTTGATGATCATGCACACACAAGTAGCGCGGGTTGTTACCCTCCCCGACCAGTGAAAAGAAATTGATCAAAGATGAGAAACACTCGCACCTACAGTGTTGTCTGAGTGCCTTCATTAGTGGTAGAGCTGCGGATGAATTGAGCCCAAATGCAACTGGACTTGTCTGGCCTCAGATCTCTCATTAGGCGCTCCGCTCGAGCGCAGGGGCCGTGCTTTTGTTCCGGGGGGCTCTTTGGAGTTGTAAAGCTCAGCTTGAGCTCCACTCAGCCGGCCCGGCCCATCGATCCGCAGCTCAGCGCCACGCCGGCGGATCGAGCCTCGGTTTTTTGGGACGGGAGGCGCTCTACTCTCTCTCTCTCTCTCTCTCTCTCTCTCTCTCTCTCTCTCTCTCTCTCTCTCTCTCTCTCCTCTACTCTCTCGCTCCTCTCTCCGGTTTTGAAAAGAGATCGAACGCGAGTGTCTATCAGTCTATCGTTGCGCTGTGGGGAAGTCTGTCTGTAATTCCTGGATTTGTTCTTCTTTTGGTGTGTCTGTCTGTCTGTCTGTCTGTCTGTCTGTCTGTCTGTCTGTCTCGGTCGCTTTCTTTGTTTCTCTCTCTCTCTCTCTCTTACACACATGCATAGGTTGGCCTAGGTGCTCAATTGTTTGATCACAAACACACACACACACACACACACACACACACACACACACACAGACACACAAACAATGTCATTCACTCGAAATCAAACATTCACACACTCACTCGCTCACTCACTCACTCACTCACTCACTCACACACGTGCACACACACACGTGCACACGCGCACCTTTACGCATACACATGCTCACACACGTACGCAGACACCTTAGCGGATTGCAGCTGCTGATTGTTGTTGTTTTGGATGGCTGCTAAAATTGGATGGCACACACATGCACACACACACACACACACACACACACACATACACACACACAGTTACTCTAACGAAGCCCCAGCAGGCCCTGATGAGCTTGTTTATGCTCGGCGATACTGCTCAGGAATGTAAATGTGGCCCAGGACAGCACAGAGGGGGCATGCTAATAGGCTACAGGGGCATCACTGTACATGTGCAAATGCCAATAAGGAAAGTATGGCTGTGTGTGTGTGTGTGTGTGTGTGTGTGTGTGTGTGTGTGTGTGTGTGTGTGTGTGTGTGTGTGTGTGTGTGTGTGTGTGTGTGTGTGTGTGTGGGTGTGGGTGTGGGTGTGGGTGTGGGTGGGTGTGGGTGTGATCAAACAATTAAGCGCCTAAGCAAAGCTACGTATGTGTGTGAGAGAGAAAAACAAGAGAGGACAGACAGACAGACAAAAGATGCAAATCCTGTTTGTGTGTGTACTGTACTGTAGTACAGTGTACAGTGGCTGGGCCTTTAGGAAGGTGTTCGTGTCAGCGAGCGTTCTTCAGTGTGTGCACTTTGGGTTGGTTTCCCATGCATAATTGTAAATGTATGTACATCATGTTGGCGCAGGGTGTGTCGATCTGTGCCTGTACAGTGTGTGTGTGTGTGTGTGTGTGTGTGGGAGGTAGTGACATTGGCCTAATGAGATGTGATTAAGTGACGGTGACAGAAGTGCTCTTTCTTAATGAGCCCAGCACAAGCAAAGTTTCCTTTTACACACTCACACTCACACCCACACTCACACTCAGGTTGGGTGTAGGCTTTGCCAACAGCTGATAAACCTCCAGAAAGCAATAGTCCTAATCCTATAGGGTTTTTTACACAGGTGATTCATTTATCATTTACATAATTAATTAAGTATGTTATTAATCATGATTATGTAGCTGAAAGCAGAAATAGATAGCAGCAAGCAGCCCGTGGTCTACGAAAGTCAAGACCCCCACGTCCTTTGATTGGAGAGTTGACATCCTGTTGGAGTCGAACTCAGACTCCATCACTGTATCCCACCACCCCTTTGAACACCATGACCAACCACTGTGGTCCGTGACAAGCTGAATTTGCTTGTCTTATCACCCTCCCCTGCCCCCCTCCCGTCTCTAAAGCCTCCCTGTAGGTGCACACACTCCTGTCTGCCCCCCCCCCCCCCCATACACACACACACACACACTCTCATCTCCTCCGCCAAGTCGCCCGGCGTGTTTACCTAGCGCGCGGATCACAGGATGGCGGTGACAGCTCGGGCGACGGGCGGGTTTGAATGGCGCGCGGAGCGCCCCCATTGTCCCGCGCCTCTAAACAGCTCAGCGGGGCCGATAAGGCCGGATTGAGCCGCTCGCGCTCTGATCGCCGGGCGCCGCGTCGCTTAGGGTGCTTAATCTCCCGGCTTCGCCGTCAAAAGACCCCGGCCTTACTCCTCTGCCGAGCTTTTGTTGATTGTGTGTGTGTGTGTGTGTGTGTGTGTGTGTGTGATGCGTTGCTTATGCGGAGACGCCACAGGCTTTGAAGATTACGTTAAGAGTGAGATGGAGAGGATGCTACCTGCACTCTTCCACATCACGGTTGCTCTCTTTCTCTAGCACCCCCTCTCTTTGCCTTTTTTTCTCTCTCCCTCCATCTCTTTTTTGTCTATCTTTCTTTTTTCTGCTCCCTTTCTCTTTCTCTCTCTCTGTATTCTCCCCTGTAGCTTTTGCTTTTTTTTAAGGAGAGTGGTAGGTAGATGGAGAGAGAACATTATTAGCCCCTGGCTGTGATGGTGAAACAGACACGACACACTCTCTCTCTCTCTCTCTCTCTCTCTCTTTCTTTCTCTCTCTCGCTCGCTTGCTTGCTCACTCGCACACACACAGAGACACACACACACACATACACACACACATACACACACACACTTCTTTGAAAGCAAGTGTGGCAGAGCTACCTCTGAGCTTATTTGTCAGGCCATTACTGCAGCCTGCCGGAAAACCAACGGCAAATGGATTTGAAGTGCACACTGAAGAAACTTTACTTTTTGTGTGTGTGTGTGTGTGTGTGTGTGTGTGTGTGTGTGTCCACGTGCATTTCTGGGTTACATTTCCATGAGTGTGTTTGCAAACTCTTTCACCATCCGTGTTCTATCTCCTCAGCTGCCTTAGAAGACTTAAGGGCCTCTTCATTAAGCTGGGCTAATGACTCCCTCCATCCCTCCTTCTCTCTCTCTCTCCCTCCCTCCTCCCTCCATCCCTCCCGCGTCCTCTGCTTTGATATGTGCTGTTGTGCCCGGCTCTTAATTAATTGAAACTTGTGCTTATGCATGCAGGCGCCCTTCACACGCGGCGTGCAGAGACCCTCTCCTTACCTGGGCCCTCTGTTTGGTTACATCCCCCCCCCCTACACACACACACACACACACACACACACACACACACACACACACACACACACACACACACACACACACACACATCTCGTCAAATCCCAGCTTTATTTAGAAGCTCAGAGTAGCTCATTTGCATCGCACAACTTTCCTTTCATTTTCTCTGGCTCATCCCTCGCTCTCCTCTTCCTCTCCACTTGGCTCCTTCACCTCCCTCTCGCTCTGGCGTGCTCTTGTTTTCTCCCTCTCCATTTTGTTCTCTCTCTCTCTCTCTCTCTTTTGCTGTTATTTTCACAGCATCTCTTTTCCTCCACTCCACTCTGCGCTGCAGTGCTTGTGATGTTTTGTGTACTCTCTCATTAGGCCACTTGTGCTTCTGAATAATTTTCTCTTCCCCCACCTCCCTCTCTATCCCTCCATCCCTCGCTGTTTTCTTCTCGCCTTTCTTCCTTCTGTCTCACTGTCCCTCGTCTGTCTCTCTCTCTCTCTCTCTCTCTCTCTCTTTCTCTCTCTCACTTGTTCCCTATCGGTCCCTCTTCTATGATTTATGTCTGTTTGGTTTTGTTTGAGTAAACAGACAAACACATTTAGACAAATAAACTCATTAACAGCACACACAACAAGAGCCAATTGAAAGCCTGCCATAAAGGACCTGGCACAGGCCTCCACATTTTTTTTGTATATACAGTGAGGAGCACATGTATTTGATA
This sequence comes from Sardina pilchardus, assembly GCF_963854185.1. Lineage (NCBI taxonomy): Eukaryota > Metazoa > Chordata > Actinopteri > Clupeiformes > Clupeidae > Sardina > Sardina pilchardus. The sequence goes on from NC_085016.1 coordinate 18,970,259, forward strand.
CCATGCTAAAACAGGAATATAAAATCATCATTTGACAATTGATCTTAATGCCTTAATTTAAAAAATGAGTAAAAATCAAACCGCCAAGGACACCAATTTTCTTTGTGATTGAAGAATGTATCGTAAATAGATAAATGTTTTCCTTAAATGCTAGGGGAAGGAAGTATTTGACCCCCTATGTAACCCTATGGGAATTTAACACATAGGGTTAACATAGGGGCAGGCAGATTTTTATTTTTAAAGACCAGCTATTTCATGGATCTAGGATATTATGCATCCCGATAAATTTCCCTTGGCCTTTGGAATTAAAATAGCCCCACATCATCACATACCCTTGACCATAGCTAGAGATTGGCATGGTGCTTTTTCCAGTAGGCCTATTAGCCTGTTTGATTTGCATTGAGCTCAATGAGCATCAAACAGGCTAATAGGCCTACTGCAAAAAGCACCATGCCAATCTCTCGCTATGGTGAAAGGTATGTAATGACGTGGGGCTATTTTAATTCCAACGGCCAAGGGAACTTTATCAGGATGCATAATAACCTGAATCCATGAAATAGCTGGCCTTAAAAAATAAAAATCTGCCTGCCCCAATGTTAACCCTATGTGTTAAATTCCCATAGGGTTACATTGGGGGTCAAATACTTCCTTCCCCCTAGCATTTAGGAAGAACATTTATTTATTTACGAAACATTCTTCATTCACAAAGAAAATTGGGGTAGTTAGCGGTTTTATTTTTACTCAATTTTTGAATTAAGACATTAAGATCAATTGTCAAATGATGATTTTATATTCCTCTTTTTAGTCAACTTTAGCATGGTATCAAATACATGTTCTCCTCACTGTATGTGTGTGTGCGTGTGTGTGCGTGTGTTTGGTTGTGTGTGTGTGTGTATATGTGTGTGTTTGTGTGTTAGTGTGTTTGCGTGTTAGTGTGTGTGTGTGTGTGTGTGTGTGTAAACCTGTAAACCTGTGAGCGTGCCATAGGTCTCTTCATGGTGGGCATGACTGCTTGCCCCCCCCCCCTTACCAAGACGGAAGGTGCCAGAGTTTGGAAGCCACAGAGGCGAGCAGCGAGGCTGAAACAAAACACCACTTACATGCACTCAACATCACATGCACAACACATACCCCCCCGACACGCACACACACACACACGCAGACACACACATACACCACTATGCCAGACATAAACACACTATTCAACACATACACAAACATGTGTGTATACACATATACAGCACTATGCCCAGACACAAACATGTGTGCATACGCACAAACACACACACACACAAACACATACACACACCCAAGCACACACACATAAAACACTCATTAAATTGTGTGCTGAACTAATCACAAAACAGAGTGAAAGACACGGCAAGGGAAAGAGAAAAGAAAAGAAAAGGACAGAGACATTATTTTTGGAAAAGAGGAGAGAGAGAGCGACACGTGAGATGGGGAAAGAAATTAAGCGATGAATATTGTTCTCAGTGTGTGTGTGTGTGTGTGTGTGTGTGTATCTGTGCCGGTGTGTGTGTGAGAGCGGTTCAAAGCAGCCACTGCATGCGCACACACACAGAGGCGGTGGATCATAAATGTGCCATCGTATCCACCCCTCCTGGAACTGGCGTGGGCCATCCTCCAGCGGAGGCAGTGGCATCTCTACCCACTCCTCTGTACTGCACACATCTGTCCCACTCAGCACAATGCCAGTGTCTGGGTACTGTACCTGGCCAATCCCAGGGCAGCTCTGAGAACAACACTCCTCTGAGGCCTGCTTGTGTTCTGCTGTCTATCTGGTGTGTGTTGTGTATTGGTGTATCTTTAGATATGTACTGTAGGTATCTGTCTCTGTGTGTGTGTGTGTGTTTTTGGGCTGTTTTTGAGTGTGTGTTTTTCACTGTGTTCACTGGTGTTTTTGTGTTTGCAGTACCATGACAAGGACAGTGGAGTTCTCAGGAGATCTGGGACCGCTGGGAATCAAAGTGGTGCCATACTGCTCCTCGCTCAGCGGAAGGTATGCACACACACACACACACACACACACACACACACACACACACACACACACACACACACACACACGCACATACACATACACATACACGCGCACATACACATACACAGACCTTTCACACAGGAAGGAGTTTAGCTATGTGTGTGTGTGTTGCCCCTCATTAAGAGGTCAGTAAGAGTAAGAGCTGCAAGGTGAGGGGTTAAACACCAGGAGCAATGACACACACTCACCCTCTCTCTCTCACACACACACACGCACACACACACACACACACAATATGTGACAGGAAGTGGACCCTAAGAGGAAAGTGACACACTTCCTGTTTTGAGTGCCTTGTATGGGGCTGGAATTTGTGCCAGGGGCCACACGTCCCCGCCGGGCCCTCAGAATAATGTCGCCCACCAGGGGCCTCAATCTGCAAGCTGACCTCATCACCTCTGCAAGGTGTGTGTGTGTGTGTGTGTGTGTGTGTGTGTGTGTGTGTGTGTGTGTGTGTGTTTGCCGCTTGGTGCTTGAGTGTAAGTAAAGTTGACCAACCTATGAGAGGTGTCGAGAAGGGTTTTCTAAATAGACAAATATGCGCATGCAAACAGGCTTTCAATTAAGCTTTCTCTCCCTTCTCAACTTGCTCTCCTTCTCTCTCTCTCTCTCTCTCTCGTTTTCTCTCTCCTTCTCTCTCCCTCCTTCCTCTCTACCTCACCTATGTTCTCATATTTTCACCTTCAGTTCATTCCTCCAAACTTCTTCCCCAGCTACGACCACCTTTGTAAATATTTACCCAACCAAACGATGTCTGGACTCTGCAGCCTAGTGAAGCACGTCCATAAACTAATCTCATATTCTCTGCCTTTCTCTGACTTGAGTCTCTTACTCTCTCTCTCTCTCTCTTTCTCTCTCTCTCTCTCTCTCTCTCTCTCTCTCTCTCTCTCTCTGGCCTGACACAGCCCGGCTCCAAACCGGTACGTTTGCTTTCTATAGAAAACAACTTGAAAACAAACCTTATTACGCCCAACAAGTAATAAACACATGCATTTTTAATGACTCCCTGTCGGATGCTGTAACTCTGCACCCACTGTGTTGTGTGCATGGGTTTGTTGAGTTGTTTTGCAGAGGGGGACCTCAGACCGTGTGTGTGTGTGTGTGTGTTGCGGGCAGTGTGTGAGTCTCATGGGAGCACTGTGTCTCCTAGTGTGTGGGTGTGTGTGTGTGTGTGCATCAGCATGAGAGTGAGTGTTTGTCCCTGCGAAATGCCACCGGAGCTTGTTTTTAATATTCTTTTAATATGCAGCTGAGTGCAAACAGCACATTGAAATTACCAGAATAATTTGAGTGGCTTGTTTGCGAGGAAAACATTGCATTTGGGTCCATTTTCGAGATCGCATAGTTCTGTGATGATAATGAAGTGTGTCTCTTTCTGCCTGTAAGTATCCCTGAGTGTCCTCTGTCTGGTTGAGCATCAGGTGTCAGGTTTATTGATGCATGTCAACTGCATGTGTTCTGTAGATGTGCTTCAGCATGTCCCCTGTGTGTGTGTGTGTGTGTGTGTGTGTGTGTGTGTGTTTGTGTTGATGTTGCTCTGTGTATTGTGTGACAGGTCCCTCGGTCTTCATGTGTGTGGGCTAGAGGATAGCGGCCGCGCCAAAAGGGAGGGCATCTTTCAGGAGGACGAGTGTATCGTCCAGATCAATGACACTCCGCTAATGGACAAGTCATTCACCCAGTGAGTACTCGGCCTCTGATACAGACGCACACACACACTCATACACACACTCATGCACATATACACACACACTCATGCACACACACTCATGCATATATACACACTCACACACACACACACACACACACACATGCTTGTATGCACTCTACCACTCTACTCCCTGCACTCTTCATACACATAAACACATTCACACACTCAGTCTGTCTTCCCTTCTCTCAGTCACTCTGTTTCACTCATTCACGTTCTCACTTACACACACACACACACACACACACATGCACACACACAGGCACCCTTCCCTCTCCTGTTGTCGAGACCACTCTGCTCCACGTCTCCACAAAAGAGCTGTCTCTCTGTCTGTCACTCCTTCATTCATCTCCCCGTCACAAGCTGTGCTCCTCAGAGCCAGCGCAGCGGGCTCCCCGAGCGCTCCCAATCACATGCGGCACGGCCATTAAAGAGCACAATGAGTGAAAAGAAACGGGGAAGAAAGGATGGAAATGACTACTCTCGCTCCGCAACACGCGCTCCGCCGATAAATAGGTGTTCCCGATTAGTCGTCCGGGTGGCGGCGTTTTGGACACCTGGTTTTGTAACTGTAGACGAGGGTCTGCCGACTGTGTTTGAGATTGAGGAGTGGGATGCTCCATTGAGTTCCTACTGTTACTGAAGCATCTCTTTTTCTAAAGTATATATATTTTAGGGCTTTTTATGTCTTGATGCCTGAAGGGAGAGAGAGAGCAGGGGTGGAATCCGGAAAGGACCACAGGACGGGAATCGAACCCGGGTCAACGGCGTACAGTGGGGCCTTACTGATCCATCTTAGTGGTGATGCTCAAGGAGCGCACAAGACAATTGGTGCTTCGTTTGGGAGACTGTTGAATAGAGTTTAGCAAGTGCAGGATTACCCATTACACTGAATTAATACATAATGTGTACTGTATATCGCCAAAGGCTACTGATAGATACTATATTTGCATTGTGCTGATGTGGGAGGAGATATGTGTGTGGCTGCTAATCATATATAATCCATTTATCCCATTTTAGTAGAAGATTGACTGTTGAATAGGAATGAATAGTGAATGAATGGTGTGTATGATCACTGTGGACAGGGCTGCAGGTATCTCCAGTAGTCACCTGGGTCCTAATGCTCTTGTGTTTGCCAGGTCGCAGGAGGTCTTCAGGCAGGCGATGACCGCTCCCTCTCCGGTGCGTTTGGAGGTGCTGCCCCTGTCCAACAAGCTGCGCTACGAGAAGAGCCTGATCAGCCAGCTGTTCACCGGCGACGGCTCCGGCGCGGAGAACTTTGCCAAACCCCGCAGCCCTCTGCTGCTGCGCCCCAAGCTGGAGGCCCTGCGAGAGACCCCCGACGCCACGCCGCCCCCTCGCTCCCCAGATCTGCCCGCCGCCGCTCCCGCCGTCGCCCCCGGCCCAGCTCCAGCACCAGCCCCTGTTGCCCCGGTTGTTCCCCCGGTTGTTGCCCCTGCCCCTGTGCGGGCCGCCACCCCTCAGAGGGAGGAGCCCCCGGTCAGAAGCACCCCCGAGCTGCCGCGCTCCGCCTCGTCCACGCCGCCCCGGGCCTCCTCGGCCTCGCCCACGCTGGCCAAGGGCCGCAGCGACAGCCCCCTGTCCAAGAAGGGCCCCGCCGGGCTCTCCACGCTGGTCAACCTGGCCAACAAGAAAGGAGGGAAGAAGATGAAGATCGACCTGAAGAAAGGTACGTGAGCGAAAAAAACAGCAACAAAAAAAAAACAGGCAGAGCGCTGGAAAGAGAGGGAAGGCAGAGATGAACGAGTGACGAAATGACTGAATGAATATGAACGAGCGAAGAGATTGAACGTGCCAGAAAACACCTGTGCTCTAATGTGAATGAAAGAGTGCGGACCGAGCGAGCGAACGTGTGTGCTTCAGAGTACGAGTCTATTAATACGAAACAGCATATTGTTATATGGGAACAAATGAGCCATAGCCACTCGTTAATTATAATATCTGAAGACACCGCTTGTCTATTACACCTTTTGCTGTTATCCTGCTAATTGGTCTATTTGTATCAGTCATGTTTCTACACTCAGTCCAATGAGGCATACAGGTGCCACACCACTGACACTAGAGCCTTTGATTGGGCCTGTTCAGTGATCGCTTAATCCTCGGGGCAATCTTGAGAGGGTGAATAAAAACTGATCGGGATTCAGTTTGCAAGGTGCATAAAGTGTCCGTGGGCGTAAAATTACACGGATAATACACAGCTGATGTGCCAGTTTCATGGCCATTAGAGAAAAAAGGGGCTCTTTCCCTCTGAGTCCATTAAATGTCTATTGATCAGGAGGTTGCTTAGGGGAATTCATTATACACGCTGAGGTAGAGCAGGAGTGGGAGAGAGGGGGGGGAGAGAGAGAGAGAGAGAGAGAGGTGAGGGAGAGAGGGAAAGAGAGAGGTGAGGGAGATGGAGAGAGGGAGATGGAGAACAGGATGAAGAGTCACCTCCGAGAGGAGTGCAGCTCTGTGCGTGTTTAACATGTGGAGAAGCTTTGGGTTGTGCGATTCCACCCTACCTGGTGTCTCTCTCTCTCTCTCTCTCTCTCTCTCTCTCTCTCTCTCTCTCTCTCTCTCTCTCTCTCTTCTCGCCCCTCCTTTGCTCTTCTCTCCCTCTTACATCATTCCTTTTCTTTCCTTTGTTTTTAGTTACTTCTCCTTTCGTCTTCTCCCCCTACTCTGCTTTTCTCTTTTCTCGTCTCCACGCGCCCTCTCTTTTCTGCCCTCTCTTGCCCCCTTTCTCTTTCTTCCCCTGTCTGTGTCTCTCTTCTCCCCTTCTTTGCTCTCCTCTCCTCTCCCTCTCTCCTCTCCTCCTCTCTCCTCCTCCTCTCCTGAGCTCTGATTGACAGTCTGTCTCAGTTTAAAACATTAATGGAACTCAGTCAGGTGCTCAGCTGGGAGATGAGATTTTCATCAGTTACCGTCTTTAGTATGCTGGATTGACTAGACGCCGCCACCGCGTGACTCCTTTCATTCGGAGTGTGTGTGTGTGTGTGTGTGTGGGATGTGTGTGTGTGTGTGTGTGTGTGCGTATGTGTGTGTTTGTGAAAGAGTTATCCTGAGCTTCAGTAATCACAAATGTCCCCCGAGAGAGGTGAAACGAAAGGGAACGGTATTACTGGATGGCACCTGAAGTGCCCCTCCCCCCTCCTTCATCTTTCTTCCTTCTCTGTCACTTTTTCTCTCTCTTCTCTCTTTTTTCTCCTTCTATTTTTTTGCCCGTCTCCCTCCATCTTTGCCTGCCTCTCTCTCTCTCTCTCTCTCTCTCTCTCGGTCATTCCCTCCGCCCCTCTCTGTTGCCTCTGGTCCGTGAGGTGTGCCCACACGTTAAATTAAAGCCAGACGAGACTAATCCTCATCAGGGGGGTGTGCGCATCACAGCTGCCCCCCCCCAACCCCACCAGCCTGAGGAAGACCACGCTGGAGAACCAGCACGCTAGCGCGTTAGCTGCCACACTGCCCACCCCCCACCCCCCCAAACACCCTAGCCAGCTCGCCCACACTTAAGCCCGAATCGGGATGCACAGGCCTGGCCGACAAGCTTCGGCTGTCCCCCTAGCCATGGAGCCGTTTCTCTCTTCGGTGTCAGAGGGGTCAGTCTGCCATAAAAACCCCTTATTTTCCTCTTTTTGAACCTTTTTAACGTAGTAGTTATTGATTTCTGGGAGGGCAGTCCTTCACTGCCTCGTTCTTTTTTGGCTTTTTCCACCCTATTTGATAATTGCATGGAGAAATTCATAGGCCAGTTGAATGATTTAGTGGGAGGGAATTTCCAGACGACTTTGAATAATTGCAGTGCATTAATGGTAAATGTCAAATGGCCAGAGTGTAGCACAGCTTAGCCTCTCTCCCGCCGTCGCCATGGGAATGAAGTCCAATATTTATCCGAGGCATCTCATTATGACGGTTGAGAGAGCGATTGAACGTTTGTTAGGGCATATGTGTGTAATGTGTGTTCTTAGAGATTTCAAGGTTTTGGCTTCACACACGTTTAAGAAGGAAGCCAAAAATCACTTTTTCAGTCGTCTCTGTGTAACTCATTTTGTGGGAGTGTGTGTGCGGTCCTTTTTGAATGTGTGAGGCAACTTTTTAAGCAAACTACCTCAAAATCATTGGATTTGAACTCCTATTTTCTGCTTTGCATGTATTCATTCATTTAGCATTTGCTTTACCTACTCTTCCATAACAGTAAATTAAATATTTTGGACTACATAGGGCACAGAGACCTACTGTAGAAGACATTTGAGGACATGTATGCATTTTGATGAGGCATGGAGACTGCATTTGTGATTTAGTCGTGTGCGCGTGCGTGTGCGTGTGCGTGTGCGTGTGGGTGTGTGTGTGTGTGTGTGTGTGTGTGTGTGTGTATGTGTGTGTGTGTGTGTGCTCTCTCATGTGTGCACATGTGTGTGTGTTTTCCCTAACCCTCCTCCTCTGCTCCCCTCCCCAGGCACTGAAGGTTTGGGTTTCACCGTGGTGACGCGGGACTCCTCGGTGCACGGCCCCGGGCCCATCCTGGTCAAGAGCATCCTGCAAAAAGGCGCCGCCATCAAAGATGGACGGCTGCAGTCGGGCGACCGCATCCTGGAGGTAAGACGCTCACTCTCTGGGTGCCTCTCAACGTCTCTCCTCGATCCTCGATGCTCGGTCCTCCACTCTCGTTCCCACTAATCAATAACTACTGTAACACTAGATAGGCTATCCCATTGTTGCCGCCCCATCATTCTTTAACTAGATCAGTGGAAACGAGGACCGAGGAAGGAAGGGAGGATGTATTAAAGATGAAATGAGAGGCACCCACCCACTCACTCACTCTCTCACTCTCTCTCTCCCTCACTCTCTCACTCTCTCTCACGCACCAGTGACCCCTCAACTTTGCCCTCTGGCCTGCCCTCTCGCACAAAGACATGAATGAGGTTTGGAGCGCGAAGGCTCAGATGTGTCGTGTGTAAATGCCCTGAAAGCCCTTCTCTTTGAAGTGGGATGTTGAAAGACTGTTGCAAAAGCTCAGATCTGGTGTTGTCAGCAAGATTTGGAATATGTTTGTAGTCCCTGAGTGTGGATGTTGTGTTTGTCAGGGCTTTGTTAGGGTGAAATTAATGGTGGATGTAATGAAACATGAAGCATACTGTAGGCTTCTCTTCAGTGAGTTTGAACTCTCTATTCAAGTGCTCATACTGTTCTCTGTGTGTGTGTGTGTGTGTGTGTGTGTGTGTGTGTGTGTGTGTGTGTGTGTGTGTGTGTGTGTGTGTGTCCCAGGTGAATGGCGTGGACATCACAGGGCGCACTCAGGAGGAGCTGGTGGCCATGCTGCGCAGCACCAAGCTGGGGGAGAGCGTCTCCATGGTGGTGGCCCGGCAGGAGGAGATGTTCCTGCCCAGAGAACTGGTGAGTCATGACGGCCCCTCTCTCTCTCTCTCTCTCTCTCTCTCTCTCTCTCTCTCTCTCTCTCTCACTTTTAGTCTTTCTCTCTCTCTCTCACTCTCAGTCTTTCTTTCTTTCTTTCTTTCTTTCTCTCTCCATTGCTTTGTCTTTTCCTTGCCCTTGTTCCCTCTGTCCCCTCTGTCCCTCTTTCTCTGTCTCTCTTTCTTTCTCTCGCTCTCTGTTCTTCCTCTTTCTCTTTTTCCTCATCATCTTGCTGTCTGTCTCTCTGTCTGTCTGTCTGTATGGCTCAGGGTCAGATTAGGCATCTTTCCTCCTTACTGGCTTTCTGTTTCTCTTTCTTTTTCTTCCCCCACTCGTTTTCTTCTTCTGTGAGATTCTGCTAATTTTCCACTCCATCACTCCATGTTTTAGTCAGGGTTGCGACCTTGCAAATACCCATGAGGCCTCGGGGGAGCAGGAAGTCCCACCCTTCCTTTTTCCTCATCCTGTCAATCAGGGGGATGTTGTGTTGTGTCCCTCTGATACGCTCCAACTTGCCCACTCGGAGAAAAGCCCTCTCCTCCATCCTGGCCTCCGTCGCATTTGTCGATTCAGCGCGCTACAGGAAGTCATCCGCGCATCCCTGCGCTGGGACAGGAAGCAGTGGTGCATGCTGGGTCGCGTGTGTGAAGGTGGCCGGTCCCAGCTGCGTGTGTCCCACTTCCTGTATCTGTGACCTTCCTTCAAAGCGCCCCTCAAAACTGTTTGTTTTCTCAGACCCCCTCCCTCATTTTGTTACAGCACATGTCTGTGAGCCCCATTGGGGGATGAAGAGGCAGTGGCCCCTCTGCTTTTTTTACCCATAAGCCCCCTCCATCAGGAAACTGTCCCTCCATTGTCTCTCCGTTTCCTTTTAACCCATCTCGGATCTTTACGCAACTCATCAAAAGCATCGGGGGTCACTAGGGTCAAGAGCTTTGGAGTACATACACAAGAGTATAGAGTCAGTCTCTTTCTCACACTCACTCTCTCTCATACACACACACACACACTCTTTCTCATACACACACACACACACACACACACACATACACACGCTCACACACTCACACAAGTCCTACATCTGTCTGCAAAGCACTTCCACACACTTGCTGTAGTTTATGCTTGTCTGTCAAGCTTTCTTTAATCTAATGGATGGCCTTCCGGATTACACTGCTCTGCTTCCTCAATATAGTGTTTGATGGCTTTGATGTACATAATACAGTAGACGCAGAAACGTGTCTATTCATCTGTCAACTCAACTTGGACAGTCAGGGACTGCCACACACCATAGGCACATACACAGTCAAAAACACACACATGTGGAAGCCTAGAAAGACAGACACACTTATTCAGATTTTATGACACACATGGACTTGATGATGCCCGAGAAATAAGATGTGAACCACATTTATTGAAACATGCTTTACAGCTAAGTACAGTTCAGGAGTTCTATATTTTGCCAGTATTATGCCACTTCCAGCATTTTCCCAGTTTTTTGTAGATGTCAAAATTGTCAATCAGAGACAAACCACTGCTCAGATGTCTCACCAATCAGCCATGTCTTCATTCAGCCGCAGACATGTTGTCTTTCATCCACGCTTTCCACTTTCCCGGCACATGGAGATGTAGAGAGGTCCACATTGAGTAATGAAGGACCAGCTGCGCTGTCAAAGCAGTGTGTTGGCATGAGTGTGTTCTCACACACATACACACACACACACACACACACACACACACACACACGCACACACACATACACACATGCACACATATACACACACACACACACACACACACACACACACACACACACACACACACACACACACATACACATACACACACACACACACACACACACACACACACACACACATACACGCATGCACACATACACACATGCACACACATGCATAAAGATACAACAGCCCTTTGGCGAGCAGTGCATCCTGTGTGTCCTACATAAAGCCCATGCAGAAACCCAAGGCTACAAGCCTGAAAAGAGGCATCTCCACTTCTGGCATCTCTATTCATTTGCAGCTGCGTTAAGCGCCCGGGCCTTATCAGAGGAGCGGAAACGCATCGGGACGCCGCCGCCGCCGCGTCTCCCGTGAGCGGCTTCTGTAGCCCCATATTTAGAAAGACGTGAAAATAAGCGCACGCTGCCTCTTTCTCTCTCTCTCTCGCCGCCACCTGCTCTTTAGAAGACAAGTGCACACGCAGCCGTTTTTGTGTGTCGGCATGCTGTTGAGGGTCTCAAGTTGACGTGGGCTCGCGCGTATGTGTGCATCTGCGTGTTACTGACAGCTTAAAGAAAAACTCCATCACCCCCCCCCCTCCTCCTCCACCTCCTCCACCACCCTCCACCCTCCACCCAACACGGCTCAGAGGAGGCCGCTTTATTTAGCGCGCACTACTCCCCACGAGGGCAGACAGTGTGGGAAGAGGCCAAGCCAAGCGCCGTTGTTCCTGTTTGTGACAAATCAAAAGCAGGAGATGAGACGCGGGACAAAAACAGCGCCGCAGGAAGGGCGGCCACTGCAGGGGATGAATGGAGCGCTCAGCAGCAGCAGCAGCAGCAGCAGCAGCACCGGCAGCTCTATTTTAATGTGTCTGGCCGGCCGGCGGAGGTGGGGGCGGTTTTGTGGACCGTTGACAGAATTAGGGGGCTGTTGTCGTGACTGGGGCCGGGCCGGGTCGGGCCGGGCTCTGGATGGCAGGGAGGCAGTGGGTCAGTCGGACCTCTGCTGGGAGAGCGGGGGCGGACGTCCGCCTGCGGGGGTGGACAGAGAGCGGCTGAATGGAGTGTGGAGTGGCTTAATGGTCGCCGATGGGCCAAACGGCAGGGGTGGGTCAGAAATGGCCATGTACGTGTTCCTGTCTTTAAATCTGGTTTGTGCGAGTCTAGTCTATACCGCCTATGACCAGCAAGAGACCTATGAAATTGCTGTGTCTGTGTATGTGTGTTTGTGTTTGTGTATACCGTACACTATACAAAAATGTGCATGTACTCTCTTTACCTAATGTACAGTATGTGTGTTTGTTTTCCTGCATCTGTGTATTCTTGTCTAGAGTGTGTGTGTGTGACAGAGACAGACACCCATGAGCTCCATGATCATGTAGCATCTCTCGGCATACATACTCTGAGTTTTCAGTTGTGATATAGATCCTCACCAATCTCCGCACTGCTAACTCTACTGCAGAAACTGATCCCAGATAAGTGCTTCTCCGGTACCGCGTCCCCCCCCCCCCCCCCCCCCCCACACACACACCTTTAGCCGAGATGCTTACATCACCGAGCCCAACGCGCCTGCTGAAATCCCCCAAAATGCATCAGGCGTACTCCACTAAAATGCTGTCAAACTTCGGAGGCCATAGATCCAGCCCAGGTGGAAGTGACTCAGGGGTTGCCTACATCTCAAAGCTTTTCAGCCTCTGCTGCTTTCTGTCTTCAATGGAACCTTAGCAGTGGAGTATGCAAGGCACTCCACCAGGTTAACTGGGTGACTGCAGAAGTTTTTATGTTTTGAAATAAATAAGATATATTTAAAGCTCACTGACACCGTTAAAAAATGCTACCTTGTGCTCCCCTAAAAATGCTTTCTCGTGCACGCTATATAGTTACAAAAGATGAATGTAACGTTTTTCAGTTGAATGGTAGACCATGCACTCTCTTCTATCTATTTTTTTTAACTCCGTGACACTGACTCCAGAACAGCCTGATGTGGCCCAGGATGTGCTAGTCTGCGTAGATGATGACAAACATCCTCTCTGTGACGAGTGCTCTTCTGAAAATCTGGTATTGAAAAATAGCGCGGTTTTGGAGCGTTATTCTTGCCTCTGGATCTGTTATCAATGTCAAACTCAGACCTTGAATGGTTCTGTTTTTTGGCTTTAATCACAATTTCATATTTGCCTGTGCTAAATTGGATTTATTTTGGGACATGTTTTTCATGACTCGCATAAACAGTAGTTTTCTGCCTCTCTCGCTGATGACAGTCACCACCATCCCAAAAGTGGCTTATCTCTGATTTTGGCATTGGTCCCAGCGTTGGTGCCATCCTCATGGGACTTTCTGTGTGTGAATGAGTGAGTGTGTGTGTGTGTGTGTGTGTTTGAGAGAGAGCGCGTGTGTTTGTGTTTGTGTGAGTGTGCGTGTGTGTGTGTGTGTGTATGTGTGTGAGAGACAGTTTGTGCGTGTGTGTGTGTGTGTGTGTGCGGGTGCGTGTTGCACTGAAAGATAAGTGGCAGAGTAGGAGGTGAGGCAGGGTGAGGAGAGGGATTGCGGAGGGTGGATGGGGGGGTGGGGGTTGTTTTTTATCAGGTGGAGACAGGATGGAGAGGTCACGTTGCACATGGAGGACCCGTAACACGCGCGCCATACAGCGAGAACCACAGGAAGTGAGGTCAAGGCACAGGACGCGCAGATGTCCTTGAGTTTGGTATCGCAGCATCCACACACCTCTCGTCCCTGCAGCCTCACCCTGAACATCCCTCCCAGACACACACACATGGATAGTCTGTGTGTGTGTGTGTGTGTGTGTGTGTGTGTGTGTGTGTGTGTGTGTGTTTTTTTTGTGTGTGTGGCAAGGCACATACGATCACGACTCCAACTCATTCAGTAACTCGTGTCCTGTTCGCCCGTTTCTTCCCACTCTCTCTCCAAATTCAATTCCATTTCAATTTCAGTAAGCTATTTATTGGCATGACCATTTAAGGGAAATAATGTTTCCAGACCACAGAACATAGAAGCACTGTGAACATGAGAAAATGCTCTCTCTCCCTCCCTCCTTGCCCCCTACTCTCTCTATATCTCTCTTATTTTCTCTCTTTCTTTCTTTTTTCTCTCCCTTTCTTGCACACATATAGAAACTGCCTCTGAGATTCGTGCTCATATACAGTAAAGCCAGTATACTACACCCACCATGATATGCATTTCCACCATAATGCGCATTTCCACTCTGCAAAATTACTGCCTTCATCATCATAGGAGCCACTTTATGACCACTTTTAGGCTCTCTCCGTGCTTTTAATAGTGCATTAGCATAGTTTTAAATATTATGAGTGTGAGCCATTATATATTTTCTATCTATCTCCGTGGGTCTGATGTCCCCCCTGTTTGAGTTCAAAGTGCAAACTGAGATGGCTGGAGGGCTTCAGAGATTGGATTTTTATTCCGCAGTTTATGATTTATTAAAGTGCTGACTGTGTTGGATTTCGCCTCCAACCATCATAAATACTCCCCTGTTCCCTGCCGACGAGTTGCAGGAGTTGACTTCTGTGCCTCTTACCAGCTAATAGTATAGCTCAAACAAAGGTCTGTGTTGTGTGCCTCTCTTTTTCTGTGTGTGTGTGTGTGTGGATGGAGTGGGGTGGGGTGGGGGTTCCCCCTGGGTAGGATTTCTGAGGAGATTTGTGGGTTGAACACCAGTGTTGGGACCACCAGTAGAGTCAGATCCCAACCTTTCAAATATATGTGTGTGTGTGTGTGTGTGTGTGTGTGTGTGTGTCTCAGTCTATGTGTACAGTATGTTGGGGTTGGCGGGGATTCAAAAGTCTAGTGGGTTGTTTTGGAAAGCTTAACACCTGTTTGAAGAAAGTCAGCCGTACCGAGAATAATTACTATCAAAGTGATCTCGCTGAAACGATGCGACTTGGCGTCTCGCTTCTGTGTGTGTGTGTGTGTGTGTGTATTCGCCTGTCAGATCAGCCTGCTCCACACATCCGTCTCTTAACTCGCTTGTTCTTAACAAACGGCGGATAAATCAATCCGTGAGCCGAGTTGGCTGGCGGAGCGTCTCAGTGGGAGGCCAAGGTTGCGTTCCCCTGACCTGTGCTCCTCTTTGTTTGCCTGGAACAGGCCTGGTGCCTTGTCCAGTTCGGTCCTGCCCCTTCCCGGCGCAGCCCGGGGCTGTTGCTTGGCGTCCAGCACATCAATATCTGCCCACCGCGGCAGCGCCGAGAGACGAGGCCTCTGTGGCCCGTCACCCCACCGCCTCCCAGCCTCAGGCTACAGGTCACTGTGGGCTCTCTCTCTCTCTGTCTCTCTCTCTCTCTCTCTCTCTCTCTCTCTCTCCTTCTCTCACTCACTCACCCTCACACTCTCTCACTCGCACACACACAAACTTCCTCACCCTCACTAACTCACTCACACACACACACACACACACACACACACACACACACACACACACTCACACTCACACTCACACACACACACACACACACACACACACACACACACACACACACACACACACACACACACACACACACACACACACACACACACACACACACACACACACACACACACACACACGTTCCCTCCCTCTCTCTCTCTCTGTCCAACTCACACCCCCACGCTCTCAGGCTCCCATTCTCAGTACATGATATATCTCCTTTTTTTTGTGCTCTCTCTTTTTTGGTTTCTAGTCATGTGCTCCCACCCAGTCACTCTCACTGGGCCTTTTTGCTCCCTTTCCTCTGAAATCTCACACAGATGGATTTGTACCGTGTTTGAACACATTTGAATAGACATTTCGTTTTGGGATGAAAGCCGAACCGCTAATAATAAGTGTCACCCAGAAACGTCTGCATGTGTGTGGGGAGTGCGAGAACACGGACGCTTCTAGAAGCTTTCATTAGATCTCTCTTTATCCTCGTCGGACCAATAATGCCACAGTCACGACAAGCTATCCTCATCAACCCTCTCACACTACTAATACGTGTCTCTGTTTTTCAAAAAACGTCTCTTTCTTTTACTTCTCACTTCACTTTTTCATTTCCATCTGTCTCTTCTCTGCTTCATCTGTAGTTAAAAACGAAAGGCACTTTAAGTACTTTTCTCTCTGCTGTTCCACTCCCCTGCAAGCCTTCCTTTCTCTCTGCATCTCTTTCCGTCCGTCTGTCTGTCTGCATGTATGTACTTTTAAATCCATTTCTTGCTTTCTCTCTCTGACATGTGTCAGACAGGAGTGAGGAGAGAAGCGCGTAGCCCAACAAAAACAGTGCGATTTTAAGTGCCTTGAAAAGGACAGCGCATTTACCCAGAAGACCACCTACAGGCACCTGATTCTCCGTCTGCCTCCCCAGTCCCACTTTCCCCAGGCTTTTTAGGAGGCCAATTTGCCCACATTATGTACAGAATTATGACAGTGATGGTCTTTTTTTTTCTTCAAAAAAGTGTTTTTTAAGCCTTGCCAAAATGTCACATTCGGTGAATGCCAGGTTGTCATTTTCGGCACATTTGTCAGTGCTGCAACAGGTACAATATGTTTCGCTGTCAAAAGTGCAGCGTTTTGTGTGCGCGCGATTTTTCACTGGCTTTTTCCACGGAGACCTTTAACACAACACCCACTACACCACCCACGCAGTCAGTCAGAAATACACCTGATGCGGTGTGCCTGCTCTTTCTCTCCATCCCTCCCTCTCTCTCTCTCCCCCTCTCTCTCTCTCTCTCTCTCTCTCTCTCTCTCTATGTGTCTATTTATTCTCTCCCCTCTCCCCCCACGCTCTCTCATTCTTCCCTGCAGGAAAATAGGCCCACCAAATGGGCCTGCTCTCATCTCCAAGCCTGTCATTACCGGTCCTGCATTTTCCAGGGCCTCCACTCGGCTCCTAATAATGTGCTCCCCTCTTTTCACGCCTCTCTCTTCATTTTCTTCTCCTTTCTCGCTCGCGCTCTCTCGCTCTCTCTCTTTTTCATCTGGACTACAAAGTCCTGATGCTGGTACACAGGTCATCCTTCTGAGCTAAAAAAGAGGAGAGAGATTGTGTGTGTGTGTGTGTGGTATTGTACGTGTGTGTGTGTGGGGTATTGTACGTGTGTGTAGTATTGTACGTGTGTGTTTGTACCCCAGGGATGGGTTATTGGTCTTAAATGATCCCTCCACCCCTCCTCCTCTCTCAGCTAAATGAGGCCATGTAAAAAGGTTATTATGTTTCCTTTTGAAATCGCACGCTCCTGCCTCCACTTCTTTTTATCTTCAAATGGAACGAAATGACCTCCCTCCCTCCTCTCCTCTCCTCTCCTCTCCTCTCCTCTCGTCTCCTCTCGTCTCCTCCATCTCTCTTAACCCCCCCCACCACCACTGTTCGCCTTTGTTCCTTTGCCCCCCCCCCCCCCCCTCATCACCCCCCCCCCCCTGTTTTTCCATCTCATCCTCATATTGGTTTTGCACTCCTCATCCTTTGATATGGCCTTATTTGAGCTTCCTGTTTTGTGTTTTGCAGCAGACACCTTCCTTCCTAGGCTCGTTTACCTCTGCTCTTACCACCCCCCCCCACACACACACACACGTACACACCTTCTGTTACCCTGTCTCACTTTGCACCACTGCCTCCTCTTCCTTTCTCCTCACCTTGCTTTTCTTTTAGCTGATAATGATTTTGGAGCTGACAAGATGGCAGCAGAAAATGTGCTCAGAGCAGTACCATTATACATTTGTGTTTCTTGTTTGACATTGATTTTGTCTGTGAGTGCATGTAATCATAATGACACGGTATATCTCTCTTGCCCATTCTCTCTGGCTTTCCTTCTCAATGCACCCTCTCCTGTTCTTGTTCCCTCTGTATTTCTCTCTCTATCCCTCTCATTCTCTCCCCCTCTCTGTCTCTCTCTCCCTTTGTCTCTGTTTCTTTCTGTTTTTCTTTCTTTCTCTCTCTCTCTCTCTCTCTATCCCTCCCATTCTCTGCCTCTCTGTCTCTTTCTTTCTTTCTCTTTCTTTCTTTCTTTCTCTCTCTCTCTCTCTTCCTCTTCCTTTCTCTCTCTTCCAGAAAGGGGAGCAGACAGGTGTGCCACTGTCGGAGGAGGGTCGGGAGCAGCTGATGTTCGAGGTGCCCCTGAGTGACTCCGGCTCGGCTGGCCTTGGGGTCAGCCTCAAAGGCAACAAGTCCCGCGAGACCGGTGAGGACCTGGGCATCTTCATCAAGTCCATCATCCATGGAGGAGCCGCCTATAAGGTAGACACACACACACACACACACACACACACACACACTGTCATCTCTCCACACACAGCGTCATCTATCCACACACAGCATAGCATCTTTTCTCCCATTGGTCACTTTTCCCGCTGCCCCAGACACGCTATTTCCTTTCCTCTTATTCAGGCCTTTGAAGACCTCCATCATATTCTTAGTGATCTCAGCAACAGCAATTTCGTGTTGGCAAGAATGTACTAATGTATATTCTGAAATGTACTAATGTATATTCTTCACATGGATAATAGGGTCTAACTCAAGCGTTGTCTAAGATGTTGACAAACAGGCTTGTGAGTGGGGATGCTTCCTAGACGTCTTGTCTGTTCCCGCATTAGACGTCTAGAGCAGAAAATAGCTTGAGCCACAACCAAGCCTGAACAAACACCAGTTTCCTGGTCCACTCACAATACAGAGGCAGCTGCCATGGACACCAGTCCTGCTGACCCCCCGACCCCTCACCCCTGACCTCTGTGTCACGGTTGACCCAATCAAAGGCAACCCTATGAGCTTTTGAAGAAAGATGTAGCATTAGGGAGAAGGAACTTAAGTATAAAAGCCCTCCATTGAAGATTGCTTTTCAAACATCTCAAGAAAAAAAGAAGCATTCACCTGCAAAGTCCTGCTTGCTTTAAATACATGTGTAGCCACAGGGACAGTTTTTGTGCAGCTGAACTGCAAACCATGTCATATGGGACTGTCTAGTTGCTAGGTTACGGTTACCTGGCAAATCACGCCACTGTCTGACATTTTCTTTTTGTTTGATTTTTTAAGACCCCCCAATAATTTTCATAATTGAATGTAGTGGTTTGTTTTATTTTTGTATGCGCTCTAAGTCAGTCACTTTGCATTTGCATTATTTTCATTGTGTTGTGCCTTTGTGTTGGTAGCATAAGCCTATGCTAGTTATTTGTTAACTTAATGTCCATTGGGCTGAAGAGTCTTTCCAGAACTGCATAGCTCTGTTAGAGAAGTCTGGGTTAGTGCTGATACAGAGTGGCTCTTCTATCGTCCGGTCAGAGAGATCGCCCGGGTTTTGGAGACTGGTGGTGCCTCGGCTCAGTGGGTGGCCTGTGGCTGGCATGGCAAGATGTCCGCTGAGCTGCCGGTGAGCTGTCATGCAGCCTTAAGCCAGCGTGTGGACGGAGGGTGCGCAGCACAGGAATTCACACTAGTAGTGATTGAGGTTCTGTCGCTGTCGTGAGGTTTACAACGCTGATGATCTGCAGCCTGGCTCTTCAGGGTCTGCCTGGAGGAATCGCTCCGGACAGCTGATGTGTGCTTCCCGAGCTCGACAGACTGGCCTGGTGTTGCCTGGTTGGACTGTTCAAGAACACCCTACTGCTGTGTGGCTTCACAGAGATACAGAGACAACATCAATATTGAGTAGCCATTGTGCTGGACAAGGTGCTGTGTCAATACATTGACCTTTCCTTCCATAGTACAGTGTATATCAGCTTAAAACACATGGTGTTTTTAAGAACCCGCAGAGTTTTTTTTCTGGTGGAAGGCATTTTGTGTTGGGACGTGTGGTGAATATGGGGATCATTTCCTTCAGCGGTGCTCGTCATAAACTGAGGAGCATCCGTGTTGGACAGCTGTCGTTCAGAGTGCAGAGTTTACCCGTCACGAATCGAGGAAAACTAAACGCGAGGCATCCTGAGTTCATCACACAGGTGAAACTCTGCGCAAAGTCTGAAAGCACTCTCTCCACGGAGACACAAACTTTTGCCACCGGTGGCATCATCCATCCACACGGCTCTCTTTGTAATTCCCGTCTGTTGGCGTCTAATGCCCTCGGAGAGTGGTTTCAGGCAGTGCCCACTTGCCCCATTTTCTGTTCCGGAACCATCTACAGTCCGCGCCGCTTTCATGCGCTCCTCTCCCTCCATTACAGCCCAGCATGAAAGCCGGGGCAGGTGGAGTGGCCGAGTGATGATAAGGGGGCCGCGGAGTGGGGCCAGAGACGGAGCTGCGCCACAGGCCCCACATCATAAGGCACTCCAGCTCAAGTAGGCCTGGCGAGCGAGCTCCATCAGGAGGCCCCTATCAGGCAGCCAGCGAGCGAGCGAGTGAGCGAGGGAGGGAGTGATGGGAATGAACGCAGGCACAGGAGAGGAGAGGAGAGGCCTCTTCAAAGCCTGCAGCTGTAATCTGGGTCTGTGCGCCCTCATCAATCTCCCCCCGCACACACGCAGCAGCAGACTGGGGCCCCGCGGGCAGCTTTCAGAGATAGGGAGCGGGCCGTGTGAACGCCAGGCACACTTGTGGAGGAACCTCTCTGGATGGGCCTCATCAACAGACAGTCGGGAGAGCAGGGGAGAGGCACAAACAGAAGTGGAGACATCATTTGGTGTGTGTGTGTGTGTGTGTGTGTGTGTGTGTGTGTGTGTGTGTGTGTGTGTGACTGTCTTGATTTTTGCCATGTAACTGATGTCACTCAGCATCTCATTCTCTCCGTCTCGTAATTATGCACACTTGCACATATGCATATCGCCACACACACACACTGAAAAAACCCTCAGTCTGTTTTGGTTTACCCTGACACACACACACTTTCTCTCTCTCTCTCTCACACACACACACATACACTCCTCCAGTCACATTAATGCTAATTAAATCTTTGAAGAGCCGAGCTGATGAGTCGGAGATGTCCAGGGAGTGCTATAGAGATGGACCCGCTCCCCAGTGAAAGCCTCAACTTTAACTAAGAGGAGAAGAAGCTGATTTTTAAAAGTGTGTGTGTGTGTGTGTGTGTGTGTGTGTGTGTGTGTGTGTGTGTGTGTGTGTCATAGTGAAGGAATAAGGGCATCTCTACTTCCTTATGTCTGCAAAGTTCTTCAAAAGCTTTTGAACAGACTTGCAACAGAACATTTGTTCTGTGTGTGTGTGTGTGTGTGTGTGTGTGTGTGTTGAAATGTGTGTCCCTATAAGTGAGACAGAGTGCAGTGAAGTATATCCATTGTGTGTGTGTGTGTGTGTGTGTGTGTGTGTGTGTGTTGCTCACACTCCTTGCCCTTCTTCAAAAGCCCTCCTTGACGAGAGCAGCCGCAGGGTGAAGGCCAGTCAATGAGCCAGGTCAAAGGTCAGTATTGACCACAGTGTGTGTCCAGACACAGGGGAGTCCTTAGTGGCTCCGGTCACTAATCCCTGACCAGCTCCTGTCTCCCAAGCCTCAGCTCTCCTGCAGACTGATAGACAGACAGACTGCAATACAGACAGACAGACAGAAAGACAGACAGGCAGGAAGATAGACTTTGTTCCATGGCCACAGGTGTGTGTGTGTGTACTGTACCTAATGCAATTGAATTCCCCTGGCATCCATCCTGGCCACTGATACCAGATCTGTATTGGACCCAGACCTTTCAGTGGCCCAGCTACTATATCTCATCCCAGCTCCTGTCCATCACAGAGAATTACTAGCCTTCCCCGAGCTCGGCTAAATGAACTCCATATGGGGAGGTCTCCCCAAACACGGTGTTAATGTAAACGCTCCTCTACCTAAACTACAGCAGACCTTGACCCGTACCGGCCCACTGAATGTGTACTTAAATGAACAGCTCAGAACTTGGGTTTGTTTGACAGGAGCCCATAGAAAACATCAGGATCAATTTTCCAAAAGCCGAGTGTGTTAGTAATGTCAGCCATACCTTCAGAGGGTAATTGCATGGGGATGTTACTGCAATTACCATTCACTCTGGACCAACATTAGTGAATCAAGGACAAAGAGGTCTTGTATAATAAAGTAAGCATTAACTTTTATGAATAACTGAATGAGCACAGATGCCATTGCACAATTAGCAGCCGTATTAGGATTGTGTTTGTGATGATTAACAGATGGAAGGCGTGTAAGGGTGTCATTTTGTAGGCTGCTTATATGCCAGCCAGCATGTGTTTGTATTTTTAGATTAAGCTGAATACAGTCTTTGATGAATCAATCCCCTCTCTCTGTCTTCTCTCTCTCTCTCTCTCTCTTCATTTATCTCCCTCTGTCGCTCCCTCCCTCCTCTTTCCACCTCTCTCTCCCTCTCTTCCAGGACGGCCGGCTGCGCGTGAACGACCAGCTCATGGCCATCAACGGCGAGTCGCTGGTGGGCCGCTCCAACCACGACGCCATGGAGACGCTGCGGCGCTCCATGTCCATGGAGGGCAACCTGCGCGGCACCATCCAGCTGCTGGTCTCGCGCTCCTCCCCCGCCCAGGTAGGCACCACCAACTGCCCCCCTCCTCCTCTTCCTCCTCCTCCGCCGCTGCTGAGGCCAGTCCTTCTGCCCCAGACAGCCATGCCCCTGCACCAGTACGGGGACATTCCCCCCCTCATCCGGAGGAGGGCCACGGAGCCTGGGCCCGGGCCCTGGGGCGGCAGCGGTCACTCGGTCCACCGCGAGCACAGACACAACCACTTCAGGCTGTCTGGAGGCCCCTGAGTTCAGCGGCGGAGAGTTAAAGATTGGTATAAAGTTAAAGCACCAGTGTGTGCTGTGTCACTGAAGAGCAACACACCATAGAGCCATATGAGCACGCTGATCAGTTCTACCTCCTGGGTAGCGTTCGTTTGAAAAGGTTGACTCCGAAGGCAGGGACTTTTTTTTTTTTTTTTTTTTTACTTGATCCTTCAGTTTTGCCTCGGAGTTTGAGGCAGCTAAAGAGGTCTTTAAGAGCCATTTCACAGCTACGCCGCGCCTAGCGAAATGTGTTGGCACCGCGCGGCGTTGCGAAGCAGCGCTGCATAGCCAAGTGTTTTGGCGCAGGAGGGCCCAATGTCCTCACTCTGGATAAAAAGAAATTCTGGGCTAGAAAAGTACATTTCCAGACACACCCTCCAGCGAAAAATACACTGCGCCAGCTCATTTTTAGTCATTAGTGGAGTCATTTGCCCCCGGTTTCCGCACCGCGCAGATTAGTGAATCCAGATGGCGGAGACGCAAAAGTGCTGGGTTGGACTCGTACCTGGACCCACTACGTCTGAGGTCATGAATGATTTGACAAGCATGCCTGCAGGCGTCCGTACGCAGTAACTTTGCTTCTGTTCTGCTTGCCATTTTCGAATGGTGTCACTTGGAGCATAGCCAGCAACACTGACATGCCCTGAATGTTCTAGAATCAGCATTTGGTATTTGTTGCAAACTCTACTGATATGCAATATTTATTAGCATTTTTTTTCTGTGAGACACTAATCTCCAAACAACTGTCTCCGAGCCTTTTCTAACCAGACACGCATTGTTGCTAATTGCTAACTACTGTACTTGTCATTTAGCTCTGCTTTTATTCTGCTCTGATGTCCCAGTTTCTTACCTGCTCTAATCAAAGCCTTAATTGTAATCTCAAATGTCCCTGAGTGACATACTAATAATGTTCTTCTGTTCTGAAATCTGTTTTCTACTGACTTCATATTTATCTGTACCTTATTTCAATTGTATGTCTTTCTCCTGCCTGTTTTTCTCTCTAACTGCACTTGTATGACTGATCCTTTTGTGAAATAAAGAGAATGAAATCTGCATGCTTGACTTTTCCTTACCTGATTCGTTGCCTGTCTCCTCTTTATCCTTTCTCAGTCTTGCCTTTTCTCTTCACTGGGTGTGCTTAGGAGGGGATTGGGTTTGCTTTGTCTGGTCTGTCTGTATTATCTGGACACATCTGCCTAACTGTGCAGCTCTTTGACAAACAGCGTCTTGCCCAAAGGTGACTCATTACCACAAAAAAGTGATTCATGGACTAATGTTGCAAAGAAATGTCCAAACATGCCGTGAAAGGATTGCAGTGTGAGCTCAGAGGTCAGTCACAATGTCATTTTTTTCGCTGCTCTCCCCCACCACCACCACCACCACCACCAGCACCGACCTGTCCTCTCAAAAAGAACACTTTATGTGGCATAAATGATTGCCTCTTAAAACAGCTCTCCCTTCTCCTCGTCTTCATTTTTCGGGTCTTTGCGGACTATTAGCATAATGGCACTCCAGTGTATCCAACCATTATCTGATTTCTCAATTCCGCTACAAATCTGATTCATCTCTAATCCGGGCGAAGTGGAATTGCTTACTTAGTGGAAGAGCCACTCTGCGGATGCGCTGTGGTCGGGGGGAGAAACGAGAGAGAGAGAGAGGGGGGGTTGATCAATCATGGCGCTGCATATATGTGAAACTGTTGCCAAATGAAATGAATTGAAACTTTCCTGGGCTAACAGAAAAAGAGAGGGAGGAAGAGAGAGAGAGAGAGAGCTAGAGAGAGAAAAGAGAGGGAGGTGTGTTGGGGAAAATGGAAAACACCCATATGGGTTTATCTGTGGGGAGATGGAGAAGGGGGTGGGGTCGAGTATGTGCTGTGGGTGTAGTAAACTTTCACTGGAGTTTTATTGAAAATGGCCTTGGAAGGCTGGCTGGCAAATACCAGCAAAAGCAGCCAGTTTTTAGCCAGGCTTTTAGCCATGTTGAGAAGATGCTAGCGATCACCTAGATGTTTCTTCAATATCTGATCAATATTTGATAAACTAACATATTTAAAATACTCGTGACCATGTGGATGCACTGTAGGAAGTGTAGAGGTGCAAGCTGCAGTAGTACATTTGGTATTCTTATAGGGAGGGACTGAGGGCTCATTCAACACTGAAGAAGCTCATCATAGCCAACCACACAGCCACTGCATTCTCGCCACAGGAATGTATAGTGTGCTAGAACATGCATACATTTGCATTCTATCTGCTATCAGTTTACTAAAGCAGTCTATCTGCTATCAATTTATCAGGACGTCTTAGAGGCTACAAGCTACATCTAATTAGGAGGTGTGGAATGTTATGGCTGTCACCAACCATTCCTGAAATATCAACATTCAGAGCAATATATGGGACATTTCTGTAAGTAAGGCTCCAATGGCAACCTATGGAATAAGGAATTTGTATCAGGCTGCTCAGGTATTTCGTAAAGCAGAATGAAGAATGAAGCATGCATAAATTCAAGGAGCCCCTTTGTTGACATGGCATTGAATTGAGTCTGCAGATCATTCAAGGCATCAATTGTACAATTGTTGCTGAAACCTTTGACGTGCGTATTTTGTTGGTTTCTGGTCTACAGTTCATTGGCTAATTAAGCTAGCATTAAGAAAGTACAAAGTGGGAATGTGGAGAAGGAGCCACAAGTATACAGCTATTCAAAGCATGTTTTGTTATGAAGGTGCAGTATGTGGGTAGAAAAGGAGAATAAAAATGTTTACTCTGCCTGCATGATAATTGCGCAAATACACTGCTTTGAACTTGAAGGGTCTAAAGGAGGCATGACTTAGCATAGCAGTGGGCACCATTTTGGCCATGTTAGCAAAGGGTCCTGAATTTGGGCTGGTTAATCTGGGCATCTTTAGTTGGAAACAGTTTGAGCTTTGGGATTCTAGCGTGGTCTCAAGGAGGAACATACTTGTGTTTGGATGCATTGTGTTTGTGAACATGGATGCATGCATCGCCAATGGTGGCCTACCCTTGCATGGCAAGCCTTTGCTTCTAGTCCCTCTCCAGTCCCCCCTCAAACAGGCTTGTTTCTGAGGCTGTTTTGTGCTTTCAGAGGAAGCATCATGTCCACTGGGGCCCACCAACATTCGAGGTAAGTGTCTACTTGGTGGCAACGTTTGTTACTAAGGGCTAAAGCTACATTTTTGCACCATCTGTTTTGCCATTCATTCTAGAATGTTATGCAATGTGCACAACTAGAATGCTTAAACGGAATTGGATGGCAAAATGGGTCTTCTCAGAATGCTTCAAGTTCAGTTCAGTTCAGTTCAGTTCAGTTGTGGTTCTGGATAGCTAAACATTAAGTTGTAACAATAACAGTCAAAAGCAGCTGTGATGATGGGTTTATATGAAACCTCATCATCAAATTTAACAAGTTCAATTTGAGTGGCTACAGCAGGCTGATATCCAAGGAACTCCTTCAGATGGTTTATATCAGCAGTTCAGTTTTACACATCTTCATTCTTGGACTGTTTGTTGGATGAAAAATTACTGTTTTCCCTGACACTGAAACCTTTGGCATGGGGATCATGTTTTTTTCCTTTTCTTTTTTTTCCCTCCGGCAATCATATTTCTCATTACTCTCCTGATGATGGGTCCGTGTGTCCAGCCAGTGGAACGTTAAAAAAACAACAACAACAAAACATATCTGACCACTGACACTGTTTGTCCTTTTTTAGATTAGCAGAGCCCAAAAGCCAAACAGTGCAATTACCGCAAGTCGCGCCCTTATCGCGTGTCAACACATTTTTGCACTTGTCCACAACACTTGGGATTCGTCAGGGCCCAGCTTAAGCGTTCCAGAAAGCTTTGGCATTTCAAATAAGCAGTCAGCAGCTGCTCTGTTGTTTAAGTAATATGTTTCGAAGTGTTTGACTTTACATGGAGACATTTCACATTTAGGGCCACTGTTATGAAACTGATCTGGGCTCCGTTGTGAAGGCAACAATTGTTTGCTCGGATCATTCAGTGCAGTTATACCATTAGTTAGCCACCAGCTTTATAGAGCATTAGCTGTTTTCCTCATCTCAAATGATTCTGTTGCAGCAGATTTCATTTTCATTTATAAAGCCGTAATGAATGCCTTAGGCTTGGCTTTGAGATTGCTGGCAGATCGTAGGATGGGTTGTGACCCTCCCACATCCCAAACACACATTGTGTACACACATGTACACACAGACTCACACACACACAAATACACACATATACACATGTACACACATACATACACGCCCCCATTCACCACCACTGTACCCTCCTGGCTCAGTCAAGATGAATGGTGATTGGGCAGGACAGTAATGGAGTCGATCAATGATGGGTGGCTTGTCATCTAAGAGGCATTCCTAATTAATCACGTTCAGGCGGCCTAATCAATACACCGTTAATCACCCAGACAGAATGGAACGATAAGGAAAAAAGGCCTGCGATAGGTGAGGTGTTTAAAAAAACGACACATCTCACTCCACCCATGGCAAGATGATGGATAGAGAACCCCCATTTTCATCAAGCCCGGCTTCATTTGCTGTTAATGAATTATTGTTTTCCTTAATGGTGTTTTAGGCAGTGACATGTTGCAGAGTTGGTACATTTCTGTGTTGTATTTGTGTCATGCTCTTAGCAGCTGGAGCGTTGAGACCCCAAATAGCGATATCCCTGCTACCTGGGTTTGGCAGGAGCCATTTTGTCCCCCGCCCCCCGCCGTAGCTCGCTGATTTGTGCTTGTGATGAAGCCACGTTCGGGGCACCGGGGTTTTTTGATTAGGAAGTCCCAGACACGTCTCGCACAAACCCGCCTCGTGTGATCCTCCTACAGCCAGCCGCTCCGCAGCCAGTGATGGAATGAAAGGGGGAACAAATGAAAGGAGGAACAAATGAAAGGAGGAAACAAAGCCGCGGTGGCGGCAGACGATGACTAAGAGATAGCACTCGCTTTCACGCTCGGCTTTTTATTGTGCCACTCGTTTTTAGTGGAGTGACAGGAGCGACGCTTTCTTTCCTGATCAGTTTCCCACCCCCTCAGTGCCCCCCCCCACACACACCTCCGTCTATCCCCCTCCCCACCTCCTCCTCGTCTTACTCACCTCCTCTGTCTGTCTCTCTCGTGCTCTCTCTCTTTCTTCATTTCCTTTCTTTCTTTCTTTCTTTAATCCCCCTCTTCTTTTTTCTTTTCCTCCTTTTTCCCTCCTTACTCACCTCCTCTGTCTGTCTCTCTCTCATGCTCTTTCTCTTTCTTTCTTTCTTTTATCCCCCTCTTCTTTTTTCTTCTTCTCCTTTTTCCCCCTCCTTCAGGGAGACACTCTCATGCTATCACTAGCCCATCCCCGGCTAATCCTGCCTCCTCCACAGCAGGGCTTTTACTCAGACGCTTAATCTGATTACACCGCAGAGGCCTCTAATGAAAGAGAGCCTGGGGCTCGCCTGGAGGTGTCTGCCCCCCGATGCCCTCACCAACCCCCCGTCCCTCCTTGTAAGTCCACCTCTGAGGCCCAGTGGTGAGCTGGAGGGAGTGTGGCAGTGTACTTTTTTGGGGGGGGATGGTATGTCTTTGGTGTTGGACTACACGATCATCCCACAATGGTGTAGGTGCTAAACTTGCGCATGATCAAGTCTTCTCCCTTGACCTGGTTCTTGAGTGAAACTGTCAGATATGGTCTGTGATATCTGTGGTTGTTCGCAGTATCCGGTAACAAGTACTATTGTGGAATGTTTCTGTGTATGTTTTTGTGCAGTTGTGTGTGTGTGTGAGAATCTTTGAGTGTGTGAATCTGAGAATCTGAGCCGTGTATGTGTGTCAGAGAGAAACTGTGCGTGTGTATGTCTTTA
>NC_085016.1:19003734-19013734 GCF_963854185.1 Sardina pilchardus
CTCTCTCTCTCTGTCTCTCTTTCTCTCTCTCTGGAGACTCACAGTATGGTCTGGGGAAACAAAAAGCTTTTTTTCTATTCCTCCGCCTGTGTTCTCCTAAAGCATTGTTTACCGACAAGCATCCCCTTTTCATTAGCGCGACGCTACTGCTACGACTACTGCTACTGCACTGTACTCGGCTCGCGTGGCTTCTAATGTGCAGTTAGTGTGTGTGTGTGGTGCAGAGGCGGCGTAGCACGCCCTTCCTCCAACCGCATCTCCACCCGCGCCCCCACCCACCCAGCCGCCTGAGCTTCCCCCTCCACAACCCCAACCCGATCCTATTTTAAAACTAGCCCCAGGAAAAGCCTCAAAGAGACGTTACAGCGCTGCTGACTAGGTGGAACTGACTCTCTTTTTTCGCACATAAGTAAGGTGTGTGCGTGTGTGTGTGTGCGTATGTGTGTGTGTGTGCGTATGTGTGTGTGTGTGCGTATGTGTGTGTGTGTGTGTGCGTGTGTGTGTGTGTGTGTGTGCGTATGTGTGTGTGTGTGTGCGTATGTGTGTGTGTGTGTGCGTATGTGTGTGTGTGTGTGCGTATGTGTGTGTGTGTGCGTATATGTGTGTGTGTGCGTATGTGTGTGTGTGTGGGTGAGTGTTTTCAGGGGTGTTGAGGTTCATATCAGTCCTTAATGCCCCTGACGAGGAAATAAATAGGTTCTCGATCCTGCAAGAGGAGTGCGCGCTGGCACAATTTTTTCTCTCTCTTTTTCTCGCTCTCTCCGAAAAGAGCCCCCGCAAAAAACGTTTCTCGGCGCGTTTGTCATATTTGTACATCTCGCCGCTTCGACGAGCCGGTTTGCGTTCGCCCCCGTGCTTACGCAAGCAGAGCTCTAAACCAGCGGCGCAGGTTTGCAGAGGGCTGCATCAAGCGCTCCTCATAAACGTTTAATGCCGCTCCTGATTGCCGGCTTTTGGAGGCTCCGCGAGACGTTTTGGGAGCGCCAGAGTGGCTGGTGTCTTGGTGTCTTGGTGTGTTGGTGTGCGCGTGTGTGTGTGTGCGTGTGCGCGTGTGTGTGTGTGCGTGCGTGCGTGCGTGTGTGTGAGAGGGAGAAATCCTGATCCCTGGAGGGGCAGGGGGGGCAGATGCCACCCCAAATGCCACGTGGTGCACTAGGACCTTTGGCAGACTGAGGCGGGCAGGCTGAAGGGGCTGTGGCTTTGACTTCTTTTAGCCAGGATGCTGAGTGCATGTAGAGATAAATGGGGAAGTGTGCTGTAGACCCACACACACACACACACACACACACACCACTTGTAAACAGATGCAGTGATCTCTCTAAGATCATCTCTCAATCTCCTCAAGTTTACATGGATAAAACCTTTCTGTTCATGTACCACTGTGGGGAATTCTGAAACATGTATGCATGGGGGACCACTGGTTGAAGACACACACACACACACACACACACACACACCCACCACGCACCTGTCCAGTGCTCTGCCCATATATCTGTGTGGTCTGGTCCTTGGAATTGCCTCACACACAGGCACACACACACACACACACTCACACACACACTCTCACACACACACTCTCACACACACACTCTCTCACACACACTCACACACACACTCTCTCTCACACACACTCACACAGCTGGGAGTCTCTTAGGAGACGCGTCTGTGTTCAGAAGGTCGTTCATTATCAGGGAGAAGTGGAGACACTTGACCATGAACACTTAACCATGCTCAGCCAGCCGTTACGCCTGCTTGCCTGGCTGCCTCTCTGTGTGTGTGTGTGTGTGCGTGTGTGTATGTGTACATGTATGTGTATGTGTGTGTGTGTGTGTGTGTGTTTGAGAGTGAGAGAGAGAGAGAGAGAGAAAGTTGTGTGCCGGGAAGAAATATTGATTGCTCATGTTGCCATGATGAACCAGGAGACACATCCCGGTTCATACTGCACTCTATGAAAAGAGGGAGCTGTGAGTGTGTGTGTGTGTGTGTGTGTGTGTAGGTGTGTGTTTACAGTATGTTTAGGTGTGTGTGTGTGTGTGTATTGTGTGTTTCATGGTCAATTGCTTGGAAGTTGTCATGTGTGGTTTCTGTCCCCTTGCCATGATGGGAGCCAGCATTATTCCAGCTATTCGATCATGGCAGAACACCCTCCAAACAAATGCATTTTGATATCCACTCAACTCACAGCGAGCTTGTGAAAAGCAATCTGTTTTCCTTCTCATGACAACATTAATATTAACGAATGACATGAAATATTTAAAAACGCCGCGCAGAAGAGGCTTTTAGAATTTCTCTGGAATGCCGTTTGATTTTGATGTACGGAAAAGGAATGCTGTTTGATTCCCGTGCATTGGAGTGTGATCCCGTCCCTGATGTCGGGAATGGGAAGTCCTGGAGAAGGCCTCTGGGAAGTCTGCAGGTTGTTTGAGTGAGATTGTGCTCGCTAGACTCCAGTATTGATCATTGAGATGGCTGCACTCAACATATAGGACTGATAAGAGTGCCTGTGATGGGCATCAGCTCAGCACCCCTCCGTTACCTGCTCTCTCCATCACGCTATCTCTCTCTTGATATACAGTAGCTTTGTTTCTCTCCCTCAGTCTGTCTCCTCTCTCTCTCTCTCTCTCTCTCTACACCTCCCTCTCTCCCTCTCTCTCTTTCTCTCTCTCCATCTTACCCATTCGCTACTCTCCAGGTCTTACTCTGTCTGTTTATCTTCTCCAGGTTTGTCTCTCACTCATTTTGCATCTCTCTCTCTCTCTCTCTCTCTCTCTATCCCCCTCTCCCTCTCTTTCACAGCATCTCTTCGATCCTCCAATGGCAGTTATGAGCCTCCGGAGGAAGACTATGATGATGGGGGTTTCCCCCCTCCTCCGTCACACCTGATGGTGGAATCCAACATGCCTCAGGCCACATATGATGCAGAGAGGTATGGACACACACAGAACATAGAAATGTACCTGACCAAGACCTCAGTGGTCAAAACATTGTAACCTGGCATACAAGGCAGTGTGCAGATATATTTGTCTTTTTCCTACGTGTTTGCTAGTATCCAGCACCTGTCGATTTTTTTTATAGACGTGTATATATTTCTACACCACAAGGACACTCACACACACATACATATAGACACACACACACACACACTTCCACATGCACACACACACTTCCAAACGCACACACACACTCACACACTAACTACTAAAAATTGTGGCTCGGACCAAGCTGTAAACAACTCCTGCCGATCAATATGGTTCTTCAGAAGCACTAAACGAGGGGTGATTGGCTGTTGAGATGTTGGCCCAGTATAGTTTTGTGTACATGTAGTTGCTGTTGATAGTGATTAAATGTGCAGAAGTGTCTTAAGTGGAGTTCTTTACTTCAGGGGGCCCAGAGAACACTCACCCTACTCATCTTATCGGCTGCCTGAGCAACAACCACAGAGCCTACCCAACTACAACAGGAACTCCAAGAGCATGGACCTGGGTAAACACACACACACACACACACACACACACACACACACACACACACACACACACACACAAAGAGAGAGAGACTGACAGAGGCATAAGCCATCAACAGACCTCCACACTTAACGCAGCCAAGATGTCACACACCTAAAATCGCAAACACCGGCCCAAAGCAGTTTGAATCCACACAATGTAGAGACACACACAGACCTCGTGCTCTACTGTGAGCCATTGTTCTGAACAGCCTGGCAGAGATGGAGACACAGAGACACAGAGACACAGAGACACAGAGAGACAGAGAGACAGAGAGAGAGAGAGACAGAGAGACAGAGAGACAGAGAGACAGAGAGACAGAGAGACAGAGAGACAGAGAGACAGAGAGACAGAGAGACAGAGAGACAGAGAGACAGAGAGACAGAGAGACAGAGAGACAGAGAGCCAGAGAGCCAGGGAGGCAGGGAGAGAGAGAAACAGAGGGAGCGAGGGGGACTGGTAGTGGCAGGTTGCAGAGATGCATGATAATCAGTTAGGCATCAGGAGTGTATAGATGAGAAATAGAGAGAGAGAGAGAGAGAGATGTGGGATTTCATGAAGTTATCTGAATGTGTGTGCTAGGGTGTGAGAAGCACATATTCACTTGTGTTTATGAATGTGTGTGTCCTAGTAGGTGTGTGTGTGTTTGTAAAGGTGTCATCTGTATGTATGTCATGTACTTGTGTAAAAAAAAATATAAGGGCCTGTGTGTGTGTGCGTATTTGTGTGAATGAGAGAGAGAGAAAAAGTGTGTGTATGTGCACGTGTGTTGTCTCTGGTGGGCGGCGATAGCAGCCGAGCCACCGAGCCAGAACCCAATGCTCGGGCGCGACTCCTACCCCCCCCTTCCGATTGCCGCGGAGACCGTCCACCTTGGCCGGTAATAAGCCTGCCCGGTGTGGCACATTTCCCCACGTTAGCCGCGGCTGACCCCGTTAGCTCGTCCCTCCCTCCCTCCCTCCTCCTCCTCCTCTCCTCCTCTTCTCTCTGCCATCCCTCTCTCTCCTCCTCCCCCCCCCCCCCCGTCCACCCCCCAGAAGAGAGGGATGTTCCATTCCGGCGGAGCGGAGCGGCGCTGTCCGTTTCCAATTACGGCTCGTTAGGGGGGCGCGGATTGGCCCGCTCGCCTCTCACTCGCGAGCGGGCTCACGCTCCGCCGATGCACCCGGCCGGCCACCGGGAACTGATTGGTTTTCATTACGGCGGGAGAAGCCACCGCGTCCTGTTTTTATTTCCTCCACCGCCAGCGCCAGCCATCCGCACCTCTCCCCAGCCTCCTCTCCATCCGCCTGTGTGTGTGTGAGTCTGTGTGTGTGTGTGTGTGTGTGTGAGTCTCTGTGTGAGTGTGTAAGTGACTGTGTGTGACTGAAAGTCTGTGTGAGTGTGTGTGAGAGAGTCTGTGTCTGTGTGTGTATGTATGAGTCTCTATGTGTGTGAGTGTGTAAGTGACTGTGTGTGTGTATGTGTGTGTGTGTGTGTGTGAGTGTGAGTCTGTGTGTGTGAGTGTGAGTGAGAGTCTGTATGAGTGTGTCTGTGTGTGTGTGTGTCTCCTTGCCTTATTTCTCTCTGTTTTTCTTCTCTCCCTGTCTCTTGATATTCCCACCTTCCATCCCTTTCTCTCCTCTATTATTGCTCTCTCATTGCTTTGTTTTTCTCCTCTCTGTGTCTTCCTCAATTCATCTCTTCCTCATCCCCTCTTCCCCTCTCCTCTCTTTCCCCTCTCCTCTCTTCCACCTCTCCTCTCCTCCGCTTGCTGCTGTTTATTGGCCCAGTTGCTCATCTGTTGTTTTTTTTTTGTCCGTATGTTCCCAATTCGATCCCCTCTGTAACTTTTCTATTTTCTTCTCTGATTTCACACTTATTCTTGTCTCCTCCACGATCACCCCCACCACCACCACCACCACCCTCCACCCTCTGCCCCCACTCCTTCCCCTCCACCTCTCTCCACCCAGCCCTCCCCTCTCCAGCCCAGCCCAGCCCAGCCCAGCGTGTTTAGGAAACGGGTTAGAGCTGAGGCGTGTCCTCTCCCCGTCGTCTTGGTCACGCTCCACTTCATGACCTCTTGAGTCTCATTCCTCCACACCCCCCCCCCCTCTCCTCCGCCATCCCATAATGCTCTCTGCCCCGTCGCCCCCCACCCGACTCATCTCGGGGGTCTCTCCTGTCATTACCGTCCTCGGGGCCCGACGGGAGATTGCATCTTTATTAAGGCCCCTTATCTCGCCCCCCCCCCCACCCCCCCCCCCCCCCCCAAATCCCACCCCCCTCCCCCTCGGCCCCGCATCTCGATGTGACCATTGTCCCACTTCTCCCGGAGATGTTATCCACCGCGGCGCGCGGGGTGGGAATGAAATGCTCTGCTGGTTAAGGTAATGGAATAGGTAGTGGTGGGCAGCGGTGCTACTTAGGACCAGGTTAGACAGCTCACTACACTCCTGACCTTGTGGAAAATGAGCCGGCGGTGTTGGGGGGGGGGGTGTTCGGGGAGATTGGGCAAAGCTTTAAAGGTGTGTGTGGATCGTAATGCTATATGTCAGCGGGATTCTTTTCCTTCCCTTTTCAAAGTGCTTCATAAATCCTCTTACAGAGATATCAGCTTTTATTGGAGAAGCCACCACAGATAATAGTGTCTTTCTGCCGTTGCTTTGACACTGTAGTTCAAAAAAAAAAATCTGATCTCTGCCGGAATGTAGGGAGGGGGACGAATTGGGTTTGGTTTTTCAAAAAAAAAAGCCCCACGGCTTCTTCAAGAGAGAGCCGAAACAGATTTTCAGAAAAACGCGGATATTTTCGACGGAAACCTTTCCCTCGACGTGTTCACGGGAGTCGGAGGGGTTCACAGAGGGCCATGTGTGATGGATGTCTTCTCTAAAGATGATTCAAGAGCCGGAGACGCCGGCAGACGTGATCATTACGGCCTCTCCCTGTGGCTCACCAGGGCCCGGCTCAGCCAGGGCCAGGGCTGCTGCTGCAGATGCTACCGTAGCGTACCGTGGGTGAGCTAACGAGCCCCTTTGTCCCCGTGAAACATGCAGCCAGCGAGAAGAGAGGCGCTCGCTCTTTCTCTCGTTCATGCTCTCTCTTTCTCTCTGTCTTTCATTCATTCTGTCTCTCTCTCTCTCTCGTGTTTCTTTCTCCGTGTTATTTACTTTTTCTCAGGCTGTTCTCTCTCTCTCTCTATCTCTCTATCTATCTATCTCTTTCTCCATGTCATTTACTTATTCTCAGGCTGCTTGCTCTCTCTCTCTCTTTCTCTCTTTCTCTCTCTGTCTGAAACACACATTCTTTTGCTCATTTTCAAACTGTTGTCTCTCTGTTTTTTCTTTTTTTCCTCACACAAACATTTGCCCAATCCCCCCCTACCCATTACTATCACACTCACACACACTCTCTCTCTCACACACACACACACACACACACACACACACACACACACACACACTCACACTCATTCACACACAGCAGTCACACGAGGGGGGTTGGGGGGGGGGGGGTCACACCAGGCACCAGCGCTGCGGGCTACACGGCCCCTTGGCTGCCGTCCCCAGTTAATGACTTCACTTTCAGTAAGCAAAAGCTGGTAAATGATTAGCAGCTGTGCGTGCCCTGCCACAGGGGAGCCTAGCCCCGGCATGCTAACACGCTAGCTCCCAGCTCAGCCTTTTGCCCACACTCGTGCCATCGCACAGGGCCTGGGTGCGGTGGAATGTGCCCTGCCAGCAGCCCGCGGTTGGCACATGTGCGGTGCCCTGAGGTGACGTGGCACGCCAGCTGCCGTACGAGGGCGCATGCCAGTGGTGTGCCCGCTGTTGTGTTGTACCCCATCAACCTCCGAGCGTCCCTCCCACACCCACTTGCCAGTCTTGTGTACGAACGCTCTGGCTACGTAGCTTAAAAGCGCTCTTTTGCCTAGTGCTGTGATATAGGAGCGAATGGGCAGTGTTGGTAATGAAAAGGAATGGCGCTAATCCACGCTCAGCCGTGACTTGGCACACACACAGGCCCACTGCTGTTGGGACGCTGGAGCAGAGCTCATGGCCTGAGTAGTCCGCGCTGAAGGAGTCTCGGAGGAGGGCAGGACCCTCACCACCCTTTCTGCTCGAGACCTACTCGCTTCTTGTCACCCTTCTTACAAATCCCTCAACCCGACTTGTTCTCCTCTCTCTCTTTTTCTCTCTCTCCCTCTTTCTTTCTCTCTCTCCCTCTTTCCCTTTTTCTTTCTGTTTCCCCGTTTCTCTCCACCTCTTTTCTTCGCCTGTTTTTCCTCCTTCTTCTCTGTCTCTCTGGCTCTCATCATCCTGCTCTGCTGGGGGAATGGGGGCTCATGAAAAATGAAAGGGATTATTTAAGAGAAATTGCTCTGTAATGAAAACCTATTATTGCATCCCACGGTGCAGAGCCTGTGGCGGCTGCTTCTCCCTCTACTCAATCCTGTTTGTGTGGATTACTGACACACACACACACACACACTCACACTTAGACAGAGACACACACACGCGCACAAACACAAACACACACACACAAACACACACACACACACACACTCACACTTAGACAGAGACACACACACACACACACACACACACAAACACACACACACACACACACACACGCACAAACACATACACACACGCACAAACACACACACACACACACACACACACGCGCACAAACACACAAACAGATACACACACGTAAAGAATAGATTTATCCTCATCCCGAATCCAATAGTCTGGGTATTCTTTTTTGAGCACTGCTGTAACTTCCCCAGAAATCTAACATGATCACACACACACACACACACACACACACACACACACACACACACAAACACTAGCACACACTAGCACACCCCCTCATATGCATGCCTCTCTAGCTTTAGAGGCTCTCTGAACGGTTTTAAACACTAGCCATCAGTGTGTGGTGGGCAGATATATATGAATTGGCTTTTTTGGGTGGGGAAGAGTGTGTGTGTGTGTGTGTGTGTGTGTGTGTGTGTGTGTGTGTGTGTGTGTGTGTGTGTGTGTGTGTGTGTGTGAGTGTGTTCCTGTTCGTAAGTAGCCCCATTTTGAAACAGGATTATTCCTGTTTGCTTTATTTGAAAGTAGCTTTAACCTTGACTTGTGTGGGCCTTGGCTGGTGTGCAGGCCTTGAGTTGGTGTGCAGGCAGTGGGCAGTGTTTTTGTACTCATAGGTTGACCGTGTGTGTGTGCATGCGAGTGAGTGTGCGAGTGAGAGAGTGAGTGTGTACAGTACAGTATGTGTGTGAGAGAGAGTGTGTATGTGTGTGTGAGAGAGTGTGTACAGTATGTGTGAGAGCGAGCGAGCACTTGCGTGTATATTTGCAGCTTCTATACGGCACATTATGATGCTGCAGCTGAAACAGTATGAAATTGGACCGTGTGTGTGTGTGTGTATGTGTGTGTGTGTGTGTGTGTGTGTGTGTGTGTGAGAGAGAGAGAGAGTGAATGAGTGAAGGCTTACCGCAGATGTTCTCAGCCGCACAGAAGCCTGACTGGCCCAGTAAAGACCCGCCTAATTAAAACCAAGTGCGGCTACTTTGCGGGAGCGAGAGAAAACATGCTCCATATTAGGAAAGAAAGTGGTTCTGGGGACCAGTGTTGGATAGGAACTCCCCCCTTTCTTTTTTTCTGTCTCTCTGTCTCTCTCTCTCTCTCTCCAAATGGCATAAATCTCATCGCTCAAAGTCATCGTAATCTGACACACAAAGGCTCAGGCACATACTGATTACACGTGTTGAGTAGAATGTAGTGATTGTCTTTCATATTTCAGCGGAAATGTCTTGATTTTTCTTGTTTTGCTGCCAGAGCTGTGATACCCCGATCCTTTGAATAAAGACGACGTGATAATAAAAAAAAGCGAGCTCCTGCTGTGTTCCCTAGCAGTAAAGAATTGCACTCAGTGGCCCTGGCAGGCTGACTGATTAGCTTATTGAGTGATTGATCACATGATTGATTACGTGATTGATGGATGTCCCCCTCTGCGCTACAGTGCCCGATGAGAGCAACGTTGGATCTCTGGCCGGACCTGCTGCAGGTGAGGACAGACCGCTTCCTTCTCCTCCCACGTTTAACTCTTCACTCCCCCTTTCCCCTCCACACCTCCTTCTCGCTATGTGCCTCGTTCTTCTGTTTTCATCTTTTCAGATGAGCTGATGCATGTAGCTTTTCGTTTTTACTATGTTTAGTTGCTCCCACCCACATGCACGCACCTTTGTTTGAAGAAGTGTGTGTGTGTGTGTGTGTGTGTGTGTGTGTGTGTGTGTGTGTGTGTGTGTGTGTGTGTGTGTGTGTGTGTGTGTGTGTGTGTGTGTGTGTGTGTGTGTGTGTGTGTGTGTGTGTGTGTGTGTGTGTGAAGGTCTGAATCCTCTGTGCAGGAACACACAATCCCAGTTTGGGTATCAGTTCTTCCTACTGCTCCTCTTTCTCATCCTCTTCCTCTGATTCACACAGGGCTCTGATGAGGCTCAGGATGCA
>NC_085016.1:19018734-19036234 GCF_963854185.1 Sardina pilchardus
GTGTGCGTGTGTGTGTGTGTGTGTGTGTGTGTGTGTGTGTGTGTGCGTGTGGAGGGAGAGGAAGTAAAAAGAGTGTCTCTGCTGACAAGAACACCAGGGAAGCAGCCTGTCTCGAGGCAGAGGTGTCGTCTTGACAACTGACCCCTTGAATCACATGCCCCCTGTTAGTGTAGTCTAGAGGGGAAAAAAAAGTGTTACTGTGTGTCGCCATGGTTACTCCCCAGCCTGTAACTGACAGTTAGAGCACCAGGTTCATCCCCGTGCTGTCGTTTCTCTCTCTCTCTCTCTTCTCTTTCCTTTTCTTCTCTCACCCTTTTCTCTGCCTCTCTCCTTAAATCTCCCTGTTTTCCCCGCACATTGACTCGCCATATCTCTGAGTAAATACGCTGCTGAATCATTTTAAGCCTGACCAATTATACTGCTGCAGCTCTTAGCCTACTCCTCCTTTGCATTGGGATGTAATCATCCTTAACATATTACCATGTGTTAGGCACTTTTCCTGGCCTGTTCTTGATCCCCTCGCTCTTTCTCTCCCCCACTCTCTTTCTCTTTCTCTCTCTCTCTCTCTCCCAATCTCCTTTTCTACCCTTTCACCCTCACAATGGCAGAAGTCATCAGAACTCTGCAACTTCTCACGAACACTCCGGCACAGGTTAACTGTGTGAGTGTGTGTCTACACACGCGCACACACACGCGCACACACACGCGCACACACACACACACACACACACACACACACACACACACACACACACACACACACACACACACACACACCCTTCACACCGTGCCGCATTCGGTGCCCTGCCCTCAGTCGGCTGTTTAATTCCATCACGCGGCAGCGAGACAGCAGTAATTAGGTTTGTGACACAAATCCTGCCTCTCAAACTGCGCATTTCATCCTAACCCCCCACCACCACACACACACACACACACACACACACACACACACACACACACACACACCTCTCTTCCCACTGCTCCGCTTCACAAACACCATTAAGGACCTCCCTGGGCTTGTGTCTAATGCCTATTTGCCGAATTTTCCACTCACGCAGTCCGGAATACTCCGCAGCCGGATTCCGCATTTCGGGAGCTTTCAGATGTGCACAGTTTTGTCGTCTCTGTCAGTGCCATTGAAAGCGCTCACTGAGCTCCGCTGAAATGCCTTTAATTCTTATCTGACCCATTTCAACTCCTCGCCTCCGTGGCAGCAGCTCAGTTTAGTACGCGGGTTATGGGAAGTGAAGTTGGGTGTGATTCATATGTCAAGATGCTGGCAGTGCAAGATGTGTGTGTGTGCGTCTGTGTGTGTGCGAGCTCAGAGGTGCGAAGTCTGACTTCCACACCTCCCTGGAGTTCCTCTCGTCGCCCTTCTTCCCCCTCTCCTAAGCCATGTTTGTGTGTCTTGTTCTTCCCCTCCTTTCTGGTTCTGCTTTGGGATTCTTCTCCCCAGTGTTCCACATATCCCACTTCTAGTGTCAGTACATTTCTTCCTCTTGGCCTACTTGTTCCCATTTTCCCATTTGTTACATAAGCTCGCGTGTAACTTTTTATTTGAAGATATTGGATTGGATTTTCAATATCTAGTTGTAGTTGTGTTCAGATGTGCCTGATGTATATCCAGTAATGTGACCACCACAGGGATGCCTCCCAGTTTACTTTAAACACTGGTCTCGTCCACCTGTGGAGGCCTGCAGTTCCACAGACATGAGATGTCTCTCTCCGCTCTCTTCCAGCCACTTGCCTCCATAGATATTCCTCCCAAGTCCTGGTTTATCCCTCTGCAAAGTACTCACAGGACACACACACAGACACACACACACACAGACACACACACACACACACACACACACACACACGCACACACACACGCACACACACACACACAGACCTGTCAGAAAATGTGCATGTGTGTTTTTAGTTGTGCTCTATCCATCACCTAATCCGCATCTCAGAGACCCCCCCCCCCCCATTTATCTTTTTTTAATTTGCGCTTCTGCCTCTTGCTCATATTGATCGATTGAAGTCGTGTGCTGCTATAAAGTACCATTTTATTTCCCTCCAACTCTCTCCCTCCTGTCCTGTCTCCAGGTGCTGCAGCCGGTGCCGGCGAGGCGCTCGGGCCGGGCCTGGGCCTGCAGAAGTCCAGCTCCCTGGAGAGCCTGCAGACGGCCATGGCCGAGGTGGGCAAGGCGGAGGTGCCCTTCCACCGGCCCGCCACCCACATGGTGCGCGGCCGCGGCTGCAACCAGAGCTTCCGCTTCGCCATCGACAAGTCCTACGACGGCCCTTCGGAACCTGACGACGGTAGGGCTATTAAGAATAATCCAATCTGTGCGTTATGTTTATAGATGTCAAATCTAATAAGGGCGTGCTGCAGATCCGATGTCACTTTAAAATTACTATCCAGAAATAGATCGCTAAGGTCTTTGTTTATGATTGGCTGAATCACGTTGAAAGCCATTTGAAAACTCTCTGCAACCTCTCACACGGTTGAGTTGTAGAGTCTCTGCATCGCTATGCAAGTCATTCTTCTCGAAGACTTACTGTATCATATCTGTATTTTTGAGCATTCATGAATAAACCATTATATTTTTCATACCACATAAAGGTATTTGTATTAATCTCTTTAGAAAAGCAATAAAGCCCCCTTACATTGTGCCTAACAATGCCCCTGAAAACACTGAAACCTGCAGCCTCCCTGGGCTTATTGCATGAGTAGAACTATTGTATTGGACTCCAGGAACGCCTCGCACTCATCAGCTGTAAGACTGCCATTGCAGCCCCACCAGAGTACCTGCAGGATGATATAGGACATTATATGCCCGGCGTTATCACCATACATCACATTTATTCCATTTAGTCGACTGATTGAAGTGGCTCTACCCGTCAAGTCAGGCGACTGTACGGCCATTATGCCAGCATCAGTGTCCCATCAATATCATGCCCGCCGAGCACTTTTAGGGAGACACAATTTCCACAATGGCACAATGTCTCTGAAACTTGCACCACCATTACAGAAACCTGTTAAGCTTAAAGACATATCCCCCCCCACGTCTTGGCATGGCAAATGACATTCAACATCAAAAGGAGAGGTAATGAAATAGTACCTGTGCGCAGGAATGTCCATCCTTCATGTTAAGTGTGGACTCTCGCAAGTCCCTCGCAGCTGTGGCTTTTAATCCCGGCGCCCGCCATTACCCGGCCCCCTTCAGATGAAGTTCCAGAGTTTACGCCGAGGTGAAGGATGTTAAATGAAGTTGGAAATGCGAGCCATTAGCGGGGAGCGGCGAGCGTCTGAACCAGTCGAGGGGGGGAGAGCGCCAAGGCTCCTCTTTGAACTGGGGGGGTGGGGTGGGGGGGGTGGGTTGGAGGTGGGGGGGTGGGGTATGGGGGGGGGGGGATTGCAATGACTCAGCGCTCTTCAAGGGAGAGGATTTAAGCCCCTTCTCTGCTCTCTTTTCTCACTGGACACTGAATCCTCTCAGCAGCCAAAGCTGTCTGAAGCTGTGTGTGTGTGTGTGTGAATGTGTGTGTGTGTGTGTGTGTGTGTGTGCGTGTGTGTGTGTGCGAGAAAAAGAGATGGAAAGAAAGGAAAAGTGAGAGCGGGAGATAGAGCAGGGAGTAGACGAGGGCTTTTGAGGTTCGCTCCAGACTCTTAATGAATAAATCCTGGGCCATCTTAACATGGCGGCCAAACCCATCTGCATTTTAATAGGAGTGTGTGTGTGGTGTGTATCATGGCCAGTGTTCAATCCTCTTCTTTTACACACAGAGTTGTTGGAGCATGTAGGCGTAATGTGACCCCCCTCCCCCTCCCATTTGGGTAGCATGGTTGACTCCCTCCACAGAAACATCTGAAGACAAAAACTAAATATATTAAGTGTGTGTGTGTGTTTTCTGTGTAACTCTGCTTACATATCTGTGCCAGTAAGTCGGCATGTTCTCATGTTGTTTTTGTTTTGTTTTACACACATGCACTAGAGTGAATGTACTGTATGTTGCCATGGAATCCCTCTGACTTCCTGTCATTCCACTTCCTCTTCCTCTCAGACGACTACTCCGACGAGACCTCTGGCGGAGACACGCCCAGCCAGGAGCTGGACGACGGAGGGAAGAAGAAAAAGAAGAAGAAAAAGAAGGACAAGAAAAAAGACAAAAGCAAATCGGACGACCCGGAGAAGAAGCCCAAGAGGAAATTCGGTTTACTCAGGTAGGGTCCAGTCAGAGAGGTCCAGTGTTCCCACCATCGATATCCAAACTCACTCAGTGCGCTCTAACTGATACACAGTCCACTGCAGCACCAGTACTCTGCACACCCTGAGCCTCATGAAGCAAATTTATACTGTTTGTGAAATTGCTTCAAGTTGAACCTGCTTGTGGTTCATTGTCAGTTATTAGCTTGTTGATATTCACAACATATTCCCAGGGCTCCCTTCAAAATGTGATTGAAGATCTCAATGGGACTCACCTGGTAAAATGAAGGATAAATAAATCGATAAATACAGAAATAAATAAAAAGCCCTACACAGTCTTATATAATAGTGCTATGAAGTAGTTATCCATAATATAATTACTGGAAGACATAATAAAATAAACAAATAATTGCCGTTTATTGTTGATTTCCTGACAAATGACTTCCAAAGATGTAATGGCATCATCATGTCATCATTATCAGTAATTGGCATCCCAGCGGTCGTATTTGATGCTATGGCAGCTTCTTAAGACGTGGCATCAGCTTTTATGGCTCTAAGTTTATGCAAAGCTGTCATGTCAATGAGAAATAAGGAGGATGTGACACCCCCGTGCCACTGGTCATTAACCACTGTGACAGCTAATGAGAGGATATGGTATCTGCCTGGACATGTCGGAGGCTTCAGCTAAAGTGATGCGACAGTGGGTGTTCTTATATTGCTGTGGCCTTTACATTTTGAAACGCACAGATTTCCTGACCACTGATGTCATCCATGTAGGACATTGCCTTCTAGTGTCAGTGGTGCCGGTTTGATTATTCTGGTCTGGTTTGATTATTCTGGTGATGGTTCCTCAGGTCCAGATTCGGACCAGACTCGGGCGGAGAGAGCATTAGGGACATTTTCTCTGCGTGATATTTTTGATTGGAAACCAGTGGACCACGATTGCACCACCCAGATCCAATCAGTGACGACGCTTCTGTGGAAATTACCTTGGCAACACACCGGTGGCATGCCCTAGGATTGAACCAGTGGGGGAAAATACTCAGCCTGAAATGTCGGTTGGGGAAAAAAAAACAATCTTATAGTAAAGTATCTCACCCTGTCTCAATGTTTAGTCAAGGGGACGGTAGTGCTTTGAACACGGTTAAGAGCCTCGGCAAGTTGATTCCGGATGTAATGGAGCAGGATTAGCACATTTCCTGCTGGGCAATGTGAACCGTATGATCAAGACATGTCAGCACAGCACGCCCGTGTCTTGTGTTAAGGCACTCTCAGCGTCTCCACTTCTGCAGATAAGAAGGCCGCGTATAGAGAGACGCCGCTTATCTCTGTGCATCAGGACACGCCACTGAACGTTACATTATCGTTCTATATCTATACTAAGCAGATGCATATCTGCCCTTGGGGTTTTCAATATTCATATATGTGCACTGCACACTCACGTCATTCCCCCGAAATGAACAAAGGACAAGCACACCATCACACGCTCCGCGTTTTGACGGACAGATTGGCCGATGTCTTATTTGCCAGGAATGGCCACTGGAATGACAGCTGGTGTCTGTTGATGATGAGTGGATGTCTGGCTGACAGACAGACAGCACTGTAGGCCCGGGAAACCGAGACGTCTATAGCGTCCTCTGATGTGTGAGGAGGGACTCCCACCGGGTTCGTTTACCATACGGGCAGGTTATTTTCAGCGCTGGCATTCGCACAATGCCTCCCCAAGCCCCCGGAGGGTCTGATTGTTATCTGTTCATATAGAGCCTGATCCAGGATCAGATTCTTTCCTCTCGTTCCAAATGGGACGGGAAAAGTGTTGGAAAGAGAGCGTAGCCACCGCCGCCGCCGCGATGGAGGGTTAAAATACCTCACTGCCAGATTGAAGCACGGTTGCCTGCCTTCACTTTGATGACTTTTAAGTTCCTAGA
Organism: Sardina pilchardus; assembly: GCF_963854185.1. Taxonomy (NCBI): domain Eukaryota; kingdom Metazoa; phylum Chordata; class Actinopteri; order Clupeiformes; family Clupeidae; genus Sardina; species Sardina pilchardus. The sequence continues at coordinate 19,024,862 of NC_085016.1, forward strand.
AAACATTAAGATGGAATCGAGGCGCGCCAGCCAAATCGCATGTCAGATGAGGTTGCGCCTGAGATGAAGAAAGGCGTAAACACTTCCAGACTTCACACCGAGCCTTTCACTTTAGCGGGTCTGCTCGTCGTGCTCACGAGAGCACTGTTATTGAATGTGATATATGAGCTAATTAGCCTTAATGCTTTCTAGCTCGATCTAATTGCAGGTCTTTGGATGTTATTTATTTTTCCCCCCCTCCCCTCCGTTGGCGAAAGTAGAAATCGGGGATTGGAAACACATGGGTGTTGCGGCTCTCCGTCACGTGGAACAGATTGGATATTGGAGTCAGGCTGCGATTTCTCGGGTCCCTTTTAAGGGGATGCAAGATGTTTTGTTTGTCCTGCGTGTGACTGAGCGCGGCGAGGCGGCTGCGGCCGAGGACGAGCGGACGATCCAGTGTTTGAATGGGCAGCTGTTGCGGATTCCATTGTGCGGGACTTAGTGGCTATTTCCATCGCGAAAACAAAAGAGGACTGCTGACTGCAAGATGTCTTTTTATGTCGTTCTCTTTATTTATTTTTTTGTACTTTTCTCTTTCTTCTTCTCCCTCTCTCTCCTATCTCTCTCTCTCACTGTATGTTGCTCAATCTCTATCTTGCTCTCTCTCTGTCTCTCTGTCTCTCTCTCTCTCTCTCTCTTTTTACTCATTTGACCACTTTTGTTTTCTTCCTTTCCATCTGTTTTCTGTTCTGTTCTTTTGAAGGGAAGAGTTACTTTTACTATTCATGAATCATTTAGGCCATTTTTGTAATGGCCCACAAGCTCGTATGGGTTGTGTTTTCCAAACTCTTTATGACAGATCGGCAGCACAGTGTGTCATGACTTAAAGAAAGCCAGGGCAGTCTTGTCCATTGTCCCTTTCATATTGGCGTTTGTAAGTGCAGTATTCTGTCTCTGGTGAATGCAGGACTGGGCTTACTGTCCATTAGTCAACCATATCCCACTTCAGCCTTCTCAATCTCATTCTGCCCGGCTCACCATGGCAACTGCCCACTTTTGGTACACTACAAAATGGCTGCCTCACTCTCTGCACAGCCTCTTCTCCTATCTGCACCTCCTCCTCCTCATCCTACCCCCCTCCTCTCTCTATCCCTCTCTCACTCTCCATCCCTTTCTCTCTCTTTCTCTTTGAGTCCGAGTCGGGCCATTGATGTTGTGATCAGCCAGCGAGTCCCTGTAGGCAAACTCGTCCCAGAACCACAGCCGATTCCAAGATTACACAGTGGAGTGGGCGGAAGACAGAGATACAGTCATTACATCCAGATAATGGAGGAAAATACCCCAGTGGCCATTTTTCTCCCAATGCCCACCAACTCCTGTTGCCTCCCCATCTTTTTAAAGTTCCCTCTGCTGGGACTTTGGAGCCTGTAGGCTCACAGAACAGTCTGGATAACTATCTGAGATCTATAGCATTTAATGCTACATTAAAGCCGTTTTATTCTCTACTGTTAGCTGCTATAGTAGTCTGTGCAAGTTATATCTCTGTGCAGATACTCTGCATTAAGGGGGCTTAGATGACGTTAATGTATGTGCAGTATATGGATATGCTGATGGGTTTGAAGATATGGAGGAGTGTGTCCCTCAGTAATGACATTTTGAAACTTCACCAGTGGCATTAAGGCCCAGCTCTGTCATTACTGCCCATATGGTTATGGCTATTCTGGGAACTGAGTTATCAGTCGAGACTTAACCCAGCAGTCTTTATTTATCTTCCAAATGGGGAGCGTTGCGCTGGGCCTAGCCAAGCCTTTGTTAGCAGCCATGTCAACTCTTCCCGTCCCTTTCTCCTCTCCTCTCCTCTCCTCTCCTCTCCTTCTCTCTCATCTCCTCATCCTCTTCTCCATTTCCTCTCCTCATCCTCGCCTATTTCTTCCAGCCCGGCGTGAAGGCAGGCAGGCCGCCAGGGCCCCTGACGATTAAGTCAGTGCCATCTTGCCAGAGGATTTACGGACATGAAAGCCCCCTCTCTGATCCTCTGTTTACAAATCTGCCGCTTGCCATTTCCCATCCATCCGATGTCCGGATCTGAGCGCGTGCGAGATTACGCACCGACCCAAGCCCATTAACTAGGCCCCCGTTCCGGTCATACACACACACACACACACACCCCAGTACCAAAAACGCGGTGGTTGCCGGCTCCGACTTGGCCTGGCATTGGCAGATCACAGATGTGTCCGGCAAAAAAAAAAAAAAAGCCGGTCATCTCTCGCCTTCCCAGAGTGGAGCGAGAGTGAAAAAGTCGGGGTCACACTGCGTTGTTTACGCCAAAAGAGCCAGGGCCTTGACAGTAATCTTTGATGGGCTGAAATGGAGATTATTCTTTAATTCGCTTAATTTTGCCACCACTAATGACCGTGAGGCAAACGGAGTAAACATGTCGAACTCAACTGGAGTTGTTTAGGAGCAGGGGATTAACGTGGTGACACAGCAAATCCTTGGTGTGGGGATTTTTTTGAAAGAAATGATCCGGCCACTTTTCAAGCATAAATAGGGTTTGTCAGTTTTTTTGTACACACTGTGCAATGGCCTGGTTTATGGAACCGTGTAGAACGTGTTTCCTCTTTTTGGTCATTTCATATGTGGGTATGCACGCGAGTAAACTATCACAGCCTTGAACTTGTGCTTGTTTGGCTGTGAGTGACTGAAAAGTTTACATGGAGTCCTCACTGTAGCGTAAACTCCCCCAAAAAATAGAAAATGGTTTTGGTTTGTCAGGCTTCCCCGTGGAAGAGTGCTTTCAGATGTCGATGTTAGCTGACAGGTAAATGAAGTGACGCATACTGCAGACATTCCACAAAGTTGGTCTGCTGCACTCGTCACCAACCTCCAACGTAAATCTGTCCCCTTTCCAGAACGCAGCGAGGTCCCTTTTTTGCAATCCCTGGCGTCTTTGAGCGAGACCCTGGGAGCACCACTAAACCCTACACTCCGTTATTTTGTTCATAATTCACACGATCCATCCAGATGCCCTGTGTGTGTTTTTTACTGCACCTCGGAGAGGCATGAACAGGCGCGGGAACCAGAGGAGCAGGGATTTACACAGCCCATTAAAGCAGGCCCGTAAGGGGCCTCCCTGGACACAGCACACCTAATGAACGCCCGTAGAAAAGGGGTCCGACACCATCACAGGTCACGCATTTATACATGCCTGTTGAAACGTGCCCTTGTGTTGAAATGTGTCCTTGACTTCCCCCCCCCCCCTTTTTACGGCTGTGAAGTGCCGATTGGGGTGCCCTTCAAATGCGTGTCATCGGCGGCAATCATGTAAATATTGACAGGCCAGATTAGTTTTTTTTTTTTGTCTTGAGTACTAGTCTTGAGTACTAAGGCAGATGGGTGGCCAGCCATTGTTACTAACTCAGTAGTAAAGACGTAGGTTGTAGTCAGGATCATTATGACGAGGCTGGTCATTATGTGTAGATTGAACATAAATAGAGTAGCGCCATGTATGAATATAGGTGATGTGTATTATTAGTGTGCTAGCACCACAACGTTAATGAAGGCTTACTGTAGGCACACACACACAGACACACACACACAGACACACACACATCTCTGCCCAATCCAAATTATTTAGCACACTTTCCGACCACATTTTTAAGCCAGTGTAATTTTATTCCGAGCATGACATTTAAGCCTTGCACATCTTGTTATTGTAGTTTTCCCCCGCTTCCATCACATTTGGGCGGAGAGGATAAAGCTGTGTGTGCTATCACCAACCACACACAGCCTCCCCAAGAAGCGATTTATTTATTTATATCGCTCAAATTGGACCTCATTTCTGCGACGAGTTCCTAATTTGTTTGTGCTGATGTGTTTTGTCAATCAAGCGCAACAAGATCGAGAGCACAGATTCAAAAAAAAAAAAGAAAAAAAGAAAAAAAAACCTACTCATGAATATGAATGGGTATCAGTCATGGTTGCTCCCTGTCCTCCCTGTGATTGCCAGTGGGCTGTCTAGTCTTCACATGGGGATTTCAGAGCAGGCATTCCTCTGCTCAGGAGAGCTTTGCTTCAGTAAGACTTTTTCTGGCTGGTGATGGAGGCGCCTTCCGGTTCATAACCTGAACGTGAGCCGTGGAGTCAGTTTGTAGTCAGAAGTGACAGTTTTAGCTCCAGTTTTAAATGCTCACGTTCAGCTGGTTTTCAGCTGGTGTTTGGACGTGAGACAGCTGAGGATGGATGAAGGTTGTTTTAGGCCTTTCATTGGGTTTAGTGACTGTTATCTGAAGATTATTCATATTTGTCAGCTCTCTTGTGAGTTTTACTATTTAACCGAACCATGGCCAGTGTGATGGAGCTTGTCATTCTAGTACACTGGCATGGCTTAAATGTCCTCTGCGTTGTGCAACACTCTTATTCTTGGTAATTACCATGTTATAAACTCATTGCTAAGATAAGATAGCTAACTGCCTTTGATGCAAGCCCCTCTGAATTATATTTCTCCTGAATTTCTAACTAATGATATCATTTGTACCGCATTGCCGTACAGTATATATTGTACCACTTTTCCAGCTGCTATTGTCATTACTCATTGTTATCTGACTTCATAATGTAACTAATTAAGGATCCTTACAGTATGTACATTTTTGAGCATACCCATAGATACTAGTGTGCTGTGAGCACAGGTGAGGGATGTGTGTGTGTGTGCGTGTACACTTACTGTCAGTTTGCTGGAAGCAAACGAGCTAGCTAGCTACAGCACAAGCGTCTATATGAGTGTGTGTGGGTGCGTGTATGCATGTGTGCGCATGTTAATTGTAGTAGGAGTGTGTGTGTGTATGTGTGTTCTGAGATGTCCACTTGTGGAATGACTAAACGACGCCGTGTGAAAGGGCACGTCGTGTCGGGCCGCGTCCACGCAGGAGGCCGACCGGTCCCGCCGCGTTGTCCACTCCTGAGGTGGACGGCGTCGCGTCGCTGATTGATGACCTCCGTCCCCCCGGCGCCCCCGTGCCCGGTCCCCTTTCTCCTGGGAAAGGTTAAGTGGCTCTTACGCCCAGCAGGGGACCAGCAAGAGGAAGCGCGGGCGACGCATTAACCTTTCCCTCCCAGCGATGCCTAATCCATATCCACCGATCGTCGCCCGGCCAAGGCCGCCGTTTTTACCAGAGACTGGCTTTTGTAAAATGTCTCGTGTCGCTGTTCTTCTTCTTTGCGCTGGTTTCCTATTCTGGGAGTGTAAAAGTGGCGGCTATTTTCCAGGGCTACTTATCCATCCACACACCCACCCACCCCTACACCCCCACCCCTACACCCCCGAGCTAGTTACACTCTGCCCTGTGCTTGCTCTTCCTTTCTGTCTTTCTTTCTCTTTCTCCCTCTCTCTTTCTTTCGCTCCCTGGTCTGACAGGCCAGTTTTTGTGTGGCCAGACTGCTGAATGGCTTGGCGGTGACTGATTGGCCTGCCACAACAAAGAGGCGACACTGTCACGTAAGTGCTCATCGATCGCGGTCCCGTTTCCCGCCTGCCGGGTCGTCCCCTCCATTTTACACACGGCAGCTCACTTAAGAAAACTTTTTGAAGTTTTTGAATTTTATTTCAACCTGCACACACACACAAAAAGGAAAAAAAGCCCCACAGCATCGGACGGCACAGTCAAGTTTGAATAACCATGAGAGCGACTCAAAAAAATGGCTTTCTGTCTGTTTCCATCGTAATTATTTATGAAAAGAAAGCGAGGTGAATAAATGTATTAAATATGTACAATAGGAAATTATCCTCGTCAGCTTTGGAGATTCAAAGTGGCCTAAATTGATAGTGAGGGCGTTTGCCAGGCGCCTAATTATCTCATCGGCCCGTGATTGTGGGGCACTTATGTGCTCTGATTAGGAAATAAAATGCTGCTATAGCAGAATGTATATGAGGGAATAAAAAGAAAAAGATTTAATTAGTCCCAGAAGGAAGAGGAGGTTCATTACAGTTTAATTATACACAGGCCAGGCCGGTGCCTTTTGTGTTCCGAACAGCCACGATTGGTCTGATCATTGAGTTAGAGCTGTCAGATAGAAGTCAGACTGGTTATTCATGATTTTGTGTGTGTGTGTGTGTGTGTGTGTGTGTGTGTGTGTGTGTGTGTGTGTGTGTGTGTGTGTGTGTGTGTGTGTGTGTGTGTGTGTGTGTGTGTGTGTGTGTGTGTGTGTGTGTGTGTGTGTGTGTGTGTGTGTGTGTGTGTGTGTGTGTGTGTGTGTGTGGTCTGCTTGTGTGTGCATTTGTAAGTGTGGACTGGATCGATGAGGGTCTTAAAGTAGTCATACATCAGTTTAAGTAGACACTTGTCATTAGTGTGTGTTTGTATTTATGCTTATGAGCGCATGTGTGTGTGTGTGTGTTGGTACTAGCACTGCCTGTGTATTTGTGTGTGTGTGTGTGCATGTAGAGGAAGCTCAGATGTGTTTTTTCCATAATAAACGAGCTCTTCTCTTTGTCTTCTCATTTCTCCGAGCCTCCCCTCTCCAGTCTTTTTATAAAAATTCAATCAAGAGTCTTCACCTGCCGCCAAGGGTCGGATTTAGAGAGCTAATCCTTTTCTTTCTGTTTCTCAGATCTACCAGCTAATTACTCCTTCTTCATTTAAACCTCTCTCTCTCCCTCTCTCTCCTTTTGACTCCCTCCTCTTCTCTCTCTCTCTCTACCACTCTCTCAGAAGTTCTCACCACTTCCGTTACCAACTCCTCTCCATTGAGATCGCTAAGCTATAAATACAGATCAATCTAATAATGGTGATAGCATTTCTTCGGCTAGATTAAGTGAGCTTGCTGCCTCTGCAAACCGCTGCATTGCTTATATTTTCCTAAGCTACTTATTCCCCCAAACACGCCTTGGGAGTTGCACTCTCTGCCTCTCTCTCTCTCTCTCTCTCTCTTTCTGCCTCTCTCTTTCACTCACTCATTCACTCACTCTCTCTCTCTCTCTCTCTCTCTCTCTCTCTCTCTCTCTCTCTCTCTGTCTCTCTGTCTCTCTCTCCGTCTCCCCTCTCTCTCCCTCTCCCTAGCTACTTTTAGGACTCTTTTTTTAGTTGAATGGTTATTTATCTGGTATTATAACAAAGCACTGGAAATAAACCCTCTTCCAGCTTTATCCTCTCTATCCCTCAGACTCTCAGAAATTGTAGCATGTGTGTACATGTGATATAGGGTCTGCCTTTCTCTCCTGTGTGTGTGTGTGTGTGTGTGTGTGTGTGTTTGTCTGTGTGTATATGTGTGCTGGTGTGTTTGTGTGTCTGCCTATGTGTTGTGTGTACATATGCAGTAGGAATTAAGTCTGTGTTTGGCAGAAGAAATAGATAGGTGTGTGTGTGTGTGTGTGTGGTTGTGTATTTGTTTGAACACCTTCACTACCACCAGAAACACCTGTCCAGGTGACAGACTCATTTCCACTTGCTAAAGGTTCCGCTGGGGCCCAGGAGACGAGCAAATGCATCCATCTGCAGTCTTGTCACGTCATGCCCAACTACCCCCCCCCCCCCCCAACACACACACACACACACACACACCCAACAGACACATACACACACACACACACACACACACACACACACTAACACCACCAATAGCCTGTACCCCACTAAACACACACACACACCCTTCATGTGCTCCCCAGGGGGTTCCATAATGAGCGTCCCAGCGCCACCATCCCTCCCGCCCATTTTCTCTTTCCTGTTCGCAGCGCTGCCAAACAAAAGCAGCGTTTTATTTCCGCGGATTGCCACCCGGGTGAACCCTCCGCACCGGCGCAGAGGCAGAGGGAAGAGTAAACCGGCGGACTCGAGGGAGGGCTGCCGCGCGCCGAGACGAGTGCGCTCGGGAAGGCTAATTTTAGTTGTTAACAGTCCGGCGCTAGACAGCGCAGAGAGCCGCCGCTAATGGGAAGCCGGGAAAGGTTAGCGGCGAGTGCGCGCGATGCTAAATCTCATTGCTGCAGTCTGCAGTGTCTCAGACAGTGGCCGGGGTAATGGGAGTCGGGAGAGGTTAGCGCGGGGAGCAGCGGCGCTACGTCCGGGCTAATGTCTGCGTCTGAGTCGTTTCATCGAGTGTGGCAAAGGCTAATGCGGGTCTCGGAAGGGTAGCGCTGTGACTAGTCGAGCAAAAGCTAAAAACACTGTCAGCAGGGCTTCTGATGACCTATTGAAGTGTATTTGTTGCAGTGCTTACATTTTCAATGTGGAAAGTCCAGCCTTGAAAGAAGAGACTGTGAAAACATCAGAAGTCTAGTGTGAGTCATACTTGTACCAGAAGTTGCGGTTATTTAGTAATTACAGCTTTTCAGCAAGTTTAGCACACCCACTGTGGCCCGAAAGAGAACACAGTTCCATTATTAGATCCATATAAATGATGTGTACACAGCATACATGGAAGGACTTAATATGGACTCTAATGAAAGCCCATTTGAAACAGAGAAAAAAATCACTTAGCCTAATTGATTGGCTCCTTCAAGTACCTGTGGCCAGTGCCCATGATGTAGCCATGGCAACAGGCAGCCAGGCTTCCCGTTTTTCCCTCTTGGAGTTCTTGGGACTGTCGTTGTCATGGTGGTTGTCTGTTGGGGAAAGGTCAGGGGGACTGACTGACACCACCTTGGCTGTGTCTGATCCAGCCGGGCAGTGGGACCTCATTAGAGAGCCCTGACGTGCTTCAGCAGGCAGCGTGGAAATCTGCCCAGTGCCCCATCTCCCCTCGCTCTCTCTCTCTCTCTCTGTCTCTCTCTGTGTCTCACTCTCTCTCTTGCTCTCTCTCTCTCTCGCTCTCTCTCTTCCTTCCTCTCCCTCATTCTTCCCGGTCCTTTCCCTTTGAAGTCGCCACAGGTCGAGGGGATAATGAATGCAATGAAGAGACTGCTGGGAAACGTGGGGCCTGCTCCACCCCACCCCACCCCACCCCACCCCACCCTAACCGCATCCCTCCACCTGCTAGCATGAGACGCACAGCAGCACAAAGCACCACAGCCATCCAGTATGCCCAGGGCCGGCTTGAGGGAAGTTTGCCTCCTGCTCATTGAAAGAATATCGACTGATCCAGTTCATTGAACCGGCCATCGCGACTGCTTAAGTACAATATTCCTCTCAAAGCTCCATACAGCATACAGATGTGTGCCTATATAAAGAACGGGGCTTTTAGCCGTGCTGGCAGCGTGTCAGCGTGGCTGAGAGATGTATTAGTTACAGGCTTCCTCCTTCCTCTGCGGCCGCTCTCCTCGGTGTGTCTCCTAGCGCTCGCTAGCGTTCACACTTCCCACAGATTAGCGCTGGAAAAGCGCTCCCTCAGGCTAGTCCAGCCATTAGCACCCACTCCAGTAGCAGCTCTGTGACGGGCCCGGGGAGCGTTAGCGCTCTTGAGCCGTGCTGTGCTGTGCTGGGGCCGGACAGTGCGTTTCGCTGGCTGCGGAGTGTGCGTCGGGGAGATGGGATTTCCCCCCCCTTTTGTGCGTGTGATGGTTCATAATGGTTCCCATTGTGTGGGCTGACTTGGGTGGCTGCTCAGCTCCTTCTGCGTCCGGCGTGGGGGATTTGATTTCAGCTCAGCCCTGGTTTTGGGGGGGGGTTTCCAACTGCAGGAAAACCGGGAAAGTGTGTGTGTGTGTGTGTGAAAGGATGGAATGAATGAAAGAGATGGAGCCGAAAAAAATAATACACAGCGGATATTTGCTATCAATACCAAGAGGTCAGGAGTTTTCCTGTCTTGGTGTCTATCCCTGATGGGGATATGCCCACAGCCCACCGATCCGCGCAAGATAGGAGGAACAAAATAGGCAGGAAATAAAAACAAAGGAAGGAAGACAATGGCAGAAAGGTAGAGAAGAAAAGAGGAGGAGGAGTGGTCGAACGGAGGGGGTGTTTCCTCTTCATTCTTTTGACAGATAATCCTAATTAAGGAACAGTGGGATGAGCCAACCGATACTGACAGGCCCCGCTAATGTATGCACACATAATGATCAGCTCAGGCTGGCAGACCACCCGTTTGAAAAGGGGTGCTGGGCGAAAGGGGGGTTGGGGGTCTCTTTTAAAAACCATGAGATTCTTCTTTGGGCTCATTTATAACCAAAACCCCTTCCAAGCTGACCGGTGGGAATAGGCTTTACGTGTGAACAGGGCTTTTTGTTCTCTGTAATCAAATGTACTTATTGCTTTTTTTTTTTATGTGAGGCATCGCACCACGAGACCACATCCCTCCAGAGTTACGTGTTACCAAATCTCCTGCTTTGAGCTATTGACAGAGTAAACACACCGTGTTTTTCTTTTTTTATATATATACTGTATAAATATCCCAAACCAAGCTAGCGGCTCACACTATACTGCGCCGCAGGGAACGCTAACCTCTCCTGGATCTGAGGCCTTGCTAATGCTAACCTAGCCACCCGCGGCTTGGAGTCCACACAAGGCCCTCTAATCTCTCCACCTCCACCTCCTCCACCTCCTCCACTTCCGCACCCGCCCCCCCCTCCTCCCCTCCTCCTCCGTCGCGCTAGCGATGCTAATCGGCTTCCCAGGGCAGCTTTGGCACAGACCTAAATCATTAGCGCATGCTAACCTGCCTTCCCAGGGAGCTGCACCGGCCGGCCATTTACCTCGGCTGCATAAATATTTCATTTCCTGTATCCCTCGGCTGTCTGCAGGGTGTGTGACGGGGGTGGGGGGTGGGTTGGATGGAGTTGGGGAAAGGTGGGTGGGTGTGGGTGTGTGTATGTATATGACAGAGAGGCTTTTTGAAAATCATCTCTTTCATTAGTTCATTTCCATTTATGTTCATCCAGAATGTCCAACATTACAAGTCAGTGCAACCAGAATTCCACAATAAGCACTTCTACCTGCATATGGTTACCATGACATGATAATGGTGCCGTTCATGCTTTGTTTGACCCAGAGGAACAGTTTGGTGGTATTGTGAGTATTGACGAGAGTCTTCAGTTCAAGGTGTGTGTGTGTGTGTGTGTGTGTGTGTGTGTGTGTCTGTCTGTGTCTGTGTGTCTGTCAATCTATTTTCTTCGATTGATGTCAGTGTCCGTGCCATGGGCTTTGTATGTTCCAGGGCTACCTATTGTTGTCGTGGGTTTGTGTGTGTGTGTGTGTTGGACAAGAGATGTACGGTTCCGTGTCGGGTGTTCCTGCCCACCGGAGAGGCGAGGCCATAAGCAGCCAGGCCAGCGGAGCTGAACTAATGGCTTAATTACTTTACAGTCATTCATTTATTTATGAGCCCACTCTGCTCATATACAGCGCCGGCCTCCGTGCATTTGAGTGCTTCGATTGGCTGCCCCGCCATACACCACATGTCTGACTGTATCTGTCAGCCGGCTATCGATTCTGTCAGACTGTCACTATCGGTCCAGCCATG
>NC_085016.1:19043734-19046234 GCF_963854185.1 Sardina pilchardus
GGGGCCTCTTTGTCTCGGCCGGCTGTTTCAGCCGTAATAGACGGCTAATGCGCGTCCGCGCCGCTAACGCGTGACACGATGGAGAGGGAGGCCTAATTTACTCGCCTCTAAGGAGGACCCACACACACACACACACACACACACACACACACACACACACACACACACAGGCCTGACTCACATCTAGAGAGACTGAAGTCATGGACGAGAGCTGTGTGTATGTGTGTGCGTGCGTGCGTGCGTGCGTGCGTGCGTGCGTGCGTGCGTGCGTGCGTGCGTGCGTGCGTATGTGGCATTTCAGTCTCCAACAGGGAAGGGGTTTTTCTATTAAGCTCTCTTTTTACACACACACACACACACACACACACACACACACACACACACACACACACACAGAAGGAAGGATAAGTTTGTTTTTCTGCGTCACCTCAAATTCCAGGTGGTGAAGGATGCCTGGTAATTTAGACCATGGCTGCACATGATATAATTGTATGTGTGAAATTTATTTTGCCCCCACAAGTGTTTGTGTAGTCGTGTGTGTGTGTGTGTGTGTGTGTGAGTGTGTGTGTATGTCACAGGCGCTCCGCTGTTGAAGTGAGCCCCGGGCTCTTTTGACGGCCATCTGCATAATTCCGCGGCAGACATTTTCATTAAGTCTTCCCTGACAGGTGTATTTAGAGATGCACGTCACATTTGATTACACGGCGTCGCCGCGGCGACCTGTCGGAAGGGCCCGCCTGCCGTTGTCAAATTTCATTATGCAACTTGTCCTACAGGCCAGGAACAGAGGATGAAAAGAGTGGAGGAGAAGAGGCTGAGGCAGGGGAAAGAGAGAGAGATGGGGAGAAAGAGAGAAAGAGAGAGAGATGGGGAAAGAGAGAGTGAGATGGGGAGAGGAAGAGAGAGAGAGGGGGAATAGGAGGAGGAGAAGTGCTTTGCTGTTAAGTTCTGCTCGCCTGCGGCAGGTAGAAGGGATCCTTTTATCAATTTCTGCACATATTTTGACTTTTCAGCTGCCGAAGAAGGTCTGATGTGTGTGCGTGTCTGTGTGTGTGTGTGTCTCTGTGTGTGCGTCTGTGTGTGTGTGCATGTGTCGGTGTATGTATGTGTGTGTGTGTGTATTTGCTCTGACTGGCACCTTTTATCATCTGTCCAGAGGCAATGTAGTCACTGCAAACGAATCGCTCTCTCTAGCAAGACTGCCTTTCTTCCTTGCATACGCGCGCACACTCACACACACACACACACACACACACACACACACACACACACACACACACACACAAAGACTGACAGAAAGGAAGATACAGACTGAAGAAAGGCGCCATGTCTGATGTGTGATCACACACATGTGTCTACCCACAATCACACTCTGTCACATATATACACACACACACACACATGGACACAGACACATGTAGACACACACACACACACACACACACACACACACACACACACACATGGTGTATCCCAGAGCATGCCCCTCCAGTGAGCAGAATCAACTGTGTGTGTGTGTGTGTGTGTGTGTGTGTGTGTGTTGAATAAAGGGAACTTAATACCGTTAGCCTTTTCCTTAACCTAACTCCTGTTCTCTGACTAGAGAGAAGGAGCTGCAGGAGAGAAGCTTAATAAACAGGTGATGAAAACTCGCTGCCATTTCGGCCTGATTCTTCTCTCCTCTCTCTTTCCCCCCCCCCCTCTCCCTCTCCACTTCTCTCAGCACCATCCCTCTCTCCATCACTTTATCGCTTCCTCTCCCTTTCTCCCTTAATCCCATTCTTTCCTCCTCTCTCCTTTCCCTCCCCTTTTGTGTCATGTTCTCCTACATTCTCTCTCTTTTCTCTTTTAACTCGTATTGTGTCACTCGCTCTTTTTTCCCCTTCTAATCCCTCTCTTTCCTCACAGTGTCTTTACTTTCACCTTCACCCTGCCCCACATCCCTCTCTCCCAGCTCAACTTTCTTTCCACTTTCTTTATTTTACTCATTTCATTCACATCTCTCTCTCTCTTTATATCAGTCTCTATCTTATGTTCTCTGCTTTGGTACAGTAGACTCCAGTCCTCCTGTCCCTTCTTTCTTTCTTTCTTTCTTTCTTTCTCTCTTTCTTTCTTTCTCTCTCACTCTCTCTCTCTCTCTCTCTCTCTTCGCTCTCTCTTTCTCTCTCTCTCTCTCTCTTCGCTCTCTCTTTCTCTCTCTCTCTCTCTCTCTCTCTCTCTCTCTCTCTCTCTCTCTCTCTCTCTCTCCTCCCTCTCTTCATAGTCTCTGCTTTAGAACTGTAAAGTCCAGTCTCAGGGTCATGGCCGTATCACGGCCTTCTCCAGAGCTCTTCACTGGACCACTGAATCCTCACTCACTCACTTGCTCGCTCACTCGCTCAGTGTCCTGCCATTCAGAGACCAGCGTTAAAGGGTGAACAGAATGAAGGAATGACTAAAACAGTAATCATCTCATATGGAGAAGAACACATAACAGCTGAATTCTTCTGCCCAACCTCTG
>NC_085016.1:19053734-19083734 GCF_963854185.1 Sardina pilchardus
TATGGTTTATGCCTTAGCAATAGCAATTTGCAGAAAGTTCTGATATATTTGTTCTGTGAACTGTAGTCATTGACGAGGAGCATTCTCATTCCTGCCATAACTGGCACCCAGCTCTCTCCAGTGGCCAGATAAATGGGTGTCCATTCTGTAATTCCAGCAGGCATTCTGCACAATCCCATTTAAATGGTGAATAAAAGAAAAACGTAATGAAATCACCCGTCCGCTCGTGGGCTCTGCGATCTGATAAAGGTCACCGCCAGACTGATGCAGTCACAGGGGCACGCCACTCAAAGGGAGGCCCAAATTGGCTCCACCATCTGCTGCTAACAAGGCCTGGGACTTGACGGTGCTGGTGGTGCTGGTGGTGCTGGGGGTGGTGGTGGCGGCAGGAGGCCGGGGGGGTTGATGTAGGGAGTCTGGGCGCAAGGCTGCGAGTGTTTAGGGCACATTAAAGGGGTATTGGACTGTGGCAGTGGGACATCAAAGGCCCTCCAAACCCCTCCCCCTCTGCCCCACACACACACACACACACAGCCTACTGAGGACCTCCAGGGGGAGGGGAGGCGATAAGGCGGCAGCTCCAGAGCCGATTAGGACCCTAGTGGCAGAGCCAGGAACAGAGAGAGAGAGAGAGAGAGAGAGAGAGAGAGAGAGAGAGAGAGAGAGAGAGGGGGAGAGTGGTAGTGGATATGAAAGGAAATGAGCCCGAGTCTGCAGCTTTTATCACAAACACTGGGTGCAGCCCTGAGGACCCACCACAAAGCAATTTCTGCCTCGTCAGGTGCCCTTCAGAAATGACATGGAGAAATGCGCCCAAATCTATTTAAATACGGTCAAAGCAACGGGCCTGTCAGAGTAATGAGCGTTATTACAGTGCTCTCCAAAGGAACACAGGCTTTTTGAGCTTTTCTGCCTAACGCTGTGTACAATTTCAGATGTAAAGACAGTCATTAACATTTAATAACCTTGTTATCAAAGGTAGCTCTTAACCCTCCTGGGTTGGCCCTTTTGGTTAGAGACACAGAGAAGGCAGAGTTGGTAGGATTACAGCGGAAACACTGTGACGGAATTATATGTTTGTCTGCCTCCTTAGCGAGATTTCCAATTTAACTCTCTCTGACTTTTTCATGAGACCTTTTTTAAGCGGAGACCTTTGATACAGCTGCCGTCTTATCACAAGACATTTACATAGCTTTAAGTTTCCCTCCCCCCTGCTGACATTTACACAGGACTAAAAGTTTTGAGAAATATTTGAAAGTGTAGATGCTGCCTTCCCCGGCGTTTGGTATTTTCCTTAAGCACCTGAGCCTGCGTAGGAAGGATTTTTTTCAGCCCAATTTCGCGATACGTCTGGAGACGAGTTTTTTGTCTGAACACGTCGAGTGCAGTCCCCCTACAGCAGCACCTGCACAGCTGGAGGAGCGGGCGTGGCGCTGGCAGCCCGGCGCAGGAAGTGCTTTATTTGTATTTATTTGCTTGTGTATATATGTATTTATTTGTTTACACGTTGTTGTCGGAGACGGAGTGTTCTTTGAGGCCCAGGGTGCAGCAGTGCACGGCACAGCAGGAGTTTTGTAGTCCGAGCGGCGTCTTCCCTTCCCTTCCCGTCCGCGTCTTGGCTAAGTCCTCTCTGGAAAGGGCTTTTTTCGGTGCTCAGTCGAAATCAATGGAATATCATTACTGAGATGAGGAGAGAATGAAAACTTGACTCCATCAGTCGCGGCGCGGAGGGTTTTTTGCCAAGCAACGATGGGCGGTCATGCCAGCTGTCAGTGGGGAGGATGCTGTGTGTGTGTGTGTGTGTGTCCATGCACATATGCCGTTTGTAAGAAGCTCACTGTTGGACAACGCTAATTAGCATGTTGAGTAGGAAGGGGCCAGGCGCGAGGAGCCATCTTCTGCCTCTTTAGATGAGCGAAATAGATGAGGGAATTAAATCACTAGTTTAGTCTTTGTCACCGCATCAACTATCCCATTTTGCCATGCCACAACTTTGTATTGTGTGGCCACCACAACACACACGGCACACACACACGCCCCACACACACACACACACGCCCCACACACACACACGCCCCACACACACGCGCGCGCGCGCTGCACACATATACAGTACATACAAACAGATGCATATACAGTACTAACAGCTCTTTGCTTCTGGTAATTTGAGGAGTGGCCCTTGAGTCTTGCATTGATGCTAATTGTTAGGTGTGTGCTCTCCTAATTGTGTGTGTGTGTGTGCATGTGTGTGTGTGTGTGCACGTCAGTGCATGTTCTCCTCATCAGCATGGTTGCAATAAATGCTGCATAAATGAACAGATTCATCATTAGTTTATAGCCTTTCAGTGATGGTCAATGACTTAGACAGCGCCTTTAATGAGCGTATTCTAATTACCTTATTATCTACAATCTGCCCCTTGCGATTATCCTGCTCAGTTTGTATGGTTTTCTAACTGCTACCAGAATTCATTTTTATTCCCATAGCCTGTATTTAAATGCCATTTTCCAGCAATAACGCACGACACATTGTGCTGAGAGACTTTGTTCAGAGTAAATTGCAGCATTCATATCAAATTGCAGTCTGTTGTGTTTGAGTGCATTCAGCGTGTGTAAAGCGTTTGGCCCCATTTATATAACTGCGGGTTTGTGTGTGTGTGTGTGTGTGTGTGTGTGTGTGTGTGTGTGTGTGTGTGTGTGTGTGTGTGTGTGTGTGTGTGTGTGTGTGTGTGTGTGTGTGTGTGTGTGTGTGTGTGTGTGTGTGTGTGTGTGTGTGTGTGTGTGTGTGTGTGTGTGTGTGTGTGTGTGTGTGTGTGTGTGACTCTCATAGCTCTGCAGTGCACACTGTGACCTTGCCCTTCATGCTGCTTTGCTGTATGTGTGTGTGTGTGTGTGTGTGTGTGTTTGTATTTGTGTTTGCTCAGCCTTCAGTGCTGCGTAAATACCATTGATCTAATCTTTGCACATCCATATGCATGACCTCAGCCTGTTTATATGAGAGTGAGAGTGTGTGTGTGTGTGTCTATGTCTCTGTGTGTGTGTGTGTGTGTGTGTGTGTGTGTGCATGTGTAATGGGGTGCCCAGCATTGGTATGCTCTGTGTGGTCTCCTGGTCTCACACGCACACACACACACACACACACACACACGGTCCGTCCGTGCCATTTTAGTAGTGGGAAATGAATGTGACTCTTGGCACCAGCTCATTATGATACTCAACAAGCGTCTCCCAGTGACTCCTGCGCAGGTCGTCATGGTAGCCGAGCAGAGGTGCTGCATCTCCCCTGGCACAATGATGCTTAACGCAGTGCTGAGATTCATCCCCTAACACAGTTGCAAACCCCCCACACACACACACACACTTTCTCTCTCTCTCCCCCCTTCTCCCTCATTCCCTCTCTCAGACACACTTACATACACGCCCTTTCTCTCACACATACACTCTCTTTCTCTCTCACTCTCTCACTCACTCACTCACTCTCACTCTCTCTCTCTCTCTCACTCTCGCTCTTTCTCTCTCTCTCTCTCTCTGTCTCTGTCTCTGTCTCTGTCTCTCTCTCTGTCTCTCTCTCTCTCTGTCTCTCTCACACTCACTCACTCACTCACTCACACACACACACACACACACACACACACACACAAAGCCCTTCCGGCATCATGAGTCATACACAAATCTTTGAAGCCCCCCTGCAATGCTCCTCCTTTGCATCTTTCTGACACACACCCCTTTCTCTCCATCTTCACCTGCCTTAGTCAGTGTCTGCGTCGGTTGTCTGCCTGTGTTAGTGACCTGAGAGAGGACGGCGGGCAGTGGACGGTCCCGCCATGCTCAGGCACGGCGCTCAGGCAGGCCCGTGATGTTTCACGTGTGTGTGTTGGTGGACCGTGGTGGACTTACGTAACGGTGGGACTGGAGAGCGGGTGGTGGAACTGTCAGAGACGAGTGAGCGTGCGTGCGAGAGAAGCGGAGGAAAACACCAGACATATGATGTGATGAACATGGACGGAGACAAAAATATACACACACACACACACACACACACAGAATAACACACACACACACACACACACACACACACACACACATGAACACATACGTGATCTCAGAAATGCACACAAACACACATGCACTTGAAGACACATGCATGAGCACACTCCCAGACACAGACACAGACACTTACACCCTGAGTGCAGTCAGCAGCTGGAAAAGTGGGTTTCGTAAGACACTTCCGTGTGAAGCCGTGCAGAGAAAAAAAAGGGAAAGTAATCTACTTATCCACAGGGCCAGTCCTCTCCTCTCCCCTCTGCCTTCAGACTGTCCAGACCTTAAAAGGTCATACAGAGAGAGCGAGAGAGAGAAAGAGAGAGAGAAAGAGAGAGAGAAAGAGGGAGAGAGAGAGAGAGAGAGATAGAGAGAGAGACACAAAGAGGAGATGGACTTAGGAAAAGGGCGATCGAGAGACAGAGAGAGATAAAAAAAAAAAGGTGTTTGGGGAGAAAGATAAATGGAGAGGCAAAAAGATTGCGGTAGAGGTGGAGCGAATAGAATGTTCTAGAATAGTTCCTGAGAAAATGGCAGAGTGGCTGTGCCAGTGAAAGGGAAGAGAGAGCGTGGCGCGACGCGGACAAGAGAGAGCGCGCGTGACAAAAGCCTCATCTCCCAGCTGACCCGCGATGATTGTGATCGCCTGCCTCGTCCCCACTCCAACGCTGACCTTTTCGGGGCCTCCGCCCCTCACCCCTCGACACCACCTGTCGTCCGCTTCGCCTCCACCACCTCGCCTCGCGCTCTCGGAGAGACGCGCCCGGGCCCCCGCCGAAGCCCCCTTTTGTGCGGAGAAAGATCACGTTTAGCATGCAGAGACTGACCGCTCCTCCGTGGCCTTCGCTGCTAGGAGTCAGGGCCAGTCTACTCTTTCTCTCTCTCGCCGAACTCTCCCCATTTTTCTTCTACGCTCTCTTTCTCTCTCTTTCTCTCTCCTTTTTTTCTTTCGCTCAGTGTAGGTCACTCTCTCTCTCTCTCTCTCCCTCTCCCGTCTTGGCGGATATGTTTTCATAAGTGTCTTTATTGAGACAAATGCCACCATTTCCCCTTTGAGTTAGCTGCTGTTTACATAATGTGCCTAACCTTCAGCTGTCACAATCAGTCATGTCCACAAGGACCCAACATATAGGCTCGCGCACACACACACACACACACACACATACATACACACACGTGCTCTCCTTCACACAGATACACACATAAGCAAAACCTCCCCTCAAGCGTCAACACACACATTCAAACGCCAATACACAACACACAGATGCACTAAATCACCGCGGCGCACTTCCAGATAAACACAACTTATATCCAGCAAGCACTGAGCCACACACAGACATACACATGTTGAGAATTACACACACACACACACACACACACACACACACACAGACAGGATCAAGTGTAGCCTGCTGGTAAATGATGTTTAGACAGCTCACTAAGGCAGATTTAAATAAGAAGTATACATGTGTGTTTGTGTGTGTGTGTGTGTGTGTGTGTGTGTGTGTGTGTTAGCATGAAAGAGAGGTGGAATGTGCGTTGGGAAGTGGTTAATGATGTCTGCTAAAAGGAATCACATTTTTAACCATGTGACTTGTTGAGGTTAATCAAGCTCTTCCTCTCTCTCTTTCTTTCTCTCTCTCTCTCTTTCTGTGTGTGTGTGTGTGTGTGTGTGTGTGTGTGAATGATATAAAGACTCTTCCTGTTTGCTGTAACTAGAGAAGGTCTTCAAACAAGTCTGATCTCCCCCTCACTCACATTCCCACAATTATTCCCTAATCCAGGCCTACTCTCTTTCTCTCTCTCTCTCTCTCTCTCTCTCTCTCTCACACACACACACACACACACACACACGCACGCAGGCAGACAGACAGACAGACAGACATATCCGATAGCCGCCCACTCAGAGATAAAGAAATGTAGACACAGTGACACGCGTATGAATAGTGGTGTTTAACCCTCTCTTGTCCTGATGTGTCTTTACACAGATTCCAATGAGTGCTGCTGACCAGCGGATGGCTCCCAGATATGAAGATGTGTATGCTCACCAAAGGTGAGTGTGTGTGTGTATGCCTCTGATGTGTGTGTGAGCATGATCGCATGTAGACGTATGTTATGAAAGAATGTAGGATGTGCATTCATTGTGCACCCATGTGCACCCATTCGAGATGAAAGTCCGGTGGGACTCACTCCAACCCCCCCAGACCCCAAGCCCCAGACCCCCCCACCGTACTCACACACATAGCTCAAACACACACACACACACACACACACAGAGCGAGTAATCCTCTTTAGAGCTCCTAATTAAATCTAGAGTGCTTGCCTACAGAGGGCCTTCCCCATCCTGAGAGTTCACCTGATCCTCTCTTCTCTCTCCCAGCACAAACAAACGAACACACACACACACACACACACACACACACACACACACACACACACACACACTCACCCAGTCACTCACCCATACCCATAGATCCTCAGTCACACACAAAGACATAGGCATATAGAAAACTGAAACAACATTCACACACACACACACACACACATACACTCTCTCACACACACACCCACATACACTCCAACAAACGGCACCACAGACAGAAACCCACACCCTCTCCGTGACAAAACACAAACCGTGGCAGAGAAACTGCAGGACGCCACACCGAGCAACCGGGCCTCGTACATCATCACACAGCACACACATATACCGGGCGCGGCTCGCACACACTCCGCCGGCGTGCACACACTCTATCATGTGTGACTGACCCCAGATGTCTCCCCCAGCAGCAGCCTGGTAGAGGAGACGCTGAACAGCAGGGCAGCACTTAAACGCCTTGTTGGTATTGTCGTCGTTGTTGTTGTTATTGTTACCGGCGTTCTCCGAGAAGCCAGTGCATCTCTTAATTGGAAGGAGATGCGTGGCTTCATTGGAAGGAGATGTGTGTGTCTTAATTAGACATTGAAGCGAAGCTCTTTCAGACTCATCTCCAATGTCTGGAGCTCAAAGAGGCATTGAGGTGAGTGTTAGTTATATAGTGTGTGGAGATTATGGCTCCATAAAGGTAAGGCTTGAGTAGATATATAGAGCATAACAGTGTAACAGTGCTGAAAGGCCTTGGTGGTGTGTTGTTTTCAGTGGAGAGATGTGTAGGTTGCTTCAAGGTATCTTTATGTTGTGCGCAAAGTGTTAATAGATTGTGTGGAAATTAATTGAGTTCTATGGCACATCGTATATCTCATTACCTCTGTAAATGAGATGGTTTATAAGTAGTTACGCTTTGCTTGAATGCATGTTAGTGTTCTGAAGAGCCGCAGTGTGCAGGTTGTTTTGCAACTGCACAGATGTGATGGATTTGCTGTTGTTCATGCCGTCTGAATAGGAACAGCTCGGGGTGAGAGCCGCTCCCTCGCTGGGAAGGATGAGTGAGTGCAGATGATCACCAGTTCTGTCTCTCTGTCTCTCTGTCTCTCTCTCTCTCTCTCTCTCTCTCTCTCTCTCTCTGCTTCCAGTCTTCAGCTTGTTCAACATTTGCTGACTTGTTTTCACTGCCCTTACCTCCCTCCTCCACCCCCATCCCACCAACAAAAACGGTTTGACGACTCGCACCCCAAAATCTCTCTACCCCCCCCTTACCCCTCCAGCGTCTGCTGTGGCCCCCGACCTCAGAAGTGTTTTTGCTGGGGAGCGCGAGAGAGGAGGGCTGCGGTGGAAATAAAAGCCATCTCTCCGCGCTCGCCTCTGTCTCTACAGGCCCTCGGGCCCCTCATTCAGACCCATTTCCCTTTAAATGACTAGCACTGCCAAGCCGCGCTAGTGCATTAGCATATTCCGCTCCCTCCTGCTTTTTCCGCACACTCACTTTTTCTCTCTGGCGGCTCTTCTGGCCTTCTCTCTCTTTTTCTCTTATTCTCTTTTTTTCTGTTTCTTTCTTTCTTCCTTTCTGTCTTTTTCTCTTTCTTTCTTTTTCTCTTTCTTTCTGTCTTTTTCTCTTTCTTTCTGTTTCTCTTTCGTTCTTTCTTTCTTTCTATCTCTCTCTCTTTCTCTCTCTCCTCTTATGTTTCTCCCTCTCTCTGGTTTGTGTTATGAAGGGGAAGAGGAAAACAACACTACACTGGCCCTGCTGCACTTTTCTTTGCATGAGTCTATGTTTGCCTCCCCATACATCAACACACACACACACACACACACACACACACACACACACAAACGCCACACACACACACACACACACACACACACACACACACACACACACACACACACACCACACACCACACACAGTAGGACTTGTGACAGCCTAGGTAGCCTTGTGTTGTTGTCCTCTGAGAAAATCTTAAGTTCATCATTGAAATTAGGCTCCCAGTCACCGGCTTGCTTTCCTTTCCAAGCTCGGCCCTGATTGGCTACCCTATGGTTTGTGTCCGTGTGTAATTGCATTACCTGGCTTATAGGGCGGGGATGTGGCATATTGCTGGCATGCTAGTGTTCTCCTGGGTGTCTCTAATCATATTTTTGTCCCACAGCTGGTGACTAGGGCCTCAGAGCCTGTGTGTGTGTGTCTGTGTGTGTTTGTGTGTGTTTGCCTGTGTGTGTGTGTGTGTGTGTCTGTGTGTGTGTGTGTAGGTGTTTGGATGAGCACTGAGCTTGGGTCAGTTCCAATTAAATTTAAGTTAATTTGGGCCGCAATTGAATTAGCAACAGAAGCCGAAGCTCTATCCTTGGCTAGGCAAGGTTCCTGTTTCCTGATTAAAAATAATGGAATAATAAAGAGACTTTGTTGCCCATTCTGAGCATGTGTGGTGATGTTTAAGGGGCCATGTCACAACTTCAGCGCTCTAATTCGAGACGAAGACAGGGTGTCCTTGTAAGTTTTTTTTTCACGGTCACATTCATCAGTCATTTTAAATTGTGCGAACCTACTTTGATTCTTTTTTCGTGTTCTTACGTGGAGATTTATCTCTTTTTGTCTTTGATTATGATGTTAGAATGCCTTTGTGGTTTACCTCACATTAGGGTGATCCTTATTTTTCAACTTTTAAAAGGTCATGCTCTCACCCCACCAATATGTTTGAATATATTAAAAAAGCAAATGGGCAAAATTTTATCAAAATTAATCAATATTTAGAGGTTGCTCAAGACCTTTAAAGTTTAACACATTTGCGTATTATGGGATATGCCATAAAGCAACTGGAAACACTTGACAAATATGACAAATGGCAGAAACTGAAGTGGCAAGAGAAAAACAGGAAAAGTAGCAAAAAAACAAGACTCAGCAGTCCAATGTAGAGGCCTTCATAGACGAGTTAGGAGACCTGTTTGATATTGCACATTGAGATGCACTCATTCTTAACATGCAACATTAGGGGCAGCGGCGGCCTAATGGTTAGGGTTTCGGGCTTGTAACCCGGAGGGTTGCCAGTTCGATCCCCAACAGTAGCAAAAAACTGGGCGGGGGCAGTGGTTGAGCACAGGTCTCCCATCCACGGCTGAAGTGCCACCTAGTCCCTCACTGCTTCAGGTTAGTGTGTGCTTCACCTCACTGTATGCTCTGTGTGTTTCACTAATTTACGGATTGGGATCACGGGACTCAAAAAACTCAAAACTAATAATAATAATAATACTCAAAAATAATAATAACTATATATACACTTCTTCTCAAGAATCTAGATGATAGAGACTTAGAGAGAAAGAAGAATCCAGAAGAAACCAGAGACCAGAGAGAAAAAGGACATTGTGGGTGTATGGGCATAGTTGATACTTGCATAGTTTGCACTTAATGCAAAAGAAAAATGTAGAACACAACAAGCACAACGATGAATTAAATACTAGCATTGACTGCTTCTGAAGATAGTACTGATGAGTGATGATGAATGTTATTCTGTGAAATATGCTGTGAACAATCTGCAGGATGGACCTTCTACTTTCAAAACTACAAAAACAGCCAGGAAGAGCTTTGTTAGCCCTGAGCTGGCTGCTATGATGGATCTAACCAAGTTTTCTGATTGAAATATTCAAAGGCCTTGAGCAACCTCTAGATATTGTAGGAATGATTTAAAATTTTGCACCGTGTGTTTTTATTGATATCCGAACACATTTAGGGGGTGAGAGTTGAACATTTCCCCAATTTTTTTTTACCCCATATAAGGACCACCCTACCTCACATAGAATTTGAGCACAGAATTGTCATAACGTTGATTCAAGACAGTCCTTGCTCAAAAATAAGATGGGTGGAATTAGCCCATGGGTTCACTGTGGATGGTTAGAGTGAGTCAAAGCTCTCCTGGTGCACAGAGACGTATGTGTGTGTGTGTGTGTGTGTGTGTGTGTGTGTGTGTGTGTGTGTGTGTGTGTGTGTGTGTGTGTGAGAGAGAGAGAAGGAAAGAAAGAGAGTGAGAGCAAGGGCAAATATGTATGGATATGTTTCTGTGCGTGTGATGGAAACAGGGTGTGACAAGCATAAAAAGAGACACTGCAGATGAGCGAGGTAGAGAAATAATATTGGTTTCTTCGGGGCTCAGACAGCAACGTGTGTGTGTGTGTGTGTGTCCATATGCTTGTGTGTCTGTGAGTGTGAGTGGGTGTGCGTGCGTCTGTGCATGCATGTCTGTGTAGGAGTCTACTGTAGGTGTGTGTTTGCGTGCGTTTGCGTGCGTGTTTGTGTGTGTGCGTGTATGTCTGTGTAGGAGTCTGTGTTTGTGTGTGTGTGTGCGCACATGTGTGTGTGTGTGTGTGTGTGTGTGTGTGTGCGTGCACTCGTTCAGTCTGGGCCCTCAGGGTGTCCTGAGGGGACCTGTGGGAGAACTCCACTGCACTGCACTCTGGTCTACGCCTTCAACCTCAGACTCCGAGAGAGCCCACACAGCCTGCCAATGTGTCTGTGTGTGTGTGTGTGTGTGTGTGTGTGTGTGTGTGTGAACATGTTTACGTGTCTGTGTGTGTTATTCTGTCTGTCTGTCTCTCTCTCTCTCTCTCTCTCTCTCTGGGAGACAGACTCACAGACACACAGACAGAGCGAGAGACAGACTGGTACTCCTCCACGGCCTCCTCATAGCAGTGCAGTGGTGTGAATCAGTCCGAGGAGTGCACACTCACTCGTTTATTTCCCCCCCTCCGGTCCACTTCCCTAAACGGCCTCTCCTCTGCCCAGACCACAAGGGTCAAGCCCCGGCAGGAGAGGAACACTTAGACCGCCGCCAGAATGAAAAACAAACACCCTGCTCATCCACACGCTCACATTTATACCCAAATATAATATTGTATTAAAACAAACCAGCGTTACTATGGCAGGTCTGTGGACAAAGCTCTACCAAATGCTGGTTACAAACAGTAGTTTGAGAACTGTTTCTGGATCAGTGGTGATTCATCCTAAAGCCAGTCTCTCACAAAACAGAAACCAGAATCTCTCGCTGACTTTTGTTTCATATTCACTGATTATTAAAAACCCATTTTCATTAGATGTTGCCTCTGGCTAACATGCAGACGCAAACGGTGCTGGTGCCATGATTGGCACCGAGTTGGGTGTTAGTGATCAGCACACCCAGCAGGAGACTGGAGAAATCCCATGTGGCCACTGAGACTACTGTTTACCTACGGAACGATATGAATAGATTAGAGATTAAACAGCTCGGGAATGTGGACAGATTAGAGTGACGTCACGGAAAGGCCAGCACTCCTCCACTCTCTCCTCCTCCTCTTCTCTCTCCTCCTCTACTCTCTCCTCCTCTTCTCCTCCTCCACTCTCTCCTCCTCAGGAAGGCTACTTCACAGATGAAGTATGTTTTCACTGCGGCGATTCTGTTGCCACTGTGTGAGTACTCCTCGAAGAATGCGATGTTTGTTTAGCAGTCCAGGTAAAGTAGTGTGCTAACGAGGGCGCGCTGTCCGTGTCTCTGAGGCCCTTCCGATGTGAACCGGGGTCAAGAATGCTGCGGTGGAGAGGGCTTCCTGAGTTGACCTCGGCTATAACAGCAAGTAAACTCTCACACTCTCTGGAGTCTTATTTAACAGAGAGTGAGTGTGACTACTAAATCACAAGCTCTGACTGACAGACACAGACACACACACACACACACACACACACACACACACACACACACACACACACACCATCCAAGCTATTTTGAAGGCTGGACGTTCAGTCACGAATTTCAGTGATGCTCTTCGTCTCATCATTATTGGGTGAAAATAACCACATTTTTATTCATTCTTTTCTCTCTATTTCATGAAGCCGCCGCCATTTCTCCTCTCCCATTTTATTGCTATTTTCTTATTGTTATTTCCCCCCTCTCCTCACTTCTCGGCCGGGTAAATAAAGTGCGCCGGCACTGTGGCCATAACCGAGTTTGCCGCGAGGCAGGGAAGCCGTAATGAAATCAGCTTTTTTTTCCCCTCTTCGCTGGGAAAATGAAAGTCTGTGACTGTTCTTTGGAAACAGGTTTATGGGGCCGGGTTTACTACAGGAACCTGAAAAAACTCTCACTCACTCACACACACACACACACACACACACACAGACTAGTGCACACATGTGTGTACACACACAAGCACAACAACTCTCTCTCTCTCACACACACACACACACACACACACACACACACACACCAATACAGACATGTGTACGCACAAGCACAACAATTCTCTCTCTCTTACACATCCACACACAGCCACACAATCACAATCACAAACACACACGCACACACACACAAAATATACACCGAAACATTCAAATAAAGACTCTCAGGCAGAACCACCTGGCACATTGAAATCACACAGCTATTCTAGTGCCTAAAAACACACACACACACACACACACACACACACACACAGAAGGAAGAGAGAGACATGTGTATTGTACAAAGACAAGAGATTACTACTCCTCAAACTTCCTTTCCTGATGAACGGATCATGTCATCTCCATAACTAGATCCCATTAAGCCTCATGTTGATGAATGGCACAGGAAATACATTTGTCATGCTTTACTTAGGCACAATAGTGTGTATTGTAACATGAACTCCCCTCTCAAGTATCTGACACTGTCATAGCCAGCTGTTTTTCACTGGGGGTGGGGGGACACATTAGGGCTGGAAGTGGCGGGGGTATTTAGGGGGTGGGGGGCGGGGGGGTAGTTTGGGGCAGGGGTAGCTAAGGGGTCAAATGAGGAGCTCCCAGGGAAGTTTTCTCGCGATCATGTGGGCAGGTGCAAGAAGCCGGCTCATATGGACAGAAAAAACTCCCTCGCCGTAAGATGGAAAATATGTCAGTGTCAAAGAGTCTGTAACACATTTACACACACACACACACACACACACACACACGCACACAGACACACACACACACACACACACACACACACACACACACACACACACACACACACACATCACACACACACACACATACATACGAGTGCACATATATATTGACACCCACGCCCAAAGAGCAGATTGTCCACACACTCTTTCTCCAGGGTGGAGTGTTGACAGGGGAGAAGCCAGAGGCAGATTGATTACAGGACATTTCATTAGTCTGTACTGCTATACCCTGGGCGCATTGGATCACACCTCCCTCCGTCCTGTTTTATTAAAGGTCCGCTCCGGACACACACACACACACACACACACATACATACACACACTCCACAGTTGTCCCCTGTGCATGCACATACACAAGCACGCGCGCACACACACACACACACACACACACACACATTTTAACTCACTCATCTCCTGCTCTCACACACACATGCCGTCCAGAGCTCTGGACAGACCTCACTGTAGCGCAAAACAATGCGCCAACCCAGGGGCCCAAGGACAGGCGTCGCACACGTAGACACATCTGGACAGCATATACGTGCACCCCACTTCTCCCCAGCTGTGACCCTAATTCTAGGAGCTTAGTGTGGGTCAACAGTGCACCGGGTCATTGGAAGGGAACGCTGATTGTGTGTGTGTGTGTGTGTGCATGCATGTGTCTGTGTGTGCATGCATGTGTCTGTGTGTGTGTGTGCTTGTGCGTGTCTCTCTCTCTATGTATGTGTGTGTGCGTGTGTGTGGCTGTCGGTCGGTCGGTCAGTGTGTGTATTAGTGCGTGTGTGTGCGTCTGTGTGTGCACAAGTTTTCATTAATCCTCAGCTGCCACTCCGGGGCCTATTGAGTTCCCCCTGCTACATTCCACCTTTATGAGCAGAAAGCACAACTAAGTAGCCCTCCTCACGCTAGCTAGCCCCAGCAGCCTGCTGCCACCATCCAATGCCCACACTAGCCTTTTTAACGAGCCACAAGCTAATCTACCATCAACTAATCACTACCTGCATTAAATGCTAGCTGTGCTATTACTGTAGCATCTGCCCTTGCTAGCTAGCTAGTTGTGGTTATTAGTCACTGTCCACTCTGTTCACCAGTGTACCAACTGCTCTACACTTCATGCTATGCTAACCTTGCTAACTGTAAAAAAAAAGAGAAGCTTCCAGTGGGCAAAGCTGCAGCCATTCTAGCACCTGTGCTGTGTTCTGTAATACCCACTAGTGCCAGCTGAGTCAGATATGGAGCTGGGCATAATCCTCACTCACCACCCACTATGTTCTCATTACTGCCCACATGGCCTTATCTGCCTGCCAGCTGTTTTATGGCCATTAAAGGTGGTGGTGGGGGGGGGGAGTTGTAGTTTATTTTCATGCTGTTGGTCATTGAGGAGTGAACTACAATACCCACAGGCCTAGGCGCTGGGTCATCAATCAGAATCCCTGGTAGTCGATTAATGTGTCTGTTCTTTGTTCTTTGTTTTCGCTCACCTTTCCTCTTTGTCTCTCTTCCTCTCTTCCTCTCGTTCTCACTCTTGCTGCCCCTCCTCTCCAGCTCCAGACACAATGAGTCCCACAACACAATAAAAAATAGCACACGTAAACAGATATACTCGCGTCCTCCCGTCGACTTACTGCACATTCTACGTTTGAGCATTTCTTGCTTCTTTTGCTTAGTATTTTCCTCTTTGATTTCCCACTCTTCCTCTCTCATGCACACAGGCACACACACACACACACACACACACACACACACACACACACACACACACACACACACACACACACACACACACACACACAGACACACGCATGCACCCACTCCCTCACAGACACACGCACATACAGGAATCCACTGAACAGGCTGTAATTGATGCCCGGGGAAAAACCACCCATGGTGTGCGTCTATGGCTTCAGCTGCAGAGGTCACGCTTGCCGGGCCAGCAGGCACCCATGTCCGACATCAAACACCCGCGCAGACGCTCACGCGGGAAAACACACATACACACACACACACACACACACACACACACACACACACACACACTGGGCACGGAGCCGCACGGCAGCACCCCTCACTACAAACACGCCAACGCTTGCATCCTGTCAGCTGTCACTCTCCCAGCAGTTGGTCCATCAGACGCCGCGGGCCAATATGATTGACGGGATGTTATTGTTGTTGTTAGCCGTGCTAGCAGGCTAGCGGATATGTTATGACTGAATTCGATGCCTCTCGCTAAGGAGGGGTGTCGATAGTGTCTGGATTTCTCTCATTCAGCAAATGACAGAGTAGGATGTTGATAATGATAGGAAGATTCTCTAAAGGAAGTGTTTCATTTCGATCGACTGTTGAAACTGAAACTGACGGTCATACAACATGTGTAGTTTAGAAATATTTTATATTATTTTGCTTTCTGTATTTAAAACCATCAAATGGTGCTGAGTGAGTGGTGTGTGATACCACAGTGTGTACGTGATGCCTTCCTAAACAAACGGAAATGGTATGAGTCACGCCTATTTATTTGATCTCCTGGCTCTTGTGTCCTTGGCCTTGTGCACTGTTTTGTCTCGTTCCTAATTCAACACAATTGAAGCATCAGTTGCTTCAATTGCCTCCATCAGCCTCAGAGATGGGTTTCCTTCTGTCCACTCATAGATAGGCTATTTGGTTCCGAAACGCGATATCCACAGTTTTAATGAATTTTCATAAAAAAAGAATTTTACAATTTGTTTCCCAAGTAATTTCAGTGGAAATGTGCTTGAATATTGTGATTTGATTTATCTTTACTCGATCAAAACAACACAGCTACAATTTGATAGATATTTCTTGGAATACACAATTAAATGACATGAATTTGAAATGTTTTCACAAACGGATACTGTATATAGCGTTTTGGAATCAAACTCTTACTATACACTGACTAGATGTCACCTTTGGCTCTCAGCACCAACTCTCGTGGCGACATCTTGTCAGTATGTATTGTATACCTATGCTGTCTACTGACCTTCTGCCTCTTGTGTTTGCATTGCAGGCGGATGCCAGCGGTGGACGATCGCGCTCCGCAGCCCTATTCCCCTAAGAGGGATCCGGCCAGGTACCCGGCCCCCGCGCCGCAGTACAACTACCCGCCGCAGCGCGAGACCTACCAGCTCAACTACCAGCCGTCCTACCCGCTGCGCGAGAGCTACTCCATGCCCGACAGCTACCCCGGGCGGCAGGTGCAGCAGGCGCCGGGGTCTCCGCGGCTGCCCGTGCCGCGCTCGGCCGAGCTGGAGCGCCGCTACCGGCCCTCGCCCGCCTACCCGTCGCCGCCGCCCGTCCACCGGGTGCCGCTGCGCCAGGACGTGCCGCCCTCGTCCTCGCCCACGCTGGCGCTCCGCGGCGCGCCGCGCTACGAGCAGGTGGCGCGGGGAGGGTACCGCACGGCCAGCCCCGACCGCTACGGAGCGTACGGAGAGGCCAGCGCACATCCGCAGGACCCGCGGCAGAAGAACTCGCTCATCGGGGCCGTGTAGAGAGAGGAGGGAGGAGAGAGAGATTGTTACCATGTGATAATATAGCAGTATGTTAATATGAACAGTTGTTTTGTGGGCATGTCTGTGTGTGTGTTTGAGAAAGAGAGAAAGAAAGAAAGAAAGACAGAAAGAAGGGAACAAATGAACAGATGGGATTTGAGAATG
Organism: Sardina pilchardus; assembly: GCF_963854185.1. Taxonomy (NCBI): domain Eukaryota; kingdom Metazoa; phylum Chordata; class Actinopteri; order Clupeiformes; family Clupeidae; genus Sardina; species Sardina pilchardus. Next base: position 19,070,754 of record NC_085016.1, read on the forward strand.
ATGGAGGGATGGAGAGAGATGGAGAGAAGAGAGGTCAGAGAGGGTCAGTAGCCCACACTGGATGGCCTGAGTGTTCGTGTCCTGCACTTGTGCGTCTGGGTATGCGTTTGCATCAGTGGTGTCTTGACTGTGACCCCCTTGAGAATTGTCTCAAAATGCATGCATTTCCCTCGCTCAGGTGTGTGCGTTTACTGTATGTTATATAGACTTATAGATTTGTTTTGCCACATAAATGCGTCATCTTAAATGTGTACTTTATCTCTTGGTCTGTTGGGTCTCTCGTGTGTAAGCTGTGAATTAATCATCAAACCATACCGATACTGCCAATGAATCTCATGTTTTTAAGTCTGTGCCAATGTAGTTTTGTTGTGTACTGAGACAACAAACAAATGAACATAAACGCATCCTTTAAGAACTTACAATACTATCGGTGCCTTAATCAGCCTGTACAGTGTGATGGAATTGTGTACATACAGTAGTTCTATGTTTGTGTAATCGGGAAAGGTCTATGTTATATAAGGTGGTGTTTATTTTAGGTTTAGTTCTATAAATGTAACAAGCCAACAATGTTGTTTCCTACTGTTACCTTGGTGATGTGAGATGAACTTGAGGTTATTTTAGACTATTGTGACTCTATTTCCTTATTTAATGATGAGAGGAAGTCTATGTGTACTTAGGGTGCTGTGTGTGTGTGTGTCTCTTCCTACAACAACTCAAAGTCTGTTGAAACATTGAAGGTACCAGTGACCCCTTCCATATATGCTTCCCGTGTCTATGTATGTGTGTGTGTGTGTGTGTGTGTGTGTGTGTGTGTGTGTGTGTGTGTGTGTGTGTGTGTGTGTGTGTGTCTCGCCCTGCTCTTTTAACTCGCCCGCAGAACAAAGAGGAGATGTAGGTGGTAAGCTAACAAGATCACAGAGGACCTAAAGGTTTCCACCAAAGGGAAATGGGCAGGAAAACTACGGCCGACCCCCAAAACAGCCTCCCACCTCTTTGCCCTTGGGTGGGTTTGAGGTCATGTTTTCCCTTTGTTTCTTGTGATTTTGGTTTTAATTATTTTAAATGTATAGCTGTCTTTTTTTCCCCTTCTCTTCAGTGCCTTTTTTTGTAACAAAGTCTCCTATAGTGTCCCCCTTTGGGGTTTGCCGGTATTATATGAAGGGTTTTTTTTTCTTTAAATATGTTAACGCTCACTCCAGTCACAGGGAAATGGAGCCGGTTTGGAACATCTCTGTAACACACTGTATTTATTTATCAAACTTGGAGAGCAGGGAGCGATGCAATCCCAGGTGGACTTCATTCTCTTCTCCATACAATAGATATAAATATCACTCTAACCTTTTCTATGGTTTATGTCTTATCATAAATGGCTATCAAAATGTATTCCCTACTCTGTACGTGCAACACTTTAAATTGTGGGTTGTCCTGCATGTTTTATATATTGCAATTTACATTAAATATCCCCTTATAAAAACATCATTTATCTATGGATTATTTTAACCACTTGTTTCATATTCTATGCTAATGTATCATCTCAGAAAAGGGCTTCCAGGGACGTAGGCTATATTGTCTCCCATTAGAAGACTCATTAAAATTGAAACCGCAATTTAGCCCACGCTCTCTAGATAAATTATACCTCTATGAGAATAGATAGGGTCTCACATTCCCCCCATAATGACATCCTCTGCCAATTAGGATTCACTCGTCAATGGTGAAGGGGATCTTCTTATCGCCCGCCTAATTTTCCAATTCACATGCCGGAATTCTAATGATTAAAAAATTAGCCAAAAAGTTTTTTAGTTCGAATTGGATTATTAGTATAGTCAGGAAATGAGGAGCTGGTGCAGGGGAGATGGAAGGATCCCTCTGTCTTACCACGCCACCACCGACTTGTTGTTTCTGACCTGGGGAAGATGGGTGGAGACAGTGAGAGAGAGAGAGAGAGAGAGAGAGAGAGGAGAAGAGGGAGAGAGAGATGCTCATCTGGATTTGAGCTGAAGCCAGAGGCAGTTTTGCGATCGTGCCAATGTCGTTAGACTAATGTAAATGCTGGAGAAGTTGCAGTCTCAGTAAACTCAATTTAAGGGTCACTTCTGAGACACATGGCCACACACACACACACACACACACACACACACACACACACACACACACACCCTCCCTCCCTCACCTCCACTTCAGCAACTTGCTGCACCGAAGTGACTGTAAGCGAAATGACTGACATCGAGTAATGGCGTGGCACGCGTCTAACCACGGCGCTCTGAAACTCTGCGTAATCATAACAGGAAGTCTGGAACCAGCCATTTTGCTGATGTGTCTCTTACCGGAGGTCTTTGGCTTTTGGCTGGCTCACGCCCGCTCCCTTTAAAGCCTTGTCATCAGTTTTAGTGTAACTCCGCAGGTCTCTGAGTCAACCCCCCCCCCCCACCCCCCTCTCTCTCCCCCGCCACAAATTCATTACATTTATTAAGACATGGCAGCTACTTTTAATGAAAGTAAATGAAATGAAATTAAAACGCTAAAATAGAGGGAGTGTCGAAAAGGCCTCGTGCTCCCAGAGGGCTGCGATGTGTCCTGCCTGCCCGTGCGCACGCGCATTGCTCTTTAAAATAGCAACTCTGGGTTTGTGACTCCTGCCTGTATTCTGATGTCTATTGATACTGATACGGAGGAAAAGTATTATTCAGATGATGCCTGTTTCTTCAACAGCCAAAGAAAAACATAGGAGAGAGAGAGAGAGAAGAGAGAGAGAGAGAGAGAGAGAGAGAGAGAGAGAGAGAAAGGGGGAAGGGAGGGAGATTTGCAGGGGAGAGGAAACATGGACTGATCTTGACGGTGGGTGTGTGGGAGATGAAGAGCATTCCCGACCGGCGCTACATGTCTTCCTCACGCGCGCACGACAGAATGTGTGTGTCGGAGGGAACATTTCCTCTTTGCTTTCTTCATTCTTGGTGGATCACCAGTGGCTCACAGCGGCGGCAGCTTGTTAGCATGTGTCAGTCAAAGGTGTCTGCAGGGAGATGGAACACACACACACACACACACACACACACACACACGATGAAACGCCTCTTGCTGCTGCTGCTGCTGCTGCTGCTGCCACCACCGTGTGCCCACACACACTCCCACCCACACACCCCGAATGGAGAAGCGAGACGCAGCAGCACTGGCAGCCCAAACCAGTGGGAACCCTGTGAGCCGGAAGTCGCAAAGCACGGAGCGTCCATGTGGATGTCAGACGATGACTTCACCCCCCTCTTAATGAAAAGCACATCAGAGCATTTTTGTCATCATGTGACTCCCCCCACTCCCCCCACAACCCCCCCTAACCCATTCGCCCTTCACTCCCCTACTTCATTTATTTCCATTACGCTTTTTTTTGTTAGCGCTGAATGCGGCCCTTTGCGGCTTCGGAGGAACCGGGAGAGTGGATTTGCTCATTTTATTACAGCCCCCATTATGAAGTCCTGGGCTGAGCTCGCAGAGAAAATGGCTCATCATGGGGCTGTTATCGGAAAGGCGCCGAGTGTTGCGGAATATGGAGATGGAGAGAGGCGGGAGAGATGGGAATGATTGCACTCCGAGTGCAGGCTGACCTGCCCTTCACCTGTAGGAGAGGGGGGGAAGGGAGGGGGGGGTCACCCCATCTTATCCAAATAACCACCTCCTCTTTTGCCAGCATTACTTTCTTTCCAAGGCCTTCCACCGCAAAAGTCGGATATCAGAGAATGCATTCCCACGCCCCCAGGAGAAGTTTTTCCTGGCGTTGTCTGTGTTTGGTTGGAAGCACATGCTTCTCCTTAGTCCAGACGTGGACGGGCAGACGGACAGAGCTGCTCTAAACAAGAAACGGGATCGGAGATGTCGGGAAAACTGAGGAGATCTGAGGAAGTACAGACAGGCTGATCTCCAGGAAGCTCACATGCCTTTGCAGATTTCCTCACAGACATGGATTACTCCCAAAGAAACACGGGGGACAACAATTGCCCCGTCTCCAAAACAGTTATGCCGTGACAAAATTTTAGCCATTTAGCTTAGTAAAATTCTTACACTCTTAAAATGAATGTGTTAAAAACAACACATCTCTTTGTCCAGATAGGGACAACACAGTTTGTGTTGTTTTCAACACATTCTTTTTGTTATGTGTTACACAATATGTGTTGAAAATGACACAACTTGTGTTGTTTTTAGCACAACACATTATGGTAAAAAAAAAGTGGCACTCATTAAATACAGGAATTTTCAGCCTTTTTTTAGGACACGTCTATCCACATTTGAAGAGCCATATCTCAGAAACTAAACAAGATACCAACCTAAAATTGTGGTTTTCTTCTAATGAGACATGGAGGAACATTTGGACCAAAAATCAGGAAAAACTCAGGACCATGGTGTCAGACCTGTTCCAACTGATATGGAATTGCCCCTATGCTAGCCTACATGGCATGCAAAACCATAAGATATTTTTGTTTACATGTATTTATTGGTAATTTTAGTTATTAATAATATATTAAATATTACAAAAAGTACTGAATTTGCATACAGTTGCCAATTGATTAACTTAATTAATCTGCATGCTAATTTCTTTGTTTTTGTTCTCGTCATATCTAATTTACAGGTGAGATTTATCTGCATTAAGACATGTACAAAAGGAAGTCCACAGGAAGGCAATGTTGCCGCCGCTGTTCTCTTCCAGTCACTTGGCTGTGAGGTGCTGTACGTGCAGCCTTTACACGACAGAAATGATTGAGACGGAACTGACCGTTTGAAAAGGTGATGGGACACGTTTGCAGTGTCCCTGGCGTAAATAGCCTGTACCTACAGTCTGAATATCTGGACGGATGCCAACTAGATCTGCCATTTGTAATCCCCTGTAGTATCCCTCAGGCCCTGGCAGTTATTAGTGTGCCCACTGTTGATGCTCCCTGGATGTCTTAGCAAAACATTGGCTGGGTCAATAATCCTCCCCAACATTCTTCTACATTACATTTGGTCAGGGAAGACATTTTTCTCGCACGCATGCCTGCATTGTGGGATTCTTTGGCCGCTTTGAAGGTCGAACTCCCAGGCACTGATACCGAGGAATTAAAATAGCTGCCAGGAGTTTCAAAGAGAGACAACAGGAAGATTCCAACATACTGCAGTTAAAACATCTCTTAATGTTTTCACAACCATCACCACCCACAGCATAAATAAACTCTATCACAAAAACGAGATGTCGCCACCTCGACCACGTCCGGCCATTCCGGCCGTGTGTATGACCTTGACGGAGGAACTCGCTCATACCTCACCCCAAGTTCAACTATCACTCCCTCTCTATCTTTGAGGAACTCGATGTCCAAACTATCCTCTTGAAGAATGAACCTTCCAACCACAAGGGCCAAGAGGTCTCCACTTCCCCTCCCCGGCCCTGTGCTTCCTTGCCAGGGACCATATCTCAGATACTTCTGCCTGACAGGCTGTCTGTATGATAGGCGACCTGAATACCACTGGGTGTGCCTTGGCGTTAGCGGTTATGATAGGCATTGGATGGTGAGACGGACACAAACAGCACTGGCGGTGTAATAAGAGCGGTGGCTTAAAGAGAGATCTGGATGTAATTGTCCTTCATCCGCCAGTTATACGCTTCATTACCGACTCTCTGTTAATGTCCACTCTTTAATGAGTGTTGTTTCATCCTGCGAGTGTGTGCGTGTGTGTGTGTGTGTTCATGCGTGTGTATATATGTGTGTGTGTGTGTGTTCATGTTCATGTGTGTATATATATGTGTGTGTGTGTGTGTGTGTGTGTTCGTGTTCATGTGTGTATATATATATATGTGTGTGTGTGTGTGTATATGTGTGTGTTCGTGTGTGTGTGTTCATGTGTGTGTGTGTGTGTGTGTGTGTGTGTGTAATAGAGTAAGCGAGAGGAGAAAATAAAGTAATGAGAGTGTACGTGCATATGAGGACCACCATGGTAACTGCTAACCACTGGAACCTCTCCATGCTTCTTTCAGCGCTCTGCAAATATCACATTGGGTTTGTGTGTGTGTGTGTGTGTACTGTCCATGTGTGTGTGTGTGTGTGTGTGTGTGTGTGTGTGTGTGTGTGTGTGTGTGTGTGTGTGTGTGTGTGTGAGTGTGTATGTACTGTCCGTGTGTGTACAGTATGTGTGTGTGTGTGTGTGTGTGTGTGTGTGTGTGTGTGTCGGAGAGAGGGCGTGCCAGGTTCCTCCTTGTGATAGATGTGCAGCAGCAGCAGCACAGGGAAAGTAGGGAGGACGGGCCAGAGGCCAGCTCTCTTGGCCGAGAGGGATAAACATCTAATGTGGACATTTCAGCTAATCACCTTCAGCGCGGAGACTCCTCCGTTTGGAATCGCTCTGTGCTGACATGCTGATGGGCCCTGGAGAAAAACACCCAAACTTGAAGCATGTGTCTGTTAGCGTTCGTTTGTTTCAATGTTTATTGGTATGTGTGTTTGCAGGTACAGTATATATTTATCTAGGCAATTCAGTGTTTGTGTTTGTGTGTTTATGTGTGTGTCTTTAGAGAGCGAACTGTATGCACGGTGAGTAATGTACATTTTGTATGTCTGCATACACGTGTCCATGCTTGGGCATGCTTGTGTGTGTTGTGTGTGCGTGCATGCATGCATGTATGTGTGTGTGTGTGTGTGTGTGTGTGTGTGTGCGCACATGTAAAGTGTGTGTGTGTGTGTGTGTGTAACGGCAGGTGTTTGTGTTGGCCAGTCCGGGGGTCGCATAGACGAGCGAGTATCGTGTTCCTCCATCGTGATGTAGGAACGCTCCCGTTAGTTCAGCACCATGACACCCGGCACGGAGCCAGCCGCCGGGCCCGGCCTGTTACAGCAGCCCCTCAAACCTGACCCGCTCTCTGCACACACACACACACACACACACACACACACACGCACACACCATAGTTAGCAACAGTCATGCCAACCTAAGGATACACAAGAACATGACACCTACATGATGACATGTGACTATCTTATAGGCCGTTTTTCAGGCCATCAGGATTAATGCAAATATTAACCTATATAAAACACACACATTTGACACACTTGCACCACTCACATAAGTCATATAGATGATAATACATGGGTGGGCATAGTATATATTTTTTTATGCACTTTCTCTCCACTGAACTCCGTTTGCTCTCTACTATAAATACTGTCATTGAACTATACAGACATCAGTATTAAGTTTATATGACTGTTGTTACTACTATGTAATAATGCTGTAAGTACAAATTTAAGATGCGCAGCTGTAGTCCAATTGCTCCAAGGCCTCAGACATGCATTCCATTTACGCTGTGTATTTTGACAGGCCACCTCTTTGGAACCGGCGTCTTTTTCTGGTGCTTTGTGAAGTGGAGCCAAGTGCCATTCTAACTGACAATGAGGCTCCCCACAGATCATTTTGAAGAACAGCGCGGAACACAACAGGGCCCCGTAACCTGCGCTTACAGAAGTCTTGTCTTGGCCAGAGCCCATGGGTGCAATATGGAAACAAACATTCTTGAGAATGAGGCGAAGCAGGCATCCATTACACATGAATGCGCGGAAAATTAAATCACTCCTCTTGGACAGGCTCTCCGTAAACCGCATAAATCACGGTGACGGCGCTCACTCACTCACTCTCCCTTTCTCTCTCCCTTTTCGCTCGCGCTGTTTTCACATTCCAGAACAGCGGCCGGGTGTTCGGTTACTCTCGAAACTAGCACGCCAGTCGCGTGAAAGATTCCAGACCCAGGAGCCAGATCGCCAAACGAGCCTCCGCGCTGGAGAGCGGAGAGGAGCCGTGGGACCCGGCGAAGACGGATCGGACCGAGGGGGAGTTATGTTTTTGCTCTGATCATCTGGAGAATACCGGCTCGCTCTGGCGCCTCAGCCAAACAACGTCAGTGGCAACAGAGGGGGATCGTTAAAAAGCTGAGAAATGCTCGCTTCCTCGTTAAGACAAGCAATTACAAGCTAATTGAGAAAGTCTAAGGGAAAATAAACGGTGCGAGTCAAACTCGCGAGTCCAATTTCCCCTCAGACAGATTTAAATCTTGAACAATTCTCAAACTTCGATGTCAACGTTTCTCTTCCCTCACACCCTCGTGAGTGTCTCCATCTGTCAGCGTTGGCACAGGTTAATTTGATCAAATACACAAAGGACGGATACCCTGAGACGGGCTAGATCTCTGTTTTCTCTCAGAAATCAAGACTCAAGGAAAATCTCATAAACCCCAACAGTGACAGTAATGTAAAACCTATCCAGTTGACAACCGTAGATTAATATCTGCCATTATGTGTGAGTTCAGGACAGAGATACTTTGTCACTTCTATACAACGGCGGCGAATGAATTGGCTCTTTATTTTCTGTAATAACATGGAATGTTATTGAGTACGGAAACCTCCAATAGGCCGTCTTAGCGTCAGTAATGTGATGAAGACTGTCCCTGATGAAGGCCTCTCTAGGGCTGTGTGCTGTACTCCAGACAGTGGAGCTCTTTCAGTTGCTGTCAGTAGGCCTTCACTGGTGCAGTAAGGGCCCTAGACATAACAAGGCTCTCAGACCTTCACCAGCTCTCTTCCATCTGCTAGCACTACTCTAACACACACATACACACATACACACATCAATCCACATAAACATGCATTTGCACGTACAAAAGGGCACACTATCTCCTTCACATCAACACCATCTTATACTGTAGGCTACATACTCATACACACACACACACTCACACACACACACACACACACACACACTCATACACTAGCCCCAGTCACCCAACAGCCCCGTGACCACCACCAACTGCTTACCCTTCTCACTCCTCTCCTCTCCCTCGCCAAACTTTCCATCCCTTCTAACTCTGTCTCTCTCTCTCTCTCTTTCTCTCTCTCTCTCGTTCTCTCTCCCTCCCCTCCCCATCTCCTCCCTCAGTCTAAAGTTACTCCCGCTGCGGACCGGCGAGAGCAGGGGTCCCGCTGACCTCCTTCGCGGCGCGAGGTGCCGGGGCTTTTGTCGCGCCACGGTGCGACTGCGGCGCGGGCCTCTCGCCGGACGTGGCCCGGGTCCGGTCGGCCTGCTGGTCCAGTCCTCTCTCTGGGGAATACAGATGGGCCGCTGCAGTAATGAAAACAACGGGAGGCCGTGGTGTCAGCGTGTGTGAGTCATCAGAGGCTCACTGTAGCTAATTAAACCGCTGTGTGTGTGTGTGAGTGTGTGTGTGTGTGTGTGTGTGTGTGTGTGTGTGTGTGTGTGTTGGAATGACTTCTCTCAAGAAGTTGGTTTCATCAGAGCGTGTAGAAGAGTCTCCAGACAACGGGTGAACCACAGTTCCGAGCAGACAGAATGGTGGTGTGATTTAGAGGCGGTTGACAAAAATGAATTGCACAGACACACACACACATATACACACACCTCCACAAACCCCACTCACACGCACATAAAACCTTCCTCTGTCCGAGAACACACACTCACACCCTTACACGCACTCCCGACCTGTTTACTTTTCTGGGGTCAAGCGAAATGTGCCGTGACTGTGGCGGTTTAGTCTTACCAATTCGACTCTTGGCTCCTGGCAGCTAGCCATTAGCGGTCAGGGGTTGAACCTGTAGCTTGATGTGTTACACCTCCAGCTCCGTACCCTCCCCACCCCCCCACCACCACCACCACCAGTCCCAGTCAGTCACCTCGTCCCCAGGGGACACGTGTCCACACCAGAGCCCAGACGCTGTGCAGATAGATGGGCCTGCTGGGAGCCCCGACACGTCGGTCCACTGGGGCTCATTAGCCTAGCGTGAATGCTACACCTTGCCCTCCACACCCCCCTCCAACAAGGTCTTGTACACACCGCACGTGGGTGGCACCCCAGAGGTCAAAGGGCACCAGCGCGCTGATGAACCGTTTCTCGGGGACCTCGTCGGTGGAAGCCCCGGCAAATAAATCAAAGCAGTCAGCGCTCGCGGCAGGGACTTCTGTGGAGTCCAGATGTGAGTTGACCACAAACCCTTAGCAAGGGAAAGGCATGCTTTTTAACAAGCAGCCACGGCCTATAATTCAGCACATGCATTTCAATGTGCAGACACTAAATTAGGCACACGGCAGGAATGGAACTACTGATGCCGTCGGGTCTGAAAGAAACAGTTTGTTCAGCGTTGCTTGTATCGTCATGGATATGCAGCATATTGACAACGGGCACGATCAGAAACAGAAAAGTCCTTCCAATCAAAGTACATTTATGGAAATGAAAGTATAGTCCCAAAGGATATCTAAACATCTGTCACATCTGGTCTTTGTAAAAGTGTTGTGCATTTCTGTCTAAGTTTGTGTGCGCATACATTGCCTGAGTTGATTGATTGTGTGTGTGTGTGTCTCTCTCTCTTTGTGTGTGTGTGTGTTTTATATATTCTTTTAGTCTGTCCCAGTTTTACCTTTCCCTCTTGAATCCTCAAACATGTCAGGCAGCAGGGAGAGAGTGGAGAACATTAATCTTTTGGATTATTTGATTTTCAAGATAAAGAAAATCTGTTGATGTGTTGTTATTGCAGTTGAAGACTCCCTGACCAGCATTTTTCATATGAATCTCACTGTGCAACATCTTTTGATATGCCACAGATACCGAATATCATTAATACTGTAGCCTTTGTTTTGGCAGATATTTCTTAGCCACACCTCTCTTGATGTGTAGAGACTCTGAGAAGTGTGTGTGTGTGTGTGTGTGTGTGTGTGTGTGTGTGTGTGTGTGTGTGTGTGTGGAAGCCCAGCTTTGTAGATTTGTGATATTTGAACCCCCCTGACTTCATGAGTAGCACAGTTGGGGAGCTTGCGCACATATGCTACCGATTATTCAATGAAACATGCCATGCTACGTCTGCCAGCAGTCGCTATCACAAGCCAACATCTGCATGCATTCGGGGTCACACTAATCCACGCTAGCTTCGCATATCCAATCTAATGGAAGTGTGTGTGTGTGTGTGTGTGGTGTGTGTGTGTCTGTATATGTGTGAGTCTCTGTGTGTGTGTGTGTGTGTGTGTGCGTGTGCATGCACACGAGAGTGCGTAGTGTGGTATTGGAAGTCATGACTTAAGAACCGTCGGTGCTAATTTTACTTAAGTGCAACGGTTCATGGGTATCCTTTACGGAAACGCAACAGTGACCAAACAGCTGCATTATTTAGCAAGGAGGCACCTGGGGTCCTGCATGGATACAATCTCTTTTTATAAAAAAAGAGTTGGTGTAGCTCTGCCAAATATCTGGAGATCTCTAATTGCTTTGCCAGCCCAGTGCTCATAGCAGTAGTTTGCCCGGCAGGCACAGAAAGCAATCTAGCTCTCCCTACAGAAGTTAGGTCAGGGCGCGGCTCGGTTAGGGTGGTGGTGGTGGTGGTGGTGGTGGGGAAGACAGGGGTGGCGGGGTGTTTACAGGTCAGGCAGACTGAAGCAGAGATGGTTTACGAAGGGTGAGACGCAGCTCATCTCATCTGATCTGAAGTCAGTGAAGCTGACCATCGGCGATGGCACTGGTGATGGGACTGAGATGAGACTAAATGTGGTGGCATATTGAGGTTTATTTCTCTCTCTCTCCCTCTCTCTCTCTCTCTCTCCCTCTCTCTCCCTCCCTTGTGATGAATGTCTCTCTCTCTCTCTCTCCCTTGTGATGAATGTGTGTAAAGTCGATATTTTGCATGGCTAGTTATGCGCTTTCTCTTTCTCTCTGGCTTCTATATGGATAAATGACTCTTTTGTATGCTTGGACATGCTCTTACCCTCTCTATCTTTCTCTTTTGGTTTTTCTCTCTGTTTCCCCCTCCCTCTCTCTTTTGGCTGTGTGTTGAGTGGGCATCATGGGGACTATATATTGATGCCAGTGGGAGTTGTTAAGCAGCTGGTTCAGAACCCACACAAGCATTACATCTGAACACGGGGAGCTGGATTGACTCATTTGGCCTTGTGTCCATATGCTATACCTGAACCACTCTCTCGTTCTCCCTCTCTCTTTCTCTTTCTCTCTCTCTCTCTCTCTCTCTCTCTCTCATTCTATCTCTCCATCTCTCATTCTCTCTCTCTCATTCTCTCTCTCACTCTCTCTCTTTCTAGCTCAACCTCTTCCTCTCATTTTCTCTCTCTCACTCTCGCTAGCTCAACCTCTTTCTCCCATTTTTTTCTCTCTCTCTCTCTAGCTCAACCTTTTTCTCTCATTTTCTCTATCTCTATCCTTTCTCTCTCACTCTCTCTACCTCTTTCTCTTACATTCTCTTTCTCTCCTTCTCTCACCCACTCCTGCTATCAGACCCCATGCTCTCTCCCACACACATCTCTCTTTCTCTCTCCCTCTTTTGGAACAGTGTGTGCTCGATACATTGGGCGAATGTAGCAATTAGCTCAAATCCTTCACTGTCACGAGGTCGAATAGGATTATAATTGGACCCAACAGAAGAGGGATTTTTTTTCTCTCACGCATAACATGTTATTGAAATATGTGGCGAGGATGAAAAATAGCTGAAAAATCTGCATCAGAGTTGAAACAAAAATGGTTTTAATTAGAATTAGGAAAAAAATGGCCGTGCCTTAGTACTTGTGAACATGCACTGTGACTTAAACAAATCCAGCTCACTTTATAGACTCCAGTTTGTTTTCTGGCAACCCTAAAATATAAACATATACATCTTCTGTTCAGCATTTCCTTTGATGAATGTTACTATTTGAACTATCATAGACAGTAGAGAGAACATTGATGGATGTGCACATTTCCTGTTTTCAACATTCATCATGATTTAGTGCTGCTTGAAGTCATGACAATACTACCAGTTACTTACCATGCTGAGATGACACCACAGTGGATCATATCACATAATCAGGTATGCCATCATTATGTATTAACTAGTATGCGTGTGGGATCCTACCAGATCCTATCAGTCCATTTTCACTGTGCAATGTCACATGAGATGCTTTTCTTTGGGATCAGTGGGTAGACAATCTGCC